>NC_056747.1:1347434239-1347622517 GCF_019279795.1 Protopterus annectens
CATTGGGCTTGACTTCAGAGAAGTAAATGCCAAAAAGGAGTGGTCTAAGGGCTGATCCCTGAGGAACTCCACTTGTGACTGGCCTCTTTGTAGAGGTGGACTCCCCAATTCTAATTTTTTGGGTCCTGTCTGTCAGCCAGTTGACTATCCACTGGTTGACATACAGGTTTGTACCTAACCTCTTGAGTTTGTCATTCAGTGTCATAGTTACATAATCTGGTGCTCTGTTACTCCCTCAAAAACAAAAACTGTTTAACAAGATGAGGACCAGAAAAAGGTCTTCTGTAACTTAATGCCTTACATTTCGGTATAGTATAACACACTGAACTCTTATCCAGAAGTGTCAGTGCAGTATCAGCACCAGTACTCATCAAAGAAGATGGAATATCAGCTGCTCCATCTTAAATGAATGTAAGTGCAGCGCATATGATGCGCAACAGCCAGTCATGTCCCTAACAGCTAGTGGCTCAACCTAGTTATGGTTATAGTAGCTCAACTATAACATTTAATAATACTTTGAAAAAAATACAAAATGAAGGCACTGATGATAATGATTGTCTAACAACACTTCAGCAGAGAAATAAAGGGAAGAAAATGTGATATATTCCATAACTCAAGGGTCATAATGCACAGAGAAATAGAACTTAAAGTTTAAAAATATTGTTTTCATTAAACTGTTTTTTGCTGGGTTGTCATATTTAGCAGCAAAATATTTTATCTCTTTTTTTTCTGATTTTATAGAATCTTTAAACAGTTGAAATGTTTCTCTATTTTATTTTTTTTCAGCTAAAGTAATGAAAGTTGGTAAGATTACATTTTACAATTTGCTTGTTTTCTAATAGCTTTTTAATGCACATTCTACATCATGATCCCTCCTGTCCCAGTCTAAAAAGTTATTTTATTTTCATTTTTATGTGTTTATTTTTCATAATTTCACAGACTTGGGTTTGACAGAATAAACCAGAGCACAGGATAACACCCATGCAGTATGGGAGAGGATATGAAGATTCCACACAGATGGAATCACAACTAAAAACTCAACCACATAATTGTTGTCATTGAATCCCACACATAGGATAGAGGTAATAAGATAGTTATAGGTCTGTAGTTTGATGATTCAAGATATTTGCTACCTTTATACAAGAAGATAATGCAAGATTGTTTACAGACTTTAAGGGAGTAATTTAAAAGTAAAGTTGTGATTAAAATATGGCCTCTACAGACATTTTGCGATATTGTACTGGTAGGTTATCAACTGCAGGAGAGATGGACTTATATACTTATATTTGAGTGGGAGTCATGGTGAGGGATACGGTAATAGTCACACTGACTATATAAAATGTTTTACTGTTGTCTTGGATTTATTAAGTAAGCTGAATGTAGCTATATAATATTAATTAAATATATTTGTTATATTGCAGTTTGATTTAGCTGTAAAATACAAATATTGTGATTTTTTGCCAGGTGTTATGAGTTATTGATTGTAGACCAAACTGTTTGGGATTTTTACTGATGGCTTCCTGTAGGCTGGTGTAGTAATTTTGTTTGGCCTTCAGGGTGGAATTCTTGGTGCATTTTCTGTGCTGACATTGTTTTAGATTGTTATAATTTCTAGATGACACTTTTTATGCTTTATCTCTATTGTGCATTAAGCTATGTTATTCCTGATGTTAGGCATTGAGCAGATATTGATGTGATTCTTCCTCTCCTTTGAGGGTTTGGTAAGTTTAATATTGTGAGGAAGGTTTTGGTAAAGTGAATAGTAAGAGTGGTATTCTAATGGTTCCCACTTGGATAATTTCAGCGTGGTCTGTTGTTAGCATCCAATCCACAATATCTTATTTTATAGTAACTGTATCGGATCTTGTGGTTGTTGCATAAGTTCTCACACTTCATGCAGACTTAGGCTGAAAAAGTTCATCCAACAACCAAGGATTTTTGTTTCTAGATAAATATTTACATTAAACCTGATCAGTGTGCATTCGCAGATGCTGATTTGTTTGCAGTTGCAGGAATATACAGAGTTGTTGTAGATATTTTCATGTGTGAATTTTAACTTTAACACAATGAAAGTAATCAGGTTGCAAGGCAAAGACAGAAAGATAAAGAAGATAGTTATCAAACACCATTCATAAAGGATGCCAAAACAATTTACTCATCAGTCCAGAGGACATCAAAGGCAAATGGAAAGAGTATATCCAGCAGCTGTTGAATGAAGTAAATCCCACATAAGTTGTGCTGACCCATGCACAACTTAAAATGAAGAAGGAAGCAGACCCATGCACAACTTAAAATGAAGAAGGAAGCTGACCCATGCACAACTTACAATGAAGGTGGAACCTGACCCATGCACAACTCATAATGAAGGAGGAACCTGACCCATGCACAACTTAAAATGAAAGAGAAACCTGACCCATGCACAACTTACAATGAAGGAGGAAGCTGAACCATGCACAACTTAAAATGAAGAAGGAAGCTGACCCATGCACAACTTACAATGAAGGTGGAACCTGACCCATGCACAACTTAAAATGAAGGAGGAACCTGACCCATGCACAACTTAAAATGAAGGAGGAACCTGTCCCATGCACAACTTAAAATGAAGGAGGAACCTGACCCATGTACAACTTAAAATGAAGGAGGAAGCTGAACCATACACAACTTAAAATGAAGGAGGAAGCTAACCCATGCACAACTTACAATGAAGGATGAACCTAATCCATGCACAACTTGGCAATGAAGGAGGAAGCTGATCCATGCACAACTTAAAATGAAGGAGGAAGCTGACCCATGCACAACTTACAATGAAGGAGGAAGCTGACCCATGCACAACTTACAATGAAAGAGGAAGCTGACCCATGCACAACTTACAATGAAGGAGGAAGCTGACCCATGCACAACTTACAATGAAGGAGGAAGCTGACCCATGCACAACTTAAAATGAAAGAGGAAGATGACCCATGCACAACTTACAATGAAGGAAGAAGGTGACCCATGCACAACTTACAATGAAGGAAGAAGCTGACCCATGCACAACTTACAATGAAGGAGGAAGCTGACCCATGCACAACTTACAATGAAGGAGGAAGCTGACCCATGCACAACTTACAGTGAAGGAGGAAGCTGACCCATGCACAACTTACAATGAAGGAGGAAGCTGACCCATGCACAACTTACAATGAAGGAGGAACCTGACCCATGCACAACTTACAATGAAGGAGGAACCTGACCCATGCACAACTTAAAATGAAGGAGGAAGCTGACCCATGCACAACTTACAATGAAGGAGGAAGCTGACCCATGCACAACTTACAATGAAGGAGGAACCTGACCCATGCCCAACTTAAAATGAAGGAGGAAGCTGACCCATGCACAACTTACAATGAAGGAGGAAGCTGACCCATGCACAACTTACAGTGAAGGAGGAAGCTGACCCATGCACAACTTACAATGAAGGAGGAAGCTGACCCATGCACAACTTACAATGAAGGAGGAACCTGACCCATGCACAACTTACAATGAAGGAGGAACCTGACCCATGCACAACTTAAAATGAAGGAGGAAGCTGACCCATGCACAACTTACAATGAAGGAGGAAGCTGACCCATGCACAACTTACAATGAAGGAGGAACCTGACCCATGCCCAACTTAAAATGAAGGAGGAAGCTGACCCATGCACAACTTACAATGAAGGAGGAAGCTGACCCATGCACAACTTACAATGAAGGAAGAAGCTGACCTATGCACAACTTACAATGAAGGAGGAAGCTGACCCATGCACAACTTACAATGAAGGAGGAACCTGACCCATGCACAACTTACAATGAAGGAGGAAGCTGACCCATGCACAACTTACAATGAAGGAGGAAGCTGACCCATGCACAACTTAAAATGAAGGAGGAAGCTGACCCATGCACAACTTAAAATGAAGGAGGAAGCTGACCCATGCACAACTTACAATGAAGAGGAACCTGACCCATGCACACTTACAATGAATGAAGAACCTGACCCATGCACAACTTACAATGAAGGAGGAAGCTGACCCATGCACAACTTACAATGAAGGAGGAAGCTGACCCATGCACAACTTAAAATGAAGGAGGAAGCTGACCCATGCACAACTTACAATGAAGGAGGAACCTGACCCATGCACAACTTACAATGAAGGAGGAAGCTGACCCATGCACAACTTACAATGAAGGAGGAACCTGACCCATGCACAACTTACAATGAAGGAGGAAGCTGACCCATGCACAACTTAAAATGTAGGAGGAAGCTGACCCATGCACAACTTACAATGAAGGAGGAAGCTGAACCATGCACAACTTAAAATGAAGGAGGAAGCTGACCCATGCACAACTTACAATGAAGGAGGAACCTGACCCATGCACAACTTAAAATGAAGGAGGAACCTGACCCATTCACAACTTAAAATGAAGGAAGAAGCTGACCCATGCACAACTTACAATGAAGGTGGAACCTGACCCATGCACAACTTACAATGAAGGAGGAACCTGACCCATGCACAACTTAAAATGAAGGAGGAAGCTGACCCATGCACAACTTACAATGAAGGAGGAAGCTGAACCATGCACAACTTAAAATGAAGGAGGAAGCTGAACCATGCACAACTTACAATGAAGGAGGAACCTGACCCATGCACAACTTACAATGAAGGATGAACCTGACCCATGCACAACTTACAATGAAGGAGGAACCTGACCCATGCACAACTTAAAATGAAAGAGAAACCTGACCCATGCACAACTTAAAATGAAGGAGCAAGCTGAACCATGCACAACTTAAAATGATGGAGGAACCTGACCCATGCACAACTTAAAATGAAGGAGGAAGCTGACCCATGCACAACTTACAATGAAGGAGGAACCTGACCCATGCACAACTTACAATGAAAGAGAAACCTGACCCATGCACAACTTACAATGAAGGAGGAAGCTGACCCATGCACAACTTACAATGAAGGAGGAAACTGACCCATGCACAACTTACAATGAAGGAGGAAGCTGACCCATGCACAACTTACAATGAAGGAGGAAGAATCCACCTTAGAAAAAGTTAACACACCACTAGGGAAAATGAAGTCAGGGAAAACCATGGGTCAGATGAGGTAATGCAAGATATGCTCATGATGTTGGGACAGTTAGGAAACAAATGGCCGAAGGTACTCAACACAATAAGGAGAAAAAGGTGTATTCCTGATGACTAGAGAATAACATTCTAGTGGTCAAAGACAAGAGCAATGGGATATTCCCAGCTGTGGGCAGTACAGAAGTATCAAACTTCTGTCACATTGCATGAAAGTCCTAAAGAGGGTAACTGATGAATGAATATGCAAAGTAATAGAAAGCAAGACAGGAAATGAGCAGTTCAGATTTAAATCAAGAAGCAGTACAACTGATCCAATGTTTGCAGTGAGACAGATTCTGCCAAAGAAGCTGGAGATGAGGAAAGAGCCCAACTGGGCATTCCTCGACTGAGAGAAAGTATATGGTAACGTCCCAGAAAAATATGTGGGTAGTCCTATGAAGGTTCAAAGATCTGGAAATATTGTTGAAATTAGTGCATGTTATGTACAAGAGCCCCATGCTGAAATATGAACAGTGTTTGGACTCACACAAGGGCCTCCATGGGAGTAGGTATACATTAGGGTTCAGCTCTGAGCTCATCACTGTTCATACTGGTGAAGGACTACATTAACAAACACTGCACAGGGGATAGAGCAACAAAGCTGCTGTATGCAGGTGATGTACTACAAACATATTCTGAACAGGAATTTCAGAAAAATGATAGAAGACCACATTATAAAACTGAAGGCACATGAGATGAACATGAGAACAGGTAAGAGATTTGTCATGGAAGCAAATGGGGGAAATCAAAAGAAGCTGAACATTGAGACAGAAGCGAAGCAGTGGAACACGTTAACAGATCCACGTATCTGGGAGCTGTGGTTGGTAAGAAGGGCAGTCTGAATGGGGAGGTCAAATTTAGAATCAGACAGGCTGTAGTCAACTATAAGAGAGTGTCAGGGGTCAACTATAAGAGAGTGTCAGGGGTCAACTGTAAGAGAGTGTCAGGGGTCAACTGTAAGAGAGTGTCAGGGGTCAACTATAAGAGAGTGTCAGGGGTTGTGTATGAGAGAAGAATACAGATGAAACAGAAACATAAGGTATACAAACAGTGTGACCAGTACTTCTGTACAGGACAGAAACCTGAAATATAAGGTATACAAACAGTGTGACCAGTACTTCTGTACAGGACAGAAACCTAGACAGTGAAGGCAGAGCAGATGAGGAAGCTAGAGGTGATGGAAATGAAGTGTCCGAGATGGGTGGTAGGATGCACATCATGGGACAGATGAAGAAATGAGGACACCAGAGCAGAAGCTAAAGTATATCCAATTGCTAGAAGTGATGGAGATGAAGTACCCAGATAGGAGGTAGGATGCACACTGTGGGACAGATGAAGAAATGAGGACATCAGAGCAGAAGCTAAAGTAGATCCAGTTGCTAGAAGTGATGGAGATGAAGTACCTGGATAGGAGGTAGGATGCACACTGTGGGACAGATGAAGAAATGAGGGCGCCAGAGCAGAATCTAAAGTAGATCCAATTGCTAGAAGTGATGGAGATGAAGTACCTGGATAGGAGGTAGGATGCACGCTGTGGGACAGATGAAGAAATGAGGACACCAGAGCAGAATCTAAAGTAGATCCAATTGCTAGAAGTGATGGCGATGAAGTACCAGGATAGGAGGTAGGATGCATACTGTGGGACAGGTGAAGAAATGAGGACATCAGAGCAGAAGACAAAGTAGTCATATTGCAGAGGAGATGAAGGAGAGCAGATTACTGTGAGTTGGTTACTTTGCGTCTCTTAAAATCAGAGGCTTATCTATCAAGTGAAACCCTCTTTCCAGTACTTTGATATGGCTTTTGGGGGGGGGGGTGATCCATGTATAAATGGAATAGACACAAACGTCCCTTTTCTGGAAATGGGATCCACTACCCCAATCTGCCAATCCAGAGGTTATCAACTATTTAAGTACAGATGAAAGGAAATCTATAGCTTAAGATTTCTGATTGCAGAAAGTGCTAGAATTGTATAATTGTCATTGTCAGATTAATAGGGAACCATATAAGCAATGATGTATAAACTGTGTGTTGTTATTCCCATGTGCTTGTGCTGTGTGGCTGTCTTCATATGCACTGCCTTGTCTAAGGGTTTACTTGCCAACCTTTCACTGAAGGAAATTTCTTATAACCATAAATTTGTCTATCTTTCATTACTAAATCCTCTCCCCAAAGACATATAGTATGTACACTCTACTGGTACCTTTGCACACCTCCAGGAAGCACTTTACTTTCCACTTATTGTATCAGTGAAAATGTACTACACATTGCTTCCATTCTGCATTTTCTCAAGAAATTATTTTGTTAATTTGACATCTTTCATGAATGCGATCACCTCACTGGTGTAGTTACAGGGTGCAACCTTGTGATTATAAAGATGACTCATTCTCACTGGTATTTCACATGTGATGATGCAGAAAGCATGACATTTGGTACCTCTGGTTACTGCCCCTACCTCAGGTATAACCATCTCCTGTCTGTTCTTCTCATCATACTGTCCTTCTTCTCTATGTCTCACCCCAAGCACGGACATCCCTTAGGGAATGACCCAGGCTTCTCCAGATTACAGTCTTTATTACCAACACTACTGACTCCCCTCCCAGATGTGAAGTTTTGCTCATTTTGACATTTCACAAATTATACAACAATTGTATATTCTTCCAGTTATATGTTGGATACCAGCAGGTGGGTCGCTTCATCCTCTGAAGTAAATACAACAAAGCAGCATGCCACCTTCAAACCTTGCATTGGGACTAAGTGTTTCCTGCTTCTCCAGTTATTTAGAAATACAACATCTATGGATATTCAGATCCGCTGCCTTTAACAGTCACTTTCTTTACTTTAGTTCTCAGCTTGCTCTTGGGGCTGACCACACAAAACCTCTAACGATGTGTCATTTTTTATTTCAGTCAAAGTAGTGAAGAAAGTTGTCAAAGTCGGTAAGTACACATGATATTGTTCAGATTTCCAAGGTAAGTTTGAAAATTCTTGCTTTAAACTAGATGCAATATTTTAAGAACATTTTTATTCTTTGCATAGTTTTGTGCTATATGCTACCATGCACAGGTATTTTCAGCGAAATTTAAAATAAATGCAAAATGACTTTAATAAATATATAATATAAAAATGACATGAGGTCCTCATTAAAAATATGCATAGTGCTTTGACATACAGTCTTCAAGGTACCATTTACAATTAGTCTGCACTAGACAGTGCAATGACTTCTGGGAGTTGAAGTATCGAATTAATACACAGGGACTAATGGTCTCTTTCTGTTCAGTATTTTCATTGAGAGATACTTCAGCATATTAAAGGTTGATTAGAGCCTTACATCATGACAGGTGGTGACTGGTGTTCTGGTTAGGATTATAATATCTGCGAATGATTAGAGAATTAAGTATTTCAGTATGAGGTACATGATCCATACTTCTCAACCTGTTAGCACAAGAAATCTGGACAAAGTCTAAAATAACAGGAGGACAAAGGGCCAAAAATTACAGACAGATTTTAAATATTGTTCTTATAAACTTTAAAAGTTGTTAGATTACCAGGATTTTTGTTAGCATGCATTTTCTGATAGATATGAAGCCTGAAACTGAAATATATGCCATTATTTAGTAACTTCAATCCTCAGTGATTTGCCAGAAAAATAAAATGTTATGCTTTAATGGGTCACAGAGAGATTTGTTTTATTTTCTCTCAGAACTGTAGGAAAGCTTGTTTTCATGTCAAGACTGTCTCTATATTATTTCTAAATTTAAATTAACACACCATGAGTGGCAAGACACTGCAGTGTGTTTTCTTTTCTCCTTTATTAACTGAAGGCTATGAGAATCACATAGTATAGAGAAACAATGGTGTAAAATCCTGCTTTCACGGAACACATGATTAAAAGTTACTATTACCTCTTAAATGTCCATAATTTCACAAATTGTCAGTTTTCATCTCACATTTTTCATAACCCCCTTGAAAGAAATATTCATTACAATTTCTCCACCATCTCTTACAAATAATCTAATCATCAATACGCAACGTGAATTTTGGCCAGACCACAGCAACTCTACTGAATTATTATCATTCACAGACACTGTCAATAAACCTCTCAACTCTAATAAAATTGTTTCTGCAGTATTTCTAGATCTGTCAAAAGCCTGCGAAATGGTCTATCATACTAAACTCCTCAACAGACTTTCCACCTGGGTCTAGCATCTTAATATGTTCAATGTTGTCTAGCTACCTTACCAACAGGCAACAAGCTGTAAAATGGCAAGGGTCCATCTCTGCATACCTTCCCACTTCCACAGGAGCCCCACAAGGATCTATCCTTGATCCTCTAGTATTCAATATTTTATCAATAAGCTTCATTCATCTTCTGGTGAAGGCACCTTGATTCAATATGCAGATGACTCTACCACCATCTGCTCTTCAAACACCCTAAGTCACCTCCAAGAAATCACTCAACAAGTTGTCATCTCCATTGAAACCTGGCTTATAATATCACAACTCTTACTCTACCCCCAAAAACCAAACCAAGACCAAACTCCTCCACTTTATCCCCAAAATTCATACCCCTAACAAATCATCTTTCAAAATCTTTCCGGCAAATGGCACTGAAATTGAATTAGTCCACCATACCAAACTATTAGGAGTCATAATAAATGATAATCTTAAATTTGTTCTCCACGTACAAAGCAATATCAAGAAAACCCATCAAAAACTAGACATGCTTTAGAGAAACAAACATTTTCTGAGCAAACCGAGAAAAATTTCTCTAGCCAAACCCTACTTTCTGCCCTCCCTACTGTATTGCTTACCAATTCTAATCAATTTACAGTCCTCCATAAAAAAAAAAAAAAAAAAACACGCAAACTTGAAAGCTGCTACAACAAAATTGTCAAGTTTGCTACTAATTCATCCTTCTTTACCCATCCCTGTTAAACTCTGCATGCCCTCAGCTGGCTGGAACTCCCACTCCACCTCTCCTACATTCAGCTTACAACTTTACATAAAATCATGCACAAACCATTAGCCTGCCCAGCTCTTACCCTTTTAATCAACACGTATTTCCCTAAAAGAAGTCTTAGATCAGAAGACAAACAACTTATCACCATAAATAAACTAAATAAATCCCATGGACAAAGCCTGTTCTCATACTCAGTAGCAAAAAATGGAACTCCTTACGTCTAACTCCCAGCACTATTTCTAAACTTCCACCTTTAAATGTTCCCTAAAAGAATATTTTACAAAATCTTGGACCTACTCCTGCGCCAGTCCTGGCTAAACTTATTTACTATACTTCACTCAATCCCCTCCAACCTAAGTTACTTCACAGTCCTCTCCAGCCTCCTGCCCCACTTCTTTTTCTTCTCCCACTGCCTTACCCTATTTATTAATGTATCTCTGTAGACCTTTCCTGTCTGCTCACCTAAGCTACCTGAAGAAGTCCTACCTGCACTCATCCTATCTCCTTCTCTCCATCCTTCCTCCTTCTATAACCCATAATATGAATACCTCTGTCATGCTAAGCCATCAGGCAGTTTCCCTCCCTGTCTTTAATCATGTAATATGTGATATCTCTTTAAATATCTTATTAGAATTGTCTCAGGTCTCATTTATCACATATTAATCCATGTAACAAATAATAATGACTGTTGAATTTTTCCTCACATATTTTCTCCAACTCATTTTATTGTTTTTCATTGCACTCTACTATGAAAAATATGTTCTGTGTTTTTCTTATTACAACATTTTTTCACTCATGTTTTGTAGAGTAACATGATACTTTGTGATCTAAAATAAGTGTACTTGATTTTTGGAAGATTCTGATTGTGGTCCATTTCTCCTTTGGCCTACACTAAAAAGGAACACTTTCTGGCCAAGTCGGACATTCCAGGTAAACAAAATTAGAAAATGAATGCCAAAGCAAAACCTATCATTCTATCAACTTTCTAAGTTTATGCTTGCAGTATTTAAAACGTGTCCCTGAATTCAGGCCTTTGTTCATCCATTACTTTGTCTATGGCCAGATCACTTGCTCTAACAGGTTGAGTGGTATCATCATAACAAACTCATTCACAGGCATCATATATGTAAGAAATCTGTCATTTAGCTTGTAATGAACAACTCTACATATTCTGTCTTATCAATAAAAGTGAAATAATCACAGACATGCAGGCAAGAGGGAGAGGGAGAAGCAGGTGATTACGCTTGAATAATACCTACAGCTGTCTTCATTTTAAGACACGTTTTATGTTTATTGTATTACGTGCTGCAGCAGCATGAATCGCCACTTACTGTTATAGCTCTGTAATATCCAACAGGTGTTTCACAGGTAACCATTTCAAATGCTGGGAGCCATTAGAGTGAGCCCCAAAATACGGAGACTGAATGACCAAAAGTCTGAGATGGCCATTTCCCAGAATATTCCCTTTTCATAGAGGTATGGTGATCTTGGAGTTAGAATATATAAATTTGTGGGGTATGGAGATTGCAGCCTGGCAAAAAAACAAGTTTAAAGGAGAAAAGTGATGCTCGAGATTCACACTTTTCTGGTAGTTTTGGCCTTTTTTTTGGGTTATCAGCAGTTAGCATTTTGAGTGCCAACATTTCAGTGGGGGGGCCTGTTTTCACCTTCTCCTTTACCATCTGCTACCATTTGTTCAAACATGAAGCCTCCTGTAGTGTTCACATGCAACAGAATGATTGTGGTGAACTTTAAACTTCTGTCTGTTTTATATGTCACGCAAATGTTCAGATATTTTTTGTGACAGCTTGTGAGATGTTCTACCTTCACAGAAAGTCTCACAGCTGTCACATTTTGCAAGATACACTTCCAAAGAGGAATTGTAATCATGATGCACTTGGATTCCCTGATATATGTCCACAAGAGTCACTGCGACATATGGATTTGCATAAGTATATTTGCAGCATTTACAAAATCCATATGTGTGAGCTCACATTAGCCTCTTTTGTAGTCCTACTATTTTGTTGACTTGGTTTTCCAGATTAATTTTTAGATTTTTTTTTTGTAAATAAAATATAGAACATTGCTGGAATTCTTAAACAAATTTGAATGGCTCTTGCAAGCTGTTCCTTCTGTCTGGAAATGTTTCTCTTAGCTGAACCGCTCAAGCTGTATTCCAAAGTACATCTATTCTGTGAAAAGACAACCTCAGTGTCACTTTACAAAATAGTTTAACGGACGGTCTCAACCAAACAGCTCTTCAGAAAACATTGGATTTATGAACTCACTGTTGCACCCTCTATCAAAAAACATTTCTTTCAAAATTCGCAGTTCTGTATGAAAGTGCTTATTGCCTAAGATAAGCTTAGACTGTTAAATCACTTGCCCTTTAATAATAATTACTTTTAATAACCTGAGGATAGCAGTTGTTGCCATGTAGTTCAGAGCCATAGCTTACTCATATGGCCCCTCAACAGTTTCCCTATCTAGTACCTCCTCAATTTAAATCAAGGTCAAAAAAGTTAGTCTGAAATTTGAATAGAAAATAAAGGAGGTCTTCCATTCTTCATGCTGTAGCTGTAACAAGCTGCTTGTGAGGAATGCATGAAACAGCTTGCAAAAGTTACTATCACTCTCTGGTATTCCACTACAACCACAGATGCAGTATGACATTTATGTATGAAGTTGTGGAGCTGTGGTGTTTGAACAGTTCCATAAATTAATGCAGGATCTGCAGCCATGTCACATCAACTCCTACACATTATGCTAGTAATGCAGGTTTTGCACTCATGTGACATTAGCACCTACAGATTATGCCCTTAATGCAGGTTCTGTACTCATGTCACATCAGCACCGACAGATTATGACCTTAATTTTACTGGGGGAGTAGTGCTATATTTAGCTGTTATGGGCTCAGTAATTTTCTGGCTTATAGAAAAGTCTGTGTATTGTAGTTTGCTGAAGAAGAGATAGTTGATGTGGTAGTCCTAGCCATTTTTCTGAAGGCTAGGCAGTGGTGTGTTCTCTTTGTTATAGTTTACTGCAGATTTGGCTATTTAATTATAACGTTGCTCAGGTTTGCACAGTCATGAGACTCGAAGGTTAGTGTAGACTGGGGTAGCATAGAGGAGAGATGGCAGTAAGAATGTAGAGGCTATCCGTCTTCTGGCTATGTCAGTGAGTTAGGATTTCACTCAGAATAACATAACTAATTTTTGATGAGTTTTTTAACTAAGTGTGATTCATGCCTGCTGAATTTTAACTGGTCATCTATGATGGCACCCAGTAATTTTGTATGGTTAAGTTGTTCTATTAAGATTACTTGGACTTTGCCATAGACTGCTGTGAGGGAAAGGTTAATTTGCTTTTGTTATATTGCTTTCTTATAATATGTATTGTTCTTCTATTTTGTATATTGCAGAGACCAGATGGCTTAGTGGTTAAGATCTTCACCTCCCATGCATAAGGTACAAGGTTCAATCCTGACTTCTGACCAATGCCTGTTTGGAGTTTGCATGTTCTCCATGTGTCCCCATGGGGGTTCTCCCATATCCAAAAAACATACTGAGTGTTTCCATCTCAAACTCACCAATGAATGGAGCTGTGGGCAGCAGCACAGACTCTACATGGTTCCCTATAGGGGGAAGAGTTGTACAGACCAACCACCTTGGGAACATGGATCACAGACTGCATGCCATGGCAGGGCTAGACACTCAGTGTAAAAATATGGCTCTAGTGGATTCAGTCATGTTGACTATTGTCACCAAAAATGGGCATGGGTAGTTACTGGTGATAAGTGAGTTGTAGTTACTGGTGATGTGAGTTGAGGACCTGGCCTACTCTGACCCATGCCAGGGACCCGTATGTGCCCCTATTGTGCCCACCATAAAGCCCAGCAGCCCTGTGGCCAGTGTCTAGTTGCCCAGCCTGGGTTACCTGGGATAGCTCTGTTAACAACCAACCTGACAAACATGAACTGAGAATTGCTACGCTTTAATGTAGGTTCACTGACAGGATGCAGATTGCAAGTGGATAACATGATGATATGGCTGGACATCCTATGTATTCAACAGCCACTTGGCTTGGGATCCAGAGTCTACTACTCAGGTGGAGGGCAGGCTAGAAATGGTGTAGGAATTGTGATGAGAGAGAGGCTTCAGAAGGCAGTAAGGGATATAAATCAGAATTATTGACAGACTCGTGGCAGTCAGACTCCAGTGTAATGATAGACAGTATTCATAATCTCAGCCTATGCCCCACAGCAGGGTTGTGATAGTGAGGAAAAGAGTGCATTCAGACAGCAGTTGCACCTACTAGATAAAGCAGGACTGGGTCCACATGGGTAGGGCAACAGGAATAAAGAAGAAGAAGTGATTCTAAACTTCTGTGTGGCAAGTGGCTTGATAGTAGCCAACATATGGCTCAAAAAGAGAGACTGTCACAAGATCACATACAAGAGTCGTCAACATGCAATTCAGTTAGACTTCCTCCTAGTAAGGAAAAGGCACTGGGGTAGAATCCGTGATTGCAAAGTCATTCCCAGTGAAACAGTCGGCCCACAGCATAAACCACTAGTTGCCACAATCAGCTGCAGGCAGTGGTCAGAGAAGGCTCTCAGGTCAACAGAGACCAGGCTTTAGACCTGGACGTTGACTGGAGAGAAAGTACAACAGCTCAAGAAATTACTCAGGGCTCCAGCACCCCAAAAAGAGGAGGAAACAGGTGGAGTTGAAGAAGAATGGCAGCGCCTAAAAACAGCATGTGTGAGGACTATAGAACAGATATGCAGCCGAGCCTGGTATGTAAATAAGGTACATAAGGAAAGCTGGTGGTGGAATACAGAGAGACAGAAAAGACTGGACCAGGCTAGGAAGGACTACTGGTTGGCTAACAAGAAAGCTAAGAAAGAAGTTGCAATAGCAAAGAATAGGGCATCAGAGGCACTGTACCAACTTCTGAAAAGTGACTCAGTAAGGGGCACAAAGAAACTATACCAGGTTGCAAGGCAAAGACAGAAAGATAACAAAGATAGTCAGACACCCTTCATAAGGGATGCCAGCAACAACCTGCTCACCAGCCCAGAGGACATAAAAGGCAGATGGAAGTACTTTCAGTACCTTCCAAATGAAAAAACCCCAGAGACGCTGTACTGCCCCAGACACAGCCTACGATGAGAGAAGAAGAGGAGCCCACCCTAGAAGGAGTAAGAACAGCACTAAGGAAGATGAAGTCAGGGAAAGCAGCAGGTCAGATGAGGTCACAACAGATATGATAAAGATGCTGGGTGAGAGAGGGGAGAAATGGCTCCTGAGGGTACTCATAGCAGTGTGGAGAGAAAGGCATATCTCAGATGACTGAAGAATAAACATACTCATGCCAGTGTACAAGAACAAAGGGAACATCCACAACTGTGGGCTTACAGCAGTATCGAAGTCCTGTCACACTGCATGGAAGTTCCGGAGAGGATGATTGATAAGCAATTACACAGAGAAGTAGAATGTAAGATCATAGGATCATAGGAAGTTACTGGGGCATTGGTCCTGAGGCCCTTGCAAGCCTAGTCAAGAATTTAACCCATGTTCCAACAAGTCAGCACTCTATGTCACTGTCCAGCAGGGACACAGGTGGAATCCCAGGGTGTATTCTCTGTTCCCCATCCAGTTATCCAGGTTGCACTTAAAAAAAGGTTTAATGAGGTACTCTGCTTTATGTGGAGAGGGAGTCTATTCCACAAAAGGGGGAGTCTCTGGGACACAAATCTCTCCCACCAAGTCCTATTGATGTCACAGACCAGGCTGAGATTGCGCGTGCAGGTTACTCGAGTGGAGCTTGACTTGCAGGTAGGCAGCAGTCCCATCAGGGTAGGGTCTGAGATTGCTTTGTATGCCACACAGAGGTCACCTCTGAGGAGTCTGTAGGAGACTGAGTAGAGGGACAGAGCTTTTAACCTATCTGTGTAGGGTAGATGTTTGAGGCCCTGGATTCTCCGGGTGAGGAACCTCCGTGGTTTCACTAGCTGCTGCATGTGCTTTGTGAAGCACATGCCGAAAGGGGCATTGTACTCAATCATGTGTCTTATAAGGGAAGAATACAGGGATGTTATGACCACCTTGTCCATGGATGAGATACTCTTACTAATAAGGTGGGCCATGTAGAAAGCTTTCCATACAATGGAAGCAATATAGTGTTCAAAAGTCAGATTGCTATCAAGCTGGGTGCCCAAGTCCCTCACGACTGATTGCATGCTTAGTACCTTATTATCAATGCTATAATACGGTGATGGGAAATGAACAGTCCAGATTTAGGTCAAGATGCAGCAAAACTGACCCAATGATTGCAGTGAGAGAGATACTTGAAAATAAGCTAGAAATGAGGAAAATGTCCCACTTGGAATTCCTATACTTGGAGAAAGCATATGGCAAGGTCCGGAGAAAGATGATTTTGAAAGTCTTGTGGTGGTTCAAAGTAGAATTAGTGCAAGCTATGTACAAGGGTACAATGACTCAAGTGCAAACAGTGTCCAGTTCCACAGAGGGGCTCCCAGGGAGTGGGAGTGTGCAGCAGGGTACATTTCTGAGCACACTGCTGTTCAGACTGGTGATGGACTACATTTACAAACAGATCAGAGAGAACAGATCAACAACAGTGCAAAACTGAAGGCACACTGAATAAAACTAAGTACAAGTAAGACAATTGTAATGGCAACAAACGGGGAAGTCAGAAGAAGCTGTTAACTGTGATAGAAGGGGAAATAGTAGAATAGAATAAGAGCTTCAAGTCTCCGGGAGGGGTGGTTAAGGAAAATGGAAGTCTGAATCAGGAGGTCAAACTAGAGTCAGAGGGGCTATAGCCAACTGGAACAGATTGTCAGGGGTAGTGTATGACAGAAGAATGCCAAAGAATCTGAAAAGTAAGGTGTACAGAACAGTGGTGTGGATGGTACTACTTTATGGGCAGTAAAGGCAGAGCAGATAAGGAAGCAGGAGGCGATGGAAGTGAAGGGCCTGAGATGGGAGGCAGGAAGTGAAGGGCCTGAGATGGGAGGCAGGAAGTGAAGGGCCTGAGATGGGAGGCAGGAAGTGAAGGGCCTGAGATGGGAGGCAGGGTGCACACTGTAGGTCACATGAAGAAATAAGGAAGTAAAAGCACAAGCCAAATTAACGCCAACTGCAGAAAAGGTCAAAGAGAACAGATTGTGGTGGCTTGGGTATATGTGCAGAAAAGCAGAAGACAATCTGGTAAAGAAGATTTGGGACAGGCAGGAAGAAGGCAGGAGGAAACAAGGGCATCCAGGAAAGAAGCAGATGAATTATGTGAGAGCCAGGCATGAGTGCCGAAGATGGTAGGAGAAAAGCATTGAACAGAGAGAGATGGCGAAAGCCAGTACAACACCACTACCCCATGTAGAAAATAGGAAAATAGGAAAAAAGGCATTGATGAGGAGGGAAGGGAAGCAAGACTTGTGCTGTGATGAAGATGGAAACTGTTGGGTTGAAGAAAGAAGCTGGTTACCTATTAGATTGTTGGGAAGTTTCATATGAATACCTTTTTCCAATATTTTTTATAAGGAAGGTAAAAGGACAACTGGACTTTAGGTTGAATGTTCTATGTTGATTCCACCCTTGTGCAGTGGAGTAATGAATGATTTTTTTCCATACGGAGGGGACTTTATTTTTAAATATGGATTGATTTGTCAGAACTGAAACTGGTTGTACAGTCATCTCAGCTGTGATTTTAAGATGTTCACCAGGTAGATTGTCAGGTACAGTTATAGGAGGCTTTAATTTTTGGAGGCATTTTTGATGGCATTTCTCAGAAATGATTGGAAGGGGAAACGTAGAGGGAGATTATTTGTGTAGTGACCTGAAGAGCTTGATTAGTCGCCTGGCTGGTTAATGACTGCACTGTCTGTATAAAGTGCAAATTAACTAAGCTGGTTGTGGTATCATTTTGTTTCTGTTTGGTGTTGGCTGTTGAGCTTGTCCTGGATTTAACAGTTTATATACTGAGGCCCAGAACACTTTTTGGATTATTAGTGTAGTGTGATTATTAGTGTGTATGTTTTCCATGGCTGACTAGTAGGTTTTCTTAGATTTCATGGTAAGTTGCTTTGTTCGGATTCTTAGTTGAGTATATGCTATTAAAGTAGGTGCTGAGTTATTTTTTTGTTGTTTTAGCCATGGGGCACAGTTGGATTTGATTTTTTTTATTCTTGGGGGAACAGAGTATTTAAAACACCAAAGAAGATTTGTTTTTATTTTTTGAAACACAGACACAGAATTATCCATGGTGAGTCTCTAGTGACTCCAATTAGGAAATTTTGTGTATTAATAAAAATTATCTTCATGAAAAGTTGTAGGTTTTCTTAACAGGCTGAAATTATGTGTTTTGAGTCTGTTGCTTTAATATCTTAGGCTGTCTGACAAGAGTTCCATGCGATGATATTTTATTTTGAGAAGATGTAAGGATCCATCTGTACAAATGATAAACCTACCTTTTCTAATTTTTCAACAGATCAAACTTGGAAAGAGCAAGACTTTATGTTTTCACTTACTGGAAACATGGTCGACTGTTAACTGGATTTATTGTCAACATATCTGGTCATCTGGCATGGTAGTTAAGATAACATGTGAATTCTTGTTGAGACTTTAAAGAATTCCACTGGCTTTTACAACAGTGTATTAGTTTATCATAAGTATTGAGTCTCTGGTCTGGATGTCAGACTTGACATTGATCGGGATAGAAGTACTGTTAAATCAATGGTATTTTGCAAACCTACATTTAGTAACACCTACATGCATGTCAGCATCTGCCATCCCAGTCAATATGAATAATGTCATTAAAGGTTAAGTGAATATACCGTGAAAGGTCATCTCAGATGATAGTTTAATACAGAACTGCAAATGTATAAAGAAACATTTTGGATAAAGGCACAATAGTAAATTGGTAGATTAAATATTTAATAAAGTGATATCTGGTAGAACGACCATGTATAAGCCTATTTTTGCATGGGGACAACACCAAAACTGATTATTCTCAGAAATCCCCAAAAGTTACTACTCCATTTAATAATGCATTTGAATTGCATTATCAGATACAAATGGAACATCCTGTATGCATATTCAAATGTAATAAAAGAATGCTGTCAATATACTATGTTTTTACTTACAAAAGAAACATAAATCTTAGAATGAATTTGCAAACCAAGTCAAAGTACCAACAAAACAATATGACTATACATAAAACAATCAGAACTTAACCCTATGTGTGCTGTAAATACTGTAAATAGATTTATACAAGTCGATACATCACAGTAAGTTCTGAGGATAGAATTATAGTGCCCCGAGGGCAACATGACCAAGATTCAGAAACTAATACTGCTACATTGTATTAGGAAAAATTGCAGGAATGGTGTCTGCATGTAGGGTGGGACAAAATCAGAAACACAGGTGACACCATCACAGAAGCAGGTGAAATTGCAAAGTAAACAAAATATGCTAATCATGTATAATGGTATGGAAATGAGCAGTTATGCTAATGAGTGCTTTTGCAAATGTAAATGCGGAAACAATATCTTCTTCTTTCGGCTTTTCCCGGTTAGGGGTCGTCACAGCAGATCACTGTCCGCTCATGATTGGCAGTGGAGTTTTACGGTGTTGAGTTGCCAGACCGGTGCCCAACCTTCCACAGAAGGCACACACATACACGAACTCATGCCTAGGGCCAATTTAGTGTGTCCAATCCACCTACAGCATGTCTTTGGGATGAGGGAGGAAACCCACACGACCACAGGGAGGACATGCAGACTCCTCACTGAAGGCACCCCAGCTGAGGATCAAACCAGAGAACCTCTTGCTGTGAGGCAGCAATGCTAATTGCTGCACCACCGTGGCTGCCCAAATGAGGAAACAATATGCTAGAATTAATTAGAAATGTATAAGAATTGTATAAGAACTGTGTAATCATTTGTAGGTTCTAGTGAATTAGTAGACTGAGATTCTATTGTGAACAGGTACAGACAGTGCACTATGATGCTAGCTATATCTGTGCAGCATATATTTAGCACCATTTTTCCCAAACAGTGTCCAGGACAGGGTGCATAATTGCATTCTACATTACAGAAAGATTTCACTATGCTTAACATACCATCACCTTCATAATAGGGACATAGCTGATCACTACTGTGTGGACTCACACACACACACACACACGCACACACACACACACACACACACACACACACACACACACACACACACACACACACACACACACACACACACATTATGAGAACTGGTAGACATATGCCATCCTCACATGGGAAGTATGGAATAATTACCCTGTGAACACCAAGGTATGTGTAGCTCTGACAACTGTCATTACAGAGATTTTACAGTTACAGTCAGCAACATGGTAGGTGTATCTTGAGCATTTGTCTAATAAATCCCTCCCAAGACCCTTGATGTATTGAATCATTAGTGGTTTAAAACAACCAAGGAGGAAACAATATTGACTTGTATAAATCAAGCAGAAGTTATAAAAAATATACAATTTGCCTGAGGTTCTTCAGGAAACTGAGTGTACCAAAATCATTATCAAGACTTTATTGGGTCCACACAGACATAGTTAAATCAGCTGGAGAGGAATCCACTGCATGAAGTGTTAGGAGGTGTGTAAAGCAAAGGGTATTTTATATATATATATATATATATATATATATATATATATATATATATATGTAAAATGACAAATGAGAGCCAAAAAACATATATAAGTAAAATGCCAAAAAACATATATAAGTAAAAGTATATATATATATATATATATATATATATATATATATATATGTGTAGATATATATATATATGTATATATGTAGATACCGTGTGTGAGGCGTGTAAAGCAAAGGATATTATATATATATATATATATATATATATATATATATATATATATATATATATATACTGTGTGTGAGGCGTGTAAAGCAAAGGATATTTTATATATATATATATATATATATATATATATATATATATATATATATATATATATATATATATATATATACCCTTTATTTTCTGTGTTCAGAGCTATCCAGACCTTGTTGTGGTAGAGGGAAGTCCTATCAGGCTTTGCTTGTCTCAGGACTTTATTTTCTGTGTTCAGAGCTATCCAGACCTTGCTGTGGTAGAGGGAAGTCCTACTGCCTACCAGTGGGAGTGGTGAGCATTGCACTGCCTATCTAACGCTAGAGGAGTGGTTTCCAGCTCTGAAATTGTAATTTTATTAGCCTTTTTGGGCTGATTTCTATCCCTTTCAACTTTCTGGCTTAAAAACACGTGTTTGCACATTTTTCACATTGTGCAGCACCGTGGGGCTATGGTTAAACTATTCCAGGTGCCAGAAACTCTGCTCTTCAAAATTTCCCTTAGAACTAGCTGGTTTCTCAGTAGTAGCATTAAATTCTGAACCCCTGTGACTAGCACTTGCTCTAGAACCTGCTGGAAAGCACTAGGAATCCTTAAACTGATACAAGCACTCAGCTCTCCTTGTTAATATGGAGAACTTAATTGTAGGCACTACACAGCCTATAATTGCAAAGTACCTTGCAAAGGTAAGGGAAAATAGCTCTTGTACATTACAAAAAAAGCACCTAAACAGGGATTTCCAAGGGTCAGCTTCTGGTGATTCCTCCTGTCCACCTGGTGAATCTGGGCATACTGGGGCAATGCAGCAACTGCCTCATGTACACAGATAATCCTCTCCTCCTACCACCAAACACTACAACCTGCGAGAGATGCACTTACATAGCCAAACTGGAAGCAAAACTCTCTCCAGCTAGGATTGTGCTAGACAGTCAAGAGAAGAAGTTTAACAACTGCACTACACCTCAAGCAACACATAGCCCTTCAAAACCCACACCAACACCCACACATAGCAACACTAAACCCACATATGCGAAGGCCCTTAACATTAACCTGCCCAAGCAACAAGGACCTCCGAAGCTGAAACGCAAACAAATAACAGTCACAACCAAAGTGACACATAGCACACAACACCAGTGTGCCACCCAACAGCCCCTAAGGCAAGAAAATGTACCCAACACTTGAGTCATAGGTGACTCTATAGTCAGGCACACTGATGTCCCACTCACCAGGCTGAACAAGAAGAAAATTACAGTCAGCTGCCTGTCAGGTGCCAGGATCCGCCACATAACTCATGCTCTCAAGTCACTCCAAAGTCACTCCACAACAAGTACAAATATGACTCTGTCATTGTCCATGTTGGAGTGAATGACTTGAGATGCACCTCCCTGAACTAATAGAAAAAGAAATAGAAATAGAAATAGAAATAGGTAAGTACTACGCTAACTGCCCTTGTGGGTCATTTTAAGCCTAGCCAATTATCCCTTGTGAGACTCAATCCCTGCACCTTGTGTTTGTAAGGCAAACACCTTAATCATTAGGCCACCCTCCCAACCCACTACATGAAAGGAGACATGGAAGAGCTCTCGGATCATGTGGTCCAGGCAGGTATGACCCTAGCCCCGAGTAGCATCCTGCCTTCGCCCAGAATGATACCACAGTATAAGGACAAAATGATTGACTTCAACAACTGGCTAAGCTTGTGGTGTCATTCAAAGGGGATCCAGTATCTATCTGCCTGGGACGACATGATCGACAAACCATGACGCTTTGCCAGAGATGGTCTGCACCTGTCACCCCTGGGATTCAAGTTACTGGCTAAAGCTCTTGTCACCCCATAGTGCCTTTTTTAGGCAAGGTTCAAAGGACAAAACCACCACCATAACAGATACAAGCATGCAGAATGTGAAGGTAATGCTACTCAATGCTAGCAGTCTAAACCCCAAAATGCACTCTCTCGAGGCACTCCTAAAAATGGAGAACATCGATATCTGTGCAGTAACTGAGACCTGGTTCAAGGCTCCAGAAAGCACCTCTGCAATACCAGGCTACAACTCTTACCACACTTCTTGGCCACCAAACCAAGACCAAAACACTAAAGGTGGAGGAGTGCCCATATTCACCAAGGATATTCACACCTCCAGGCTAGTTGCCCAACACAATGCATCTGAAATTCTCCAGGTGCAACTAGCACTAGGTAAGACGGCAATCCAAACTGTAGCTTGCTACAGATCCCCCACCATGACCCAAGATTCTCACTACACCTTTCTAAACATATTGGAAAATATTAAGATACAACCAAACACCCTAATACTGGGTGATTTCAACTACCCTGCTATTAACTGGGAAAACTACTTGGGTACCAACACCTTTTCCCAATGGTGGAATTCAAAAATTCCAATGCCCTGGATCAACTAATCCATTATCCCACCAGGGATAAGCTAATCACCCTTGACATTCACATCCCACTCCCACCCCACAGTAAGGAAACCTCCGTAAAAAAACTTCTCCAAAGCCAACTTCTTGCTATTCAAGTCAGAAGTGACAAAATTCATGACACTCATGCAGACGGGAGCTAAACGTTCGACTGCTGAATCCTACACTAAGGCACTGTATGAGCACATCCACTCGTACATGAATCGTGCCATCCCAAATAGAACCAAGATGCTTTTCTCCAAAAAAAAGGAAGCCAATCTGGTGGTCTCCTGCCATAAACAAACTATACAACAGAAAGAAGAAACTGTTGCAGAAAAGAGGAAAATCCCAGGATGCAAACAACTCCCTTACCAGCCTCAGTAAGAAGCTGAGATCCCTCATAAAATCTTCCAAAGCTAGTTACGAAAATAAAATTGCTAAAGATTCCAAAGGAACCACAAGACATTCTATAGTTATGTCAAGAATCTAAATGGCAATGCTCAGATCTGCTCTGAACTCAACAGAATGGAATTCAATATACTGATCCCAAGGATATTGCCAATATCCTGGCAGATCGATTTAGTGCCAACTTCACCCCCCTCTCACCCCCTAAAGGGCCCATCTCTATACCAAAAGATTGCCAAATTCCAGTAATCATGGCCAAATAGGTAGAAACCACACTCTCCAAAGCAAAGAATACAGCAGCATCCATGGGACTAGATGACATCCTGGGCTGTGTACTACATGAACTACAAAATGAACTGGCACCTCCCCTAAGTGTCATGTTTAACCATAGCCTCACCCCAGGCTTCGTACCCACTGAGTGGTGCACAGCTACAGTTATCCCACTCCACAAGGGGAGATCCACCTTGGATCCCAGGAACTACTGTCCCATCAGTCTGATGAGCCTGATCTGCAAGGGCATGGAACGCATTATCATGGAACTTATAACTGGGAACCTTCAAACACTGGACCCCACCGAGTTTGGGTTCGTGAAGGGCCGATCTTGTCTCCTGAACCTGATTGACTTCTTTGAATCAGTCTCCAGAGCTGTGGCCGAGGGTAAGGCGGTCCACATAGCCTATCTGGACCTTGCCAAGGCTTTCGACACCATCCCCACACTCTGGAATCATAGATAAACTTACTAAGCTGGGCATAAATCCCTACATCACTCGATAGGTTGCTAGCTGGCTTACTGAAATAACCCAGACTGTAAAAGTAGCCACCTCTAAATCCAGCTCTAGACAGGTGACAAGTGGAGTACCTCAGGATTCAGTCCTGGGACCGCTCTTGTTTGGCATCTACTTCTCTGAAGTACAGGCCAACACTAAAAGACTCTGGCTAACAAAGTTCGGAGATGACTGCAAACTGGGAGCCATTATCGAATCCCCAAATGATGTGGATATTCTACAAAAGGGCCTTACCGAAACAGATGCTTGGTGCCAGAGCCATGGGCTCAAGCTTAATGTCAAGAAATGTATAGTTATCCCCTTTGAGAAAAAACATGTACCCATGAATTACCACATAGGTGGCAGTACACTAAACACCGAAAGTGTGATGAGAGACTTAGGGATACAGGTGGACAGTGGTCTCAGCTTTGATAACCACATCACCACAACAGTCAGGAAATCCTTCTATGTGGCACAGCTCATCACTAAGAGCTTTTCATTCAGAAAAAAGGAGGCCATTGTCCACTGTACTCATCCCTCATTAGACCCATTATAGAGTACAATGACCTGTTTGGTATATACCTCACAAGACATCTGCAACAGCTGGAAAGGCCGCCGAAAAAACTCACTAAAAGAATCACAGGCCTAAAACAGATGCCCTATGTTGACCATAAAAAAACTCCAGCTATACTCTGTGGCATATCGTCTACTCAGCGGTGATCTCTGCTTAACATACAAGACCATGTCAGACCCTGAGCTATTGGACATGGTCCACTTAAAGAAATTCCAAACTCTCAGAGCCACACGCTCCAGGGATCTAAACCTTGTCATCACAATGAATAAAACATGCTGGAGGGATAGGTTCTTGACCCAGAGAGTCCTCATACTCTGGAATAGACTGCCCATACATGTCAAGCAGAGCACCTCCTTGGCCCTCTTCAAAAGGAAATGACAATTGGATGGGAGATAGGAAATTCACCCCAGGGATCACGTCAGTCACCCTGCTAGACAGGAGTCCAGGGAAGTAAATATTGTGGGAAGAAATATCCAGGGAATTGTTATGGCTAGGCTTGTATAGGCCCTAGGGCCGATAGCCTAGTACCAACCTATGAACCTATAAACTTATATATATATATATATATATATATATATATATATATATATATATATATATATATATATATAGTAAACCAAAAAGGTGTGTAAAAGAGTGGCAACAACCACTAATAACATCCAATGAACCACTCCTTGAGCCAAAAACCTACGACCTCCAGATAACAAACACCTTTATTCAGGCCACATAAAATAATCCACTGTACAGAAAATGAGTCAGCAATCCATCAGTCCAAAATGGTAAAATAATCCACAGGATAGGTCAAGCGCTTTCGTCGATAGACTTCATCAGAACAATTAATAATAGGTACTAACACCATTTTTATATGTACCTAGTACCATCAATTGAAAAGAACCAATTCAAAATTGAAGTGACAGTGTGTTTTCAACCTTAAAAACTTAAACCATATATTTATCTCAATTAAAGCAAGCATACTGGGTTCTAAACACAGCAGTACAATACACTATCCTAGCCAAATTAATCAACCCCTGGAAAATACTAACAAAAATTGTACACTGTAGGTACAATTGAGTGAGGGTATAGTCTGATGCTTAGTGAGCCATATTGGTGAAAAACAAGGTTCTTTTACTCACAAGCTTGTTCCTTAACTCACTCTAACCACTGGCCCATTCATTGGCCCTTGAAAGTCTGAGGCAGGTTTAGCCCCGCTCCGCTTCGCTCGGGCTCACTCCGCGCCCCACCCTGCCCCCTTATGCCACCCGCCCCCAGCACCTCCACATTTATAGCTATATAACCACACCCCCACTACCTTAACAACCATTCATAACTACCTCCCTTTCATCTCCCTCCCCCTTCCACCACTTTAACAATTAACCGCTAGTACTCCTTAAAAGGTTTTTACCACCATCTTTAGGAAAGAAAACATTCTCACCTGCCATGTCAAAGGCAACTATCAAAATTATCCCCCTCATCCTACCACTCATAATTATCCCATACGTCCTAACTAGCTATGAAGATCAACTATTCTTAGGCTTCCACTATCCTAATCAACAAACCAGTACCCCTTCAACTCTACTTACTGCTGAACTCTCCCCTTTCCATACATCCACTAAAACAACAAGTACCAGCAGCCTGTATCTCAATAAATTGTACCCAAAACCTCCAAAATCCAAATATGGTCTAAAACTATTAATTAAACTCTTGAGTCTCTTAGACTACCTCAGAAAAAATATTACTAAAGACGGTGACATCCACCCTAACCCAGGCCCATCCTCTATTTCAGACTCTTACCAGCCTACCATTCTCCCGCAGGTCGACCAACTCCCTTCTAATTTGCCACCTAAACATAAGAAGCATAAACAACAAGGTACATAACCTACATGCCATGTTAGCAACCTACCTCCCTGACATAATGTGTCTATCAGAAACATGGCTTAAGCCATCAACCAAAGATAATGAGATCCTGCCACCCGGGTATAATATATTCAGGGTTGATCGCATAAAGAAAAGGGGAGGTGGAATAGCTGTCCTGTACAAAACCTCACTTAACATCATAATTAATCCCATTCAACCACCCCAGGTCTCCAATGCTGAATTATTAGCTCTAAAACTACAACTAAACACTCAAAAAAGCATAAATCTAATTGAGATCTATATCTCCCCTGGGAACAATTTAGAAACAATGGAGAACATTCTTAACTGGATAGCTAACAACTACCCTCAAGAAACTATTGTTCTAGACGATGTTAACATCGACTGGAACCAATGTTCTTCACACTCCAATCCTGTCTTTATAAACCTCCACGGATTCTCCCAGAGCATATCCTCCACCACCAGAACAGGGAATTCTAACCAAAAAGAGAGTATTCTTGATTGGAAACTCACCAGTAGTCACCCCCATAAGTATATATCTGGGACTCTCCCCAATGATCTTAGTGATCACCTGGTCACATTCTTAATGAAAGACAAAATCATCAGTGCTAGACTGCCCATGTACAGGCTCGTCAGAAACAAAAAAAACTTTGAGCCTACAAAATTTCTAATGGAACTTAAATCCTGTAACTGGTCAAAGCTAAAGTTCCTTCCCCTAGATGAGGCAGTGACTCTCTTTACTGACACATTTCTTAACATACTTGACTCTCAGGCCCCTAAACAGTCAATCAGAACTAAGATACGTATAGCACCCTGGCTAACAACAGAGTCCAAATCCAAAATAACACTTAGAGATAAGGCATGGGACAAATCACGCACTGCCAAGTTACCCCTAGACTGCAATAAATTCCAACAACTGAGAAATGAGACTAAAAAAGCCATCACCCTTGACAAAAAAAACTACTTATGCCATCTGCAACATAAACACCAAAACAACCCCCAGAAGTTCTGGGCAGGTTTAAACAACCTTCTCCATCCAGGTAAATCCTCCACTCCTACCCCTGGGACATTATGTGGTAAAAGCCCAGAAGAAGCAGCAAATACCTTTAATACTTTCTTTACCGAGACTATTCAGTCCTTAGCCAACCAACTACATCTCCCCTCCTCTACATTAAAATATCCTGTACCCAAGTCACTACCCTCCTTTAACCTCCAGCCTATCTCTACATCCTATATCAGATCCCTACTGAAGAAACTAAAACCAACTACCCTTTCTGCAGACCTACTCCCAGCTGAATAACTGCAAATAGCTGCAGATGCCATAGCCTATCCTATCTCGATCCCAATCAATAGAACCATAACCGAGGCCACAATCCCCTCAATATGGAAAATATCCTATGTCATTCCACTCCATAAAGGAAGCTCATCCAGAGAACTATCGAACTACAGGCCAATAGCCATACTGTCACCACTTGCCAAAATTATGGAAAGGTGTGTCCACAAACAACTTATGCACTATCTCACTCAGAACAAACTAATGACCAACTCTCAACATGGATTCAAACCTCATCACAGCACGACCACCGCCCTCCTCTCTTTTACCGATAAAATCAACCAAAACCGGAATAACAAAAAATATCCTCAGCTCTCTTTCTGGAGCTGTCGAAAGCCTTTGACATGGTGAACCACCAGCTACTTCTCCACACTCAGAAACCCTGTACCTAGACAATACAGCCCTTAAATGATTTCATGCCTACCTCTTGGGTAGACAACAAGCAGTTTTGTGGCAAAATAAGCTCTCTTGCCTGTTATCAAATACCATAGGAGTTCCTCAAGGCTCCATATTAGGACCTCTTCTTTTCTCAATCTTTATAAATGACCTCCATTCAGTCATCCCCGAAGCCACCTGTACTCAGTATGCAGATGAGACAACCCTAATATGTTCCGATGACTCTCTACCAAACCTGCAAGCTGCCACCCAGCTCAGTTTTACTGCAGTCGAAAACTGGCTCTCAGATCCTCATCTGATCTTAAACCCAAACAAAACCAAACTACTTCTCTTCTACCAAATGAATACATCCCCTCCTACCCAACGAATACATCCCCTCCTACCCAACGAATCCATCCCTTCCTACGCAACAAATACATCCCCTCCTACCCAACGAATACATCCCCTCCTACCCAACGAATACATCCCCTCCTACCCAATGAATACATCCCCTCCCACACATCTTACTATACAATCCAACAATGGTACCATCATCTCCCCAGACTCCTACATCTACCCAACAAATACATCCCCTCCCACACATCTTACTATACAATCCAATAATGGAACCATCATCTCCCCAGACCCCTACATCTACCCAACGAATACAACCCCTACCACACATCTTACTATACAATCCAACAATGGGACCATCATCTCCCCAGACTCCTACATCTACCCAACAAATAAATCCCCTCCCACACATCTTACTATACAATCCAATAATGGTACCATCATCTCCCCAGACTCCTACATCTACCCAACGAATACATCCCCTCCCTCAAATCTTACTATACAATCCAATAATGGTACCATCATCTCCCCAGACTCCTACATCTACCCAACAAATACATCCCCTCCCACACATCTTACTATACAATCCAACAATGGTACCATCATCTCCCCAGACTCCTACATCTACCCAACGAATACATCCCTCCCACACATCTTACTATACAATCCAACAATGGTACCATCATCTCCACAGACTCCTACATCTACCCAACGAATACATCCCTCCCACATCTTACTATACAATCCAACAATGGTACCATCATCTCCCCAGACTCCTACATCTACCCAACAAATACATCCCCTCCCACACATCTTACTATACAATCCAATAATGGTACCATCATCTCCCCAGACTCCTACATCTACCCAAAGAATACATCCCCTCCCACACATCTTACTATACAATCCAACAATGGGACCATCATCTCCCCAGACTCCTACATCTACCCAACGAATACATCCCCTCCCACACATCTTACTATACAATCCAACAATGGTACCATCATCTCCCCAGACTCCTACATCTACCCAATGAATACATCCCCTCCCACACATCTTACTATACAATCCAACAATGGTACCATCATCTCCCCAGACTCCTACATCTACCCAATGAATACATCCCCTCCCACACATCTTACTATACAATCCAACAATGGTACCATCATCTCCCCAGACCCCTACATCTACCCAACGAATACAACCCCTACCACACATCTTACTATACAATCCAACAATGGGACCATCATCTCCCCAGACTCCTACATCTACCCAACAAATAAATCCCCTCCCACACATCTTACTATACAATCCAATAATGGTACCATCATCTCCCCAGACTCCTACATCTACCCAACGAATACATCCCCTCCCTCAAATCTTACTATACAATCCAATAATGGTACCATCATCTCCCCAGACTCCTACATCTACCCAACAAATACATCCCCTCCCACACATCTTACTATACAATCCAACAATGGTACCATCATCTCCCCAGACTCCTACATCTACCCAACGAATACATCCCCTCCCACACATCTTACTATACAATCCAACAATGGTACCATCATCTCCACAGACTCCTACATCTACCCAACGAATACATCCCCTCGCACACATCTTACTATACAATCCAACAATGGTACCATCATCTCCCCAGACTCCTACATCTACCCAACAAATACATCCCCTCCCACACATCTTACTATACAATCCAATAATGGTACCATCATCTCCCCAGACTCCTACATCTACCCAAAGAATACATCCCCTCCCACACATCTTACTATACAATCCAACAATGGGACCATCATCTCCCCAGACTCCTACATCTACCCAACGAATACATCCCCTCCCACACATCTTACTATACAATCCAACAATGGTACCATCATCTCCCCAGACTCCTACATCTACCCAACGAATACATCTCCTCCCACACATCTTACTATACAATCCAACAATGGTACCATCATCTCCCCAGACTCCTACATCTACCCAATGAATACATCCCCTCCCACACATCTTACTATACAATCCAACAATGGTACCATCATCTCCCCAGACTCCTACATCTACCCAACGAATACATCCCCTCCCACACATCTTACTATACAATCCAACAATGGGACCATCATCTACCCAGACTCCTACATCTACCCAACGAATACATCCCCTCCCACACATCTTACTATACAATCCAACAATGGTACCATCATCTCCCCAGACTCCTACATCTACCCAACGAATACATCCCCTCCCACACATCTTACTATACAATCCAACAATGGTACCATCATCTCCCCAGACTCCTACATCTACCCAACGAATACATCCCCTCCCACACATCTTACTATACAATCCAACAATGGTACCATCATCTCCCCAGACGTCTACATCTACCCAACGAATACATCCCCTCCTACACATCTTACTATACAATCCAGTAATGGTACCATCATCTCCCCAGACTCCTACATCTACCCAACGAATACATCCCTTCCCTCACATCTTACTATACAATCCAATAATGGTACCATCATCTCCCCAGACTCCTACATCTACCCAACGAATACATTCCCTCCCACACATCTTACTATACAATCCAACAATGGTACCATCATCTCCCCAGACTCCTACATCTACCCAATGAATACATCCCCTCCCACTCATCTTACTATAAAATCCAATAATGGTACCATCATCTCCCCAGACTCCTGCATCTACCCAACGAATATATCCCCTCCCACACATCTTACTATACAATCCAATAATGGTTCCATCATCTCCCCAGACTCCTACATCTACCCAACTAATACATCCCCTCCCTCACATCTTACTATACAATCCAATAATGGTACCATCATCTCCCCAGACTCCTACATCTACCCAACAAATACATCCCCTCCCACAACTCTTACTATACAATCCAACAATGGTACCATCATCTCCCCAGACTCCTACATCTACCCAACGAATACATCCCCTCCCACACATCTTACTAGACAATCCAACAATGGTACCATCATCTCCCCAGACTCCTACATCTACCCAACGAATACATCTCCTCCCACACATCTTACTATACAATCCAACAATGGTACCATCATCTCCCCAGACTCCTACATCTACCCAATGAATACATCCCCTCCCACACATCTTACTATACAATCCAACAATTGTAATATCATCTCCCCAGACTCCTACATCTACCCAACGAATACATCCCCTCCCACACATCTTACTATACAATCCAACAATGGGACCATCATCTCCCCAGACTCCTACATCTACCCAACGAATACATCCCCTCCCACACATCTTACTATACAATCCAACAATGGTACCATCATCTCCCCAGACTCCTACATCTACCCAACGAATACATCCCCTCCTACACATCTTACTATACAATCCAGTAATGGTACCATCATCTCCACAGACTCCTACATCTACCCAACGAATACATCCCTTCCCTCACATCTGACTATACAATCCAATAATGGTACCATCATCTCCCCAGACTCCTACATCTACCCAACGAAAACATCCCCTCCCGCACATCTTACTATACAATCCAACAATGGTACCATCATCTCCCCAGACTCCTACATCTACCCAATGAATACATCCCCTCCCACTCATCTTACTATAAAATCCAATAATGGTACCATCATCTCCCCAGACTCCTACATCTACCCAACGAATACATCCCCTCCCACACATCTTACTATTCAATGCAATAATGGTTCCATCATCTCCCCAGACTCCTACATCTACCCAACGAATACATCCCCTCCCACACATCTTACTATACAATCCAACAATGGGACCATCATCTCCCCAGACTCCTACATCTACCCAACGAATACATCCCCTCCCACACATCTTACTATACAATCCAACAATGGTACCATCATCTCCCCAGACTCCTACATCTACCCAATGAATACATCCCCTCCCACACATCTTACTATACAATCCAACAATGGTACCATCATCTCCCCAGACTCCTACATCTACCCAACGAATACATCCCTCCCACACATATTACTATACAATCCAACAATAGTACCATCATCTCCCCAGACTCCTACATCTACCCAACGAATACATCCCCTCCTACACATCTTACTATACAATCCAGTAATGGTACCATCATCTCCCCAGACTCCTACATCTACCCAACGAATACATCCCTTCCCTCACATCTTACTATACAATCCAATAATGGTACCATCATCTCCCCAGACTCCTACATCTACCCAATGAATACATCCCCTCCCACACATCTTACTATACAATCCAACAATGGTACCATCATCTCCCCAGACTCCTACATCTACCCAATGAATACATCCCCTCCCACTCATCTTACTATAAAATCCAATAATGGTACCATGATCTCCCCAGACTCCTACATCTACCCAACGAATACATCCCCTCCCACACATCTTACTATACAATCCAATAATGGTACCATCATCTCCCCAGACTCCTACATCTACCCAACGAATACATCCCCTCCCACACATCTTACTATACAATCCAACAATGGGACCATCATCTCCCCAGACTCCTACATCTACCCAACGAATACATCCCCTCCCTCACATCTTACTATACAATCCAACAATGGTACCATCATCTCCCCAGACTCCTACATCTACCCAACGAATACACCCCCTCCCACACATCTTACTATACAATCCAACAATGGTACCATCATCTCCCCAGACTCCTACATCTACCCAACAAATACATCCCCTCCCACACATCTTACTATACAATCCAATAATGGTACCATCATCTCCCCAGACTCCTACATCTACCCAATGAATACATCCCCTCCCACACATTTTACTATACAATCCAACAATGGGACCATCATCTCCCCAGACTCCTACATCTACCCAACGAATACATCCCCTCCCACACATCTTACTATACCATCCAACAATGGGACCATCATCTCCCTAGACTCCTACATCTACCCAATGAATAAATCTCCTCCCACACATCTTACTATACAATCCAATAATGGTACCATCATCTCCCCAGACTCCTACATCTACCCAACGAATACATCCCCTCCCACACATCTTACTATACAATCCAACAATGGTACCATCATCTCCCCAGACTCCTGCATCTACCCAATGAATACATCCCCTCCCACACATCTTACTATACAATCCAACAATGGTAACATTATCTCCCCAGACTCCTACATCTACCCAATGAATACATCCCCTCCCACACATCTTACTATACAATCCAACAATGGCACCATCATCTCCCCAGACTCCTACATCTACCCAATGAATACATCCCCTCCTACACATCTTACTATACAATCCAACAATGGTACCATCAGCTCCCCAGACTCTTACATCTACCCAACGAATACATCCCCTCCCACACATCTTACTATACCATCCAACAATGGGACCATCATCACCCAGACTCCTACATCTACCCAATAAATAAATCCCCTCCCACACATCTTACTATACAATCCAATAATGGTACCATCATCTCCCCAGACTCCTACATCTACCCAACGAATACATCCCCTCCCACACATCTTACTATACAATCCAACAATGGTACCATCATCTCCCCAGACTCCTACATCTACCCAATGAATACATCCCCTCCCACACATCTTACTATACAATCCAACAATGGTACCATCATCTCCCCAGACTCCTACATCTACCCAATGAATACATCCCCTCCCACACATCTTACTATACAATCCAACAATGGTACCATCATCTCCCCAGACTCCTACATCTACCCAATGAATAAATCCCCTTCTACACATCTTACTATACAATCCAACAATGGGACCATCATCTCCCCAGACTCCTACACAAAGCTACTATGAGTTATCATTGACAACAAACTTAGATTCGATATGCATATCACCCAAACCATTAAGTCCATAAACAAGAAACTTGGGTCATTATACAGGATAAAGAACTTCCTAACCCCTCTGGCTAAAGTGGCCACTGCCCGCTCACACCTTCTCTCTACCCTTCTATATGCCTCTCCTGTGCTTTCTAACCCTAACAAATCTGACCTGAACAAATTCTCATGTTGTTATAATCATATTGCCAGATTTGTAATTGGATTGCCCTATAGAACACACCACTGCTCTAATTTGAAAAAACTTCACTGGATAGAACTCCCTAATCTTCTCAAGATGAACCAACTCATAGAAGCTTTTAAAATTCTTAAACAACCTGATAACGCCCCTGCACTGAAAAATATAATAATTCCTTACACCAATCTAAGCTGCCTTCGCTCATCAAACAGACTCCTTGTCCAAACACACAAATCCAATAATATGGGTGGCGATGCTCTGTTCGCCAACACCACTGGAAAGCTATGGAACTCTCTCCCCAACAACCTCATGCTTATTACTTCCCTTGTTCAATTCAAAAAGAGTCTAAAACTCCATTTTAAGTCGCATTGGCTATGTCCATGCTCAAATCCAGACTAGCTCCTCTTCGTTCAACCAAGGCCATAAATCTAAACCCAAAAGGACAACCTAGAGTGGGGATATGTAATCAAAAAGCATGTTCACTATACATTAGCCAAACTATAATCTATAAATTGTCTTAATAAATTCACTAGCATCTTTTTAAAGATCTGTATATTGAACTGTCGTAAGTTGTGTCTGTTAAAACAAGGTAGCATGTGTAGTATGTAGTATGTAAATTGCTTTTTATTCTAGTTGTGTCTGTTAGAACAAGGTAGCATGTGTAGTATGTAGTATGTAAATTGCTTTTTATTCTAGTTGTGTCTGTTAGAACAAGGTAGCATGTGTAGTATGTAATATGTAAATTGCTTTTTATTCTAGTTGTGTCTGTTAGAACAAGGTAGCATGTGTAGTATGTAGTATGTAAATTGCTATTTATTCTAGTTGTGTCTGTTAGAATAAGGTAGCATGTGTAGTATGTAGCATGTAAATTGCTTTTTATTCTGGCTGTGCCTGTTAGAACAAGGTAGCATGTGTAGTATGTAGTATGTAAATTGCTTTTTATTCTAGTTGTGTCTGTTAGAACAAGGTAGCATGTGTAGTATGTAGTATGTAAATTGCTTTTTATTCTAGTTGTGTCTGTTAGAACAAGGTAGCATGTGTAGTATGTAGTATGTAAATTGCTTTTTATTCTAGTTGTGTCTGTTAGAACAAGGTAGCATGTGTAGTATGTAGTATGTAAATTGCTTTTTATTCTAGTTGTGTCTGTTAGAACAAGGTAGCATGTGTAGTATGTAGTATGTAAATTGCTTTTATTCTAGCTGTGTCTGTTAGAACAAGGTAGCATGTGTAGTATGTAGTATGTAAATTGCTTTTTATTCTAGTTGTGTCTGTTAGAACAATGTAGCATGTGTAGTATGTAGTACGTAAATTGCTTTTTATTCTAGTTGTGTCTGTTAGAACAAGGTAGCATGTGTAGTACGTAAATTGCTTTTTATTCTAGTTGTGTCTGTTAGAACAAGGTAGCATGTGTAGTATGTAGTACGTAAATTGCTTTTTATTCTAGTTGTGTCTGTTAGAACAAGGTAGCATGTGTAGTATGTAGTATGTAAATTGCTTTTTATTCTAGTTGTGTCTGTTAGAACAAGGTAGCATGTGTAGTATGTAGTATGTAAATTGCTTTTTATTCTAGTTGTGTCTGTTAGAAAAAGGTAGCATGTGTAGTATGTAGTATGTAAATTGCTTTTTATTCTAGTTGTGTCTGTTAGAACAAGGTAGCATGTGTAGTATGTAGTATGTAAATTGCTTTTTATTCTAGTTGTGTCTGTTAGAACAAGGTAGCATGTGTAGTATGTAGTATGTAAATTGCTTTTTATTCTAGTTGTGTCTGTTAGAACAAGGTAGTATGTGTAGTATGTAATATGTAAATTGCTTTTTATTCTAGTTGTGTCTGTTAGAACAAGGTAGCATGTGTAGTATGTAAATTGCTTTTATTCTAGTTGTGTCTGTTAGAACAAGGTAGCATGTGTAGTATGTAAATTGCTTTTTATTCTAGTTGTGTCTGTTAGAACAAGGTAGCATGTGTAGTATGTAGTATGTAAATTGCTTTTTATTCTAGTTGTGTCTATTAGAACAAGGTAGCATATGTAGTATGTAGTATGTAAATTGCTTTTTATTCTTCTTATTCTTTTCTATCTTAAACACTAATATGTAACTATCTGTCTCTGTGACTATGTTGGAGCTTTTCTCCCCAGGTCTCCACTGAAAATGGGCATGTATCCAGTCGGACTATCCCGGTCAACAAATGTAAAATAAATAAATAAATAAAATAAAATAAACTCCCCAAACAAAACTGTTTGTCTTATGAACATAAATTTGATTATAAAAATCTTTTTAATAAAAAAATCTTTTTAATAAAAAATATATAAAAAATATATATAAAAAATGTGTTATTCTAAAAACTGAACTTGTCAAGATTGAATAAAAAACTGAATAAAAAATTAAAACCAGTATCAAAACTGTGTTGCTCGATATCTCAATTCAGGTTTTAAGCTGATGTGTTCGTTTAAACCTGGGGGAACTGTTGCATTTAACCTCAACTGCCATCTAACCTCAGCCCGAAGTAACTGATTTCCCCAATATATATTGTGTGTGAGGCGTGTAAAGCAAAGGGCATTTACATATATATATGTATATATATATATATATATATGTATATATATATATATATATATATATATATATATATATATATATATATATATATATATATATATATATATATATATATATATAGATATAGATATGTATATATATATATATATATATATATATATATATATATATATATATATATATATATATATATATATATATATATATATATATATTCTGTGTGTGAGGCGTGTAAAGCAAAGGGTATTATATATATATATATATATATATACTGTTTGTGAGGTGTGCAAAGCAAAGGGTATTTTATATATATATAATGTGTGTGAGGCATGTAAAGCAAAGGGCAAAGGGTATTTTATAGATTACATAGATATATATATATATTTATATATATATATATATATATATATATATATATATATATATATATATATATATATAAGATACACACTGTGAGTATGCACTATCTAGTTCTCAGGATTCCTGCATCTCACACATAAAGTAAAGTGTATTTTATATATATATATATATATATATGTATATATATATATATATATATATATATATATATATATATATATATATATAATCTACTCTGTGTATGTACTGTCTAGTTCTCATGATTCCTGCATCTCACGTGTCTGACCTACACCAGTGATTTGTGCAAGTTGACTTCCCACAAGGATGCTGAATACGTCCTGGAGCCATGGCTTGTGACAATAATACAAAGCCTACAGAGCATATTTGGAACAACATAGACCTCAGCACCATTGCAGACCCAAAACATCACTGAGCATGTGCTTGGACTGATGAAGGCCTACTTCCACTGCCTAGTGGTACACTGCAGTATGTTGCAGTGACCTTCAGTGAGATATTTGCTGTTTGTGCAGTGCACAACATGCTGGTGATATATAGGTTCATAGGTTCATAGGTTTATACTAGGCTATCTGCCCTAAGGCATTTATAAGCCTAGCCCAAAGTTTTGTGGCTTACGCCACCCCTTATATGAAAAAATACTGTGCCCATTAGTTTGTTGTGCCTCTGTCCAGCAGTGACACAGAGATGATTCCCGGGGTAAACCTACAATCTCCCATCCACAGGTCAAAATTTCTCTTGAACAGAGCCAGCGAGGTGCTCTGCCTCATATGGACTGGGATTTTATTCCACAGCATAGGGAGTCTCTGAGTGATAAATCTATCCCTCCAGCACGTCCTATTTATATCCGTGCTAAAGTTTAAGTCACTTGCTCTAGTGGTTTTGGTGGATTTGGATTTTTTGAGGTGGAGCATGTCCATTAATTCCAGGTTGGACATGGCCTTGTATGCAGGCACATGTCACCTCTGAGCAGACGGTATGCGACTGAATAGAGCTGGATTTTCTTCAATCTGGCAGCATATGACAGATTTTGGAGTCCCTTTATCCTTTTGGTGAGGAACTTTTGGGGTCTCTCCAATTGCTGCAGATGTCGGGTGAGATACATCCCGAATGGAGCATTGTACTCGATCATTGGTCTGATAAGTGAAGAGTACAGGGGAACAATGACCTCACTAGATCTGGATGTGAATCCCTTCATGATCAGGTGGGCAATGTAGAAGGTCTTTCTAACCACTTTAGCAATGTGAGTGTCAAAAGAAAGGCCACTGTCAACCTGGGTCCCCAGGTCCCTGATAACCTCTTCTGTGCTTAGTGGATTGCCGCCTATATGGTAGCTTGGGGTTACCTTGTTTTTTCCGAAGGGTATGACTATACATTTTTTGGCTTTTAACTTCAGGCCATGGCTCTGGCACCAGCTATCTGTTTCTGTGAGTCCCTTCTGAAGGATATCCGTGTCCGATGCACTTTCCACTATGGCGCCCAGTTTGCAGTCGTCTGCAAACTTTCTCAGCCAAAGTCCTCCCATGTTGGCCTGTACTTCTGAGAAGTAGATGCCGAACAATAGGGGGCCAAGGACCGAGCCCTGTGGGACACCACTTGTGACCGGCTTGGAGTCTGACATAGCGCCAGCAACTCTAACCCTGTGGGTTCTGTCCTTAAGCCAGTTTGCAACCCATCTTGTGACATATGGGTTTACATTTAAGCTGGTAAGTTTTCTACAATACCCGAGTGGGGTATTGTGTCGAAAGCCTTGCAAGGTCAAGGTAGGCTGTATGGACTGCCTTTCCCTCATCAATGGCCTTGGTGACCGTTTCGAAGAAGTCGACCAAGTTCAAAAGGCATGATCTGCCCTTGACGAAGCCAAACTGGGTCAGGTCCAATGTCTGCAAGTCCCCTATATCTTTGTTTATGAGCTCCATTATGATCCTCTCCATAGCTTTGCAGACTAGACTTGTTAAGCTTATGGGGCAGTAATTACCAGGGTCCATAGAGGCACCGCCTTTGTGGAGTGGGACCACAGTTGCCGTACGCCACTCCTTGGGCACGTATCCTGTGGTAAGGCTGAGATTAAACAGCTGCCTTATGTGCGGGTTTAATTCATAGGTTCATAGGTTCATATTAGGCTATCTGCCCTAGGGCATTTATAAGCCTAGCCAGAGTGTGTGTGGCTTTCACCACCCCTTAGGATGAGAATACTATACCCATTAGTTTGCTGTGCCTCTGTCCAGCAGTGATACAGAGATGATTCCTGGGGTAAACCTACGATCTCCCATCCACTCGTCAAGATTTCTCTTGAACAGAGTCAGTGAGGGGCTCTGCCTCACATGGACTGGGATTCTGTTCCATAGTGTAGGGAGTCTCTGGGTGATGAATCTGTCCCTCCAGCACGTCCTATTTATGTCCGTGTTGAGGTTTAAGTCTCTTGCTCGTGGCTCTGGTGGATTTGGATTTTTTGAGGTGGAGCATGTCCATTAATTCCGGGTTGGACATAGCCTTGTATGTCAGGCACAGATCACCTCTGAGCAGATGGTATGCGACTGAATAGAGCTGGATTTTCTTCAGTCGGGCATCGTATGACATATGTTTGAGCCCCTTTATCCTTTTGTTGAGGAACTTTTGGGGTCTTTCCAACTGCTGCAGGTGTCGGGTAAGGTACATTCCGAATGGGGCGTTGTACTCAATCATTGGTCTGATAAGTGAAGAGTACAGGGGTACAATGACCTCTCCTGATCTGGATTTGAATCCCTTCATGATCAGGTGGGCAATGTAGAAGGTCTTCCTAACCACTTTGGCAATGTGAGTGTCAAAAGAGAGGTTACTGTCAACTTGGGTCCCCAGGTCCCTGATAACTTCTTCCGTGTTTAATGGATTACCGCTTATGGTAATTAGGGGTTACCTTGTTTTTCCCAAAGGGTATGACTATACATTTTTTGGCATTTAGCTTAAGGCCATGGCTCTGGCACCAGTTATCCATTTCTATGAGACCTTTCTGGAGGATGTCTGTGTCTGATGGAGTGTCAATTATGGTGCCCAGTTTGCAGTCATCTGCAAATTTTGTCAGCCACAAACCCCCTATGTTTGCCTGCACTTCAGAAAAATAAATGCCGAACAAGAGGGGGCCCAGGACTGAGCCCTGTGGGACACCGCGTGACCGGCTTAGAGTCTGACATGGCACCAGCAACTCTAACCCTGTGTGTTCTGTCCTTGAGCCAGTTTGCAACCCATCTTGTGACATATGGGTTTACATCTAAGCTGGTGAGCTTTTCTATGATGCCCGAGTGGGGTATTGTGTCGAACACTTTTGCTAGGTCAAGGTAGGCTGTGTGAACTGCCTTACCCTCATCAATGGCCTTAGTGACGGTTTCAAAAAAGTTGACCAAGTTCAAGAGGCAGGATCTGCCCTTGACAAAGCCAAATTGGGTAGGATCCAGTGTCTGTAGGTCCCCAATGTCTTTATTTATGAGTTCCATTATGATCCTCTCCATAGCTTTGCAGACAAGGCTCGTCAAGCTTATGGGGCGGTAATTTCCAGGGTCCGTAGAAGCACCGCCTTTGTGGAGTGGGACCACAGTTGCCGTCCGCCATTCTTTGGGTACGTATCCTGTAGTAAGGCTAAGATTAAACAGCAGCCTTATGTGTGGGTTTAGTTCCTCATTGAGTTTGTGTAGCACACAGCCGGGGACACCGTCCGGTCCCATTGATGCTGTGTTTTTGCTTTAGAGAGAGCAGCTCTCACCTGGGCATCTGAGATGTTTGGGAGGCTAGACTCTGGTGGGATAGATATTTCTCCTTTTGGGGGAGGGAGGGAGAAATTTGCACTGAACCTGTCTGCCAGTATGTTGGCAATGTCTGTGGGTTCAGTGATTTTTATCATTTTGGACTAATTCTGAGCATATCTGGGAGTTTCCACCCAGGTTTCTAACATAGCTAAAGAAGGTTTTATGATTGTCTTTTGTGGCATTAGCGATTTTTCTCTCAAAGTTGGCCTTGGATGATTTTATGAGTGATCGTAGTTTTTTGCTAGTATTGATCAGAGATGCCTTCCCATTTAGGGATTTTGCTCTGTCATGTAGTAGCTTTCTCCTCTTGTTGTAGAGTTTGTTTATGGCTGGAGTCCACCAGACCGGGCGCCTGCCTTTGGTGGAAAGAGTCTTGATTTTATTAGGGATTGCTTGATCCATACATTCCTGGAGGTGCTCGTAGAAGGCATTTGTAAGGGTTTCAGCAGCATGGGTTGTGGTTTCCACTGGCTCGGGGCCTTGAAGATTACCACCCCAGTCTTAAGAAGTGTGAAGTTTGTTTTTGAGAATTTCTTCTTTGTGGTCTTTTTTGCGGGGGGTGGGGCGGGGATGTGGATCTCCAGTGAGATTAATTTATGGTCTGATCTCACCAATGAGGGATATACTTCGGTGTGGAGCATTTTGTCCCCATGTTTGTGATGATCAGGTCTAGTATATTTTCTCCTCTTGTGGGAACGGTGACTAGTTGTTCCATAGCATTTGAGTTTATGAACTCAAGGAACCTTTGGGCTAGGGTGTTGGGGCTTGAGTAATGTTCCCAGTCTATGTTTGGGTAGTTGAAGTCACCCAATATGATGGTGTTTGGAGAGACATTCATACTCTCCAGTGTCTTCAGGAAGGCTGTGTGGGTTTCCTGAGTTTGAGAAGGTGGTCTGTAGCATGTTACAAACTGTAGGGCAGTTTTACCTATGGTTAATTGCACCTGGATGGTCTCCGATGCTTCATGCGTTGCCACTAACCTGGAGGTGTGGGTATCCTTTATGAATATGGATACTCCCCCTCCTTTTGTGGTTTGGTCCGGATTTTGGGGCCGGAACGCATGATATGAGGTATAACCTGATAGTGCTGGGGTGCTCTCAGGAGCCTTGAACCAGGTTTCAGTCACAGCACAGACATCGATGTTCTCCATACTGAGGAGGGCTTCGAGGGCGTGCATCTTGAGGTTTAGACTTCTAGCATTGAGCAGTATTACCCTTAGTTTTTCTCCATTTTTGTTTTCTAGGGTGGTAGGTTTATCATTTGAGCCTTGCCTAAAAAAGGCACTATGGGGTGGCAAGAGCCTTTGCCAATATCCGGAAGCCCAGGGTGACAGGTGCAAGCCGTCCCTTGAAGCAGCATGGCTTGTCAAGCATGTCATCCCAGGCAGACAGACATTGGATCCCCTTAGAATGACACCAGTAATTAAGCCAATTATTAAAGCTGATCATTTTGTCTCTGTATTGTGGCATCATTCTTGGTGAGGGTAGGATACTGCTCAGGGTCAGGGTCATACAGGCCTGGGCTACATAATCTGAGAGCTCCTCTATGTCTCTTTTCATGTAGTCCAGGGAGGTACGTCCCAGGTCGTTCACACCGGCATGGACAATGACTGAGTCATACTTGTACTTGCTGTGGAGTGACCTGATTGCTTGTGTTATGTGGCAGATTCTAGCGCCTGACAGGCAGCTTACTGTGATCTTTTCCTTGTTCAGTCTGGCGAGTGGGACGTCAGTGTGTCTGACTATGGAGTCATCTATAACAAGTGTGTCTGGCATTGTGTTTGGCCTTAAGGGCTGTGACTGTTTAGCACACTGACTTTGAAAACTATGTGTTGCATGTCTTATGTCTTGAGGTGGCAGTTGCTTGGGTGTCTGCTTTGGAGGCCTCTGTAGTTTTGTTATATTTTTGATCAGTGCCTCCGAGTATGTCTTTGTGTGTTTATGTGTTTGTTTTGCAGTTGTGATAGTTCTATGTGAAACTGGGTTTGTGGTGTGCGTGGTTTCCTTCTCCTCCTGTCTGGTCTTGCCAGTCCTGAGTTGAGAGAGCTCAGCCTCCAGTTTGGCTATATAGTTGCATCTCTCACATGTATTTGTGTTTTGTGGGAGAAGGAGTGGGTTGTCTGTGTACATGAGGCAATTGTAACATTGCCTCAAGATGCCCAGATTCACCAGCTGAACAGGAGAGGACGCTAGCAACTGACCCTTCAACATGCTAGAAAAAGTGAAAAAGTTTGCTGTGTAACTGAGTCAGAAGGGACCTATAGGGAAATGGGTACTCAAGGGGATTCTAGGCTAATGTAGTACTTTGTTTAGTATACAAGTACTTTACCTATATAAAAATGCTTTAGGAGCAAGTGCTGAGCTTTTGAGATAGAGAATAGACTGTTTAGATTGCAAGTAGAGAAGTTCTAACGGAAAAATTGAAAAGCAGACTTTACGGAGCCAGAAATAGTTTAACCTTGTTTAACCGGTGCTGCCCGATGGTGCTCTATGGGCAACTCTGCGCTAAATCACACGAAAGCGAGCTAAAGCGGGCTTTATAGCAGGGGGTTGAAAAGAGCTAGGAATTGACCCAAAATGGCCAATAGACTAAAAGTTTCTGGCTGGAACCACTGCTCTAGGGACAAATAGGCTGCTCAGTGCTCCCCACTCCCACTGGTGAACAAAGAAGCTTCCCTTTATCCAAATAAGGATATGGAATAGCACAGGAACCAAGCCAAAGCCCAGAGATCAGCAAACTCTGAAGACTGGACTATTCTAGTTCAGTAAGGCGGGAAAACAAGATTTTTTTTTTTTTTTGCAGAAAACAGAGGAAAAACAGACAGTAAATGCTATAAATGCTTTTAAACGGCTAGCGCACTTGAGTGTGTTAGCCTACAGGTAAAATTAAACAACAAATAACTTTTTTAAAAGTGCAAAACAGTTTAAATAGAATGCAGAGCTGTAGAAACAGGCGAAAATGCAGTCGCTAAGCAGTAAATAATCAAAAAGCCAGAAAAAAATATTTAAATCAGGAAAAAGTCACTCTTTTGCTCTCTGCTGCTTGTAGAACTCTGCAGGACACCACGAAGAGCTGTGCTGAGTTGAATACAAGCGAAAAAGCACGCTAAAGCGGGCTTTATTACAGGGGGCTGAAAAGAGCTAGGAATTGACCCAAAATGGCCAATAGACTACCAGTTTCTGGCTGGAACCACTCCTCTAGGGACAAACAGGCCGCTCAGTGCTCCCCACTCCCACTGGTGAACAAAGACGCTTCCTTTTATCCAAATAAGGATATGGAATAGCACAGGAACCAAGACAAAGCCCAGAGGTCAGCAAACTCTGAAGACTGGACTATTCTAGTTCAGTAAGGCGGAAAACAAGATTTTTTTTTTTTCTTTTTTGCAGAAAGCAGAAGAAAAACAGACAGTAAATGCTATAAATGCTTTTAAACGGCTAGCGCACTTGAGTGTGTTAGCCTATAGGTAAAATTAAGCAACAAATAACTTTTTTAAAAGTGCAAAACAGTTAATCAACACAAAAAACAGTTTAAATAGAATGCAGAGCTGTATGAACAGGCGAAAAAGCAGTCGCTAAGCAGTAAATAATCAAAAAGCCAGAAAAAAATTACTTAAATCAGGAAAAAGTCAGTCTTTTGCTCTCTGCTGCTTGTAGAACTCTGCAGGACACCACGAGGAGCTGTGTTGAGTTGAATACAAGCGAAAAAGCGCGCTAAAGTGGGCTTTATTACAGGGGGCTGAAAAGAGCTAGGAATTGACCCAAAATGGCCAATAGACTACAAGTTTCTGGCTGGAACCACTCCTCTAGGGACAAATAGGCAGCTCAGTGCTCCCCACTCCCACTGGTGAACAAAGACACTTCCTTTTATCCATATAAGGATATGGAATAGCACAGGAACCAAGACAAAGCCCAGAGATCAGCAAACTCTGAAGACTGGACTATTCTAGTTCAGTAAGGCGGGAAAACAAGATTTTTTTTTTTTTTTTTTTTCTTTTTTGCAGAAAACAGACAGTAAATGCTATAAATGCTTTTAAGCGGCTAGCGCACTTGAGTGTGTTAGCCTACAGGTAAAATTAAGCAACAACTAACTTTTTAAAAGTGCAAAACAGTTAATCAACATTCCTCATTTAGCTCGTGTAGCACACAGCCGGGGACACCATCCGGTCCCATTGATGCTGTGTTTTTAGCTTTAGAGAGAGCAGCTTTCACCTGTGCATTTGAGATGTCTGGGAGGCTACACTCTGCTGGGATAGTTATCTCTCCTTTAGGGGGGAAGAGGGGGGTGAAGTTTGCACTGAACCTGTCTGCCAGTATGTTGGCAATGTCTGTGGGTTCAGTGATTTTTGTAGTATTTTTTTACTAATAATGATCAGGGGTGACTTCCCTTTTATGGATTTTGTTCTATCATGTAATAGCTTTCTCCTCTTATTGTAAAGTTTGTTAATGGCTGGGGTCCACCAGACTGGACGTTTGCCCTTTGTGGAAAGACTAATTCTGAGCATATCTGGGAGTTTCCACCCAGGTTCCTAACATAGCTGAAAAAGGCCTTATGATTGTCCTTTGAATCCATGGCAATTTTTCTCTCAAAATTGGCCTTAGTTGATTTTATGAGTGCTCGTATTTTTTTACTAATAATGATCAGGGGTGACTTCCCTTTTATGGATTTTGTTCTATCATGTAATAGCTTTCTCCTCTTATTGTAAAGTTTGTTAATGGCTGGGGTCCACCAGACTGGACGTTTGCCCTTTGTGGAAGGAGTCTTGGTTTTATTTGGGATTGCCTGATCCATGCAGTCCTGGAGGTGTTCATAGAAGGCATTTGTAAGGGCTTCCGCAGCTTGGGTTGTGGTTTCCACTGGCTCAGGGGCTTTGAAGGATACCACACCAGTCTTGAGTAGTGTGAAGTTTGCTTTAGAGAAGTTCTTCACTGTGGTCTTTTTTGTTTGGGGTGGGGGCTGGATGTGGATTTCCAGTGAGATTAGTTTTTGATCTGATCTCACCAATGCGGTATATACTTCCGGTGTGGAGCATTTTGTCCCCATGTTTGTGATAATGAGATCTAGTATATTTTCTCCTCTCATGGGAACTGTGACTAGCTGTTCCATGGCATTTGAATTTATGAACTCCAGGAACCGTTGGGCTAGAAAGTTAGGGCTTGAGTAATGTTCCCAGTCTATATTCGGGTAGTTGAAGTCACCCAATATGATGGTGTTTGGAGATACATTTATACCCTCCAGTGTCTTCAGGAAGGCTTTGTGGGGTTCCTGAGTTTGAGAGGGTGGCCTGTAGATGCTACAATTTGTAGAGCAGTTTTGCCGATGGTTAATTGCACCTGGATGGTTGCTGCTAAAGCAGGGGATTTCCACTGGAGGACAAAACAGACTGGAGCCACTGGTGGAGGAGATACCAATGAATGGGCCGTCAGAGGAAACACATACAGGGAATGACCATGTGAGGCAGATGCAGGTGCAAAATGCAGTGGCAAAGAGGCACCATTTGGTCCACAACTAGGGGTCATATGAGATAAACTGATAAGGAATCCAAACACAAAATCAAACTAGAAAAAAAAACTGAGACAAATGAACACGCCCTCACTTCACCACTTCTATTAAAACAATCCAAATGGTATCAATATCCACCTTCAATGGATCAAGCAAAACAAAAGTTTTAAAAAGTAAAGACTTAAGTTTTAATTTCCGCTTTTCGTCCTGCTCCTAGCAGGACTTCTTCAGACAAACAACAAGAATCAACAAATCTCCACTTTTTAAAAATAAAATCACATTTCAATTAAAATGCTTAGTTCCCTGTAACGGGATTTAAAAAGGCCAACCCCCCAAGAATAAAAGACACAGCACATTTTGTACTTTCAATAGTATTTGACTTTGTAAACAAGTAAAACATGAAAGTAAGAAATGAAAAATAGTAAAAACAAAAAACAAAAGAAATAAATATTCCCTTCTATATTGACAAGTTACCAGCAGTGCCGTTCAAATATATAAAAAGTGCAAAAACAGCACACAGTGCCTGATTGTGTGTTTGTTTACCTCCTTTTTTCACTTATTCCTGACATGTTGACTAAACTTACTTCTTCACCTAAAATGGCTCTTCAGCAATCCTTACTTGTAAAATTACCCTGAGCAACTTCTCCTATTTGTATGAATACTGAGAAACATCGCTCATACAGCTGCCTTATATACTAATACATAAAGGTTCCATGACTCATGTCTACATTTAAACCTGTATCTTTATATTTCCAGAACTCACCTTATGTTGTTACATAGTAATGTGACCCAAAGTTGTTCAAGGTATTTCGCCTCGCTCTTGTTGCCACATTAAAGACCCCAGTGTGGTGGGGATGAATCACTAAACATCCAATAAAGCTCCACTGTTACTCCATCCTTTAAACAATTTCCAAAATTGTCTGCTAGTTCATCTTATTCAAGCCTCCATTGCTCTTTGCTTGTGTAGTTACCCTAAAACCCCACCTAGTGTTGTTTGTTGATATATACCTACACAAGCTGCAATGGTTTAACATGTTATATCACACAAATAAATCCATTATGTCCTCCTATACGGGGTAAACATTAACTTCTCTCTCATGGTCAGAGGGATGTGTGATGATGGACCCCAGGCCAAGACCAACCTCTCCCATTCTATAGTGTTAGCCTTTTGATGGACATGAGAAATCATGCCAATGGTCCTTCTCCAAACCTGATGGAATGCTCACTTGTGGCTGTGGACAGCATTTACATCTGCCACAATCTCTCGTAACACACTGCCATGAATGGCCCCGTCACTTTTATCTGTTTCTAATATCTGCTGTTCATGATCACAGAAAGTTTGCAGTAGCACTTTTGTCTCAGCCTGGAAGAATTTTACTAGGTGGTACCTTCCCTTTGGTGCTATGTCATAACTTGAACATGTGGACAAAACATGATGGTCAGTGAGTGGAAATATCCTATATGCACAACCTGCTGTGGTATGCACACAGCCATGTTGCAGCTGTGCCACCAGTAGCTGAAATTCCCTACCATACCCCACTATCACAGGACCCCACAGCATCCCAGTAGGGCAGTATAGGATAATCCATGTTGTACATTTGCCTGTCAGTAGCCTATGCATACATACACATAGTAAAGGATTGCCATGATGTGCTCCACATGCATGCACCAGCTAACCTGTGTTCCTGTCCAATCCAAATTGTCCAGTACATTCCACATATTATGCAGACACAGACAATAAGCAACTACACCACAGTCTTTTTGGTCAGTGCTGCATAACAGTGGTTATACTGTACCTTACGCAGTTCCACAGTCACTACCTAGTTGGCCCTCTGCTGCCTACAAGTGAGTCCAAATCCCAGATACCCATTACCTGCCCTGCAACCCTCTTTGTGATCCTCACACAGATGTCTGCAGGTGGCTCTGGGGCCCTCACCCACCAAAAAAAAGAAAACAAGCATTTTATACAGACTGTCCCCAGAGCAGGATACAGCCTGCATTTCCTTACTCCATTACATAATACACCATGCTGTGATCTGTACAACTCTCTGGTAAGGCACTGCAGAGCTATATTCTACAACTTCCTGTTGCCCCACCTCTGTCAGCAAGTACAAGTAAAATACCCTCCTTCCAACAACAACAGAAGAATAAAGATGTTAAGCACATTCACCCTTCATGTCCTTGTTTCATGTCTCCTGACCACAGAAGGTGCAGACTGATTTATCTTCTCTGCAGTGACTCCTGTAAAATGTACTGCAATTCAGTTTTGAGGCAACATTATATAGCACAAGGAGCATTGTAATAGCATTTATTTTTATCATGAAAATGCGCATATTGTGGAAATCAAAATGGAGCCAATTTAGAGTAAATGTCTGTGAACTGCCTACTTTTAAGGCAATGTATACTAGCCCAGTACTGCCACCTACAGGGACACAGATTTAATATTCTATTTAATACCCCCTAGGGGTGCAATAGCGCATACATGGGTTGCATGAGGTATGTAAATTTAGGCTTGTGTGTCTTTCACCTCCTAGACACCACCCTGGATCATCATATTTTGACAAGCAGCTATATTGTCATATTGAGTTTTGTCTTACTGCCTTGGTGCTCACCAGTTCATGTCATATGATACCCATAACATGAGTCGTCATATGATATCGTTAATGGTCATCATGCGATACCCTTAACATGAGTCATCATGTGATACCCTTAACATGACTCAATGTGAATCTGAATATGATACCCTTTCCCTCAAGAGGGCACTCTTTAAAGTGGCTTATGGTTTCTGAGGGTGCTGACTGTAGAACAGGTCCTGCAAGGTGCAGGAAGGAGATGAAAATCTTCCTGAACCTCCTGCATAGAGACCACAGTGAGCATCTCCTGGGGACACTTTTGATGGTTCCCTGTACAAATAGATGCCTGCCACTGCCTTGGCAGCATGGTTAGTGCTGTCACAAACATCACTTGTTCTGGTGAACAGTACAGATATAGATACAGTGACCTGAAGATGCGCTATCATGACATTCTTAGCCAATAGGAAGAGGAGAATAGAAGAAATCCACCAGAGTTTTATGATAAATACAATTGCTAGGTGGTTACTTGTGAGTATTTAGCCAAAAGTGGTCAGCCATACACAGGACTCATAAATCACGGATAGCTGTCCTTGTCTTTGGTCAGCCATACACAGGACTCATGAATCACGGATAGCTGTCCTTGTCTTTGGTCAGCCATACACAGGACTCATGAATCACGGATAGCTGTCCTTGTCTTTGGTCAGCCATACACAGGACTCATGAATCACGGATAGCTGTCCTTGTCTTTGGTCAGCCATACACAGGACTCATGAATCACGGATAGCTGTCCTTGTCTTTGGTCAGCCATACACAGGACTCATGAATCACGGATAGCTGTCCTTGTCTTTGGTCAGCCATACACAGGACTCATGAATCATGGATAGCTGTCCTTGTCTTTGGTCAGCCATACACAGGACTCATGAATCACGGATAGCTGTCCTTGTCTTTGGTCAGCCATACACAGGACTCATGAATCACGGATAGCTGTCCTTGTCTTTTCTGTTTTTCATTTCCCGGTAAGCTTGATGACAGCTGACTGATCAGATGGATATGCCTGGCAAGACTCTTCAAGCATAGGAGTAGGTATATGCCACTGACATTATATCTCTTAATTTTGTAAATAAATGCTGCTTCTTAGGTTAACTATTAGATATGGCATTGACATGCCTGCTGTACCACATAGTTTGTCAGCTCAGGCTGACCGTTTCTACTGTTCGTCTCATGTCCAGTCATTGCTGCCAGCGGCAAGGTAAAGATAAGTAGCTTTTGACAGTGGACATTCTACACTCATGCCGTGTGTCATTATCTATGTCAGACCTGCCTGTTTACCCTGCTAAATTGCAGTGTCCATGCCCTTAGCCCTACATTTATATGCATGGCCTTGGACCACCTGGCCAGCATTATTGTTCAATAGCCCATTCAACATCCCCACCCCCACCAGTGCCTGTTTCAGATAGCATTTCATGGTCATGCACTGGGCAGGCTACACGTTGTCATTTACTGGTGGCTGTCCTAGTTCATGATACACTAATGCCACCAGGTGTCTATGACCCACGTTTATAACATATTTGCTTCTGTGGAAGTATTCTCATATCATGTAGGACACTGTCTGGTAGGCTGTGTCTACTACTGGATGGCAACTCCTTTAGACAGAATATTTCTGGACCCTGTGTTTGTTAGGCCTGCTTCCATAGTTCCTGTGGTTACTCCTTACAACTCATGCACTAATTGCATGCAATACACACAGATACACACAAGTAGACTGATTAGATGGCATGTAATGTGGAATCTTGTAACAGACTAACTGCTGTATTACTCTTTCAACTGGCCAATACATTGTAAATTATTTGCTACTGCATACTTAACAGCTTTTTCTCTTCCTGAGACTGTTTTTCCTAACTGTGTGGAATGCATTATTCATAAATTCTTTTGCCTTTGTGTTTTCCACTGTTTATCACTTTTCTTTTTATATTTTATTTGTTATTTGCTGTTTTTTTGTTCTCCATTTATGTTCCTATTTTTGCTGTTTCCCCCACAGCAATGGGTGCAGTCAGGCTAATGAGCACACACCATCCACCCGTCTCACTATCAGCTTTTAGGACCCAACCTGTCTCCATGCCAGCCTATCTGCAGGTTGACATAGGTCATTCAGCAAGAAGCAACATTAAGAATTCTTTGTTGCCCTCTGATGGTCTGTTTGGCTGTCTGTGGTGAGCGGGTAGGCTCCCATTAGGTTGCTCTACTGGTGGGTCACAATGTATCACCTGGCAGAAGGGTCTGGTGATGAACTTGATGAACTGGTGGTTGGACACCCACAATGGCAGCCTGGAGCACGTCTTCATGTGACTGGCAGAGTCAGACAGCTACCTGGCCTTGACCAGCAGATTACCAGTGGCTGTTTCCAGCCATGAAAGGAAATGACCTCTGGTTGATTGCAACACTGGACAGTGTAGTAGTCAGCTGTCACCCCCACTCTATTCCTCTTTTTCTTATGTATCACTTACCTCCCCACTTTACAGTCCAGTCCTTCACAACACAAATTGTCTTTCCCTTCTCTGTCTTCTCTTTCCTATGTCAGTGTTAGCACCTCCTCTGTTGGCCTTTCTCTGTCTTTTGTGTGTGTTTGTCTGCTTCTGTTGACATCCCTATAATGTCTGACCAACTCACACCTTCCCCTTCCTATCTTTCCCCTCTCCATCCTAGTAAAAAAGAAAGAAAAATGGGGCATCCTTCCCTTCCCAAAAACATGCCTTTGGTTCTCTGTCCCATCCCATTCCTCCCTCGTCCTTCCAAACATTCCTGTGTTTGCTCTTCTCCTTTTGCGATGGTTCCGTACACGCACGTTCTTCCCATTTACAGTAAAAAACAAGAGGGACTTTCTGTGTAGCCCACATCATGGCTCTCACAACTGACTATTGTGGTACTTATAGGTTCTTAGGTTCATAGGTTGGTACTAGGCTATTGGCCCTAGAGCCTATACAAGCCTAGCCATAACATTTCCGTGGATATTTCTTCCCACAGTATTTACTTTCCTGGACCTCTCTAGCAGAGTGACTGATGTGATCCCCTGAGTGAATTTCCTATCTCCCATCCAATCATCATGCTTCAATGCAAATGCGGATGTGCAGCATTGCAAGCACACCACATGCATGCTGCTGAGCTCATTAGGTCACATTACCCACATCTCATAGTATTGGCCATTACATAACCTATGGGATATCTGCTTATGAGTTCCCAAACTAATTTTTAACTTTGTTACATAACATCACTTGTATCACATTACTATTCAGTTCTGGCCACATTACGCTACTTTAGCTGCATTATTTTGCCTTTACATGGCCAATGAGACATTTTCCTGAAACCTGGCACATGACTGTGATGGCTCTTTTGTTGTACAGGTTCTAAACTTGGGACTGTTCAACCTGTAGAAGTAGCTCAACATTCCAAGGTTTATAGATACTAGCTAACCTACTGATCTGTGTATTGATCCGTTACTAAGCTATTGATCTGTGTATTGATCTGTGTGGATCTTCAGCATAAATCCATGCATTCCAACTAACTTTATAGCCTTAGTATTTTAGCACCAAGGCTCCTGTATATTTCAGAAGTCTTGAATACTCCAGGGTGAGATAATCATTTAGTATTTTGCAAGAACCTTTGGTATAGTGAGTATGAATAACCATAACTGTGGGGCAGATATTTACATGTCTTTCCTGTCCATAATGGACAAGGGTGCCAAACAAGGGGTGAAATTATGGTTATGCATCCATCTATCTAGCTACACTGCACTTGAATAAAGTAAGAGACTTACTTTAGGCCACAGGTAGAAGAAGGCACTTTCACAGATGTGGTATTCAATGTGATACATATCTATCCTTTCAGCATGTTCTATTCATGTTGCCATAGATGTGGTATTCAATGTGATACGTGTCTATCCTTTCAGCGTGTTCTATTTAAGTTGCAGTAAAGACTGATGAAGTCTCTTGTCTGGTCATTTCTGACACTATTGGACTTGCAGATGTGCAGAAGGTCTGCAAGGATGGAGTCAGTAGACACTCTGTGTACAATGCACGGACTATCTCCCCTTAACAGCCTGTACGATGTTGAGAAGAGGTATAGGACTTTCAGGCAGCTTTTGTGATTTAGTCCCCAAATTTTCTTGGTGAGAAAATGTGGTTGCTTGAGTTGAGTCAGGAGCTTTGACAGGTGAGTGCTAAAAGGGGCATCATATTCCAGAATCATCCTAATGAGTGCAGATGTACAGTAGAATGATCACCCCCACCCCCAAGATTTGGGTGCCATTCTCTTGCTAACAAGTTGCTACAAATCGTATTGTCTACATATGTTTCCAGGCCCCTCACTACTGGGTAAAGTTTCAGGGAAGTGTTGTAAATGTAAATGTTACAATATATATATTGTTTGGCAAAGGATACAGTTATGCTTCATTTCACATTTAGTTTTAGGCCATAGTTTTGACACCAGATGTGTATTTGTAATAGGCCATCTTGAAGGATCTTGGTGTCTTCTGGAGAGTCATGATGGCACAGAGTTTACAGTCATCTGCAAACTTTGTCACATATAAGCCCTCACCATTTGCCTTGACCTCCAAGAAGTAGATGTCAAAAAGGAATGGCCTGAGGACCGAGCCCTGGGGTACTCTGCTAATGACAGGACTCTTGGTGACGGTAGATCTACCTGCATAATTTCTTGAGTTCTATTTGTGAACCAGCTTTCTATTCGATGAGTTATACAGGGATTTACATTTAGCTGGATGAGTTTATTATCTATGAGATGGTGTCAAATGCATTTGTGAGGTCCAGATATGCAGTGTGAACAGTTTTACCCTCATCCATTGCTTCAGTGACCTTCTCAAAGAAGTCAATCATGCTGAGTAGGCAGGCTCTGCCTCTGACAAACCTGAACTGGCTCAGGTTGATGTCTTTGTTTATTAATTCTACAATGATCCTTGCCATAGCCTTACAGGTGAGGCTGTTCACTTGTTTAGGTCTGTGGTTGCCTGGATAGGTTGTTACCCCACCTTTATGAATGGGAATGATTGTTGCAGTCTTGTATTTATTTGGTACAAACTTTATTTGGAAGCTATTGAAAAGGCTCTGTAAGGCATTTGAGAGGTCCTGTTTCAGGTTGACCAATAGGCCTCCTGGTATGTTATCTGGCCCCTTAGAAGCAGTGTTCTTGACCTTGGATAGTGCATTCAGGACTTGTTCCTCGGAGATTTAAGGAGGAGATGTGGACACTGATAAGAGGTCTAGGGGAGCAGAGGGGAAACAATTAGAGCTAAATAGTACAGTGGCTATGTCTTTGGGCTTAGTACACATGATATCTGTTACTACTGGCTCAGTGCAATTTTGAACATTATTTCTGAGGTTTTCAACATAGTTAAACCAAGTCTTTCTGATTGTCTTTTGCCTGAGTTTCTATTTTTACCTCATATTTAACTTTGGTTAACTTAATCAGGGTCCGAAGGTTTGAGTTACCCTTAGCAAGACCATTTTTACATTTGGAGAATTAGACTTGTTTTTACATGTAATCAGCTATTTTATTTTATTGTAGGGCCTGTTCATATTAGGGTTCCATGATAAGGGTTTCTTCTTAAACTTAGCTTTGCATTTATTTCAGAGGGGGGCTGATGCTTTGATGCAGTTATTTATACATTCACACAATGTGGCAATGAAGGATTCCACATTCATAGTGGGGACCTCAGGTTTGAAAGGAAAGTTGAATTTTGCTAAGTCGTCACTCAGCTTTAATAGATTTGCTTTGGCATAATCTCTTAATAAGCATTTATTGTTGCATGCTTCTGGCTTCAGTCTTCTAGTGAATAAAAATGATTTATGGCCTGATTTGACTAGGGAGGGTGTTACAATTGGAGAGGAACAGAGTTATCAGTGTTAAGAACCAAGTCCAAGATTTTCTCAGCCCTCATTAGGCTATGGCCAAGCTAGTCTAGTGAGTTTGTATTTATGAAGCCCAGAAATCTCTGGGCATACATGTTTTAGGATGTCTAAGTTTCTGAGTTAATGGAGGAATAGTTGCAGTCCCGGAAAATAATTGTGTTTGGCTGAATTCTTATGGCTTCCATATCAGATAAGGAAAAGTCATGGGTTATAGAGATGGTCCTATAGCTGACTACAATGTGATATGTTTTCTTTATAATGGTCAGTTGGATACAGAGGAGTTCCAGGTCATTATCCTACTTAATGAGTCTGCTAGTGTAGTTTTGTTTTACAAATATGGACACACTGCTATGTAGTTTTGCTTTACAAATATGGAGACACTGCTAGTGTAGTTTTGCTTTACAAATATGGAGACACTGCTAGTGTAGTTTTGCTTAACAAATATGGAGACACTGCTAGTGTAGTTTTGATTTACAAATATGGAGACACTGCTAGTGTAGTTTTGCTTTACACATATAGAGACATTGCTGCATTTAGTGCCTTCATCTAATGGGATGAGTTTAAATGCATGGAAGACATTGAAAAGTTGCAGTGATGGGGTGCTCTCAATGATCTTGAATCAACTCTCCATAATGATGCCTATATTGATGCATTGTAAAGTAAGGAGTGCCTTTAGAGAGTGTAGTTTTCTGTTTAGGCTCCTAGCATTGAGCATGCAATAGCTTCATGTTGTCCAAATTTTTATATGTTGGAAGCTTTGTAGACTGACTTGTGTAGACAAGAGATTATCCAATATACAAAAGCTTAGGGGATAGGTGCAGAACATCTCTGGCAAAGCAGCTAGGACTGCCTACCATATCTTCTGGAGGAGAAATATATCATACCCCCATTGAATAACACCAGGAGCTGTCAACTGTTAAAGTCAAGCTTTTTTGTTCATATTGTGGCATCATTCTGGATGAAGGTAAAATGCTGCTCACGGTTATTTCATACTTACATCAGCAACATATTCTGAGAGCTCCATCAAGTCTCACTTCATATAGACCATGTAGGAATGCTTCCAGTCATTTACTCCCATGTGTTCTATGACTGAGTCACACATGTGCGTGTTGTGCAAGTGCCTGAGAGCATGCATCCTGGCTACCAGTCAGTACCTGACCTTGACTCTCTCTCTGCTCAACCTGCTCAGTGGTGTATCAATGTGTCTCACAGTGGACTCTCCAATGACAAGGTCCTTTGCTTATGTGGAGGTTTGCCTTATAGGCGTACAAATTCAGACATGCTGAGTTAATAGTGTATGCTCCATGATAATTGCTGCTTGGATGGAGTATTTTTTTTTCAAAAGGGTACTTGTTGCTATATTTACATCTAGGAGGCTTTGGATGTTTAGGTAGATTGCATTTAAGGACATCATCATATCTAGGAGGCCTTAGATGTTTAAGTGGATTGCATTTAAGAACATCATCATATCAAGGAGGCCTTGGATGTTTAGGTGGATTGCATTTAAGAACATTATCATATCTAGGAGGCCTTGGATGTTTAGGTGGATTGCATTTAAAAACATCAGCATATCTAGGAGGCCTTGGATGTGTAGGTGGATTGCATTTAAGAACATCGTCATATCTAGGAGACCTTGGATATTTAGGTGGATTGCATTTAAGAACATCATCATATCTAGGAGGCCTTGGATGTTTAGGTGGATTGCATTTAAGAACATCATCATATGTAGGAGGCCGTGGATGTTTAGGTGGATTGCATTTAAGGTCATCATCATATCTGGGAGGTCTTCAATGTTTAGGTGGATTGCATTTAAAAACATCATATCTAGGAGGCCTTGGATGATTAGGTGGATTGCATTTAAGAACATCATCATATCTAGGAGGCCTTGGATGTTTAGGTGGATTGCATTTAAGAACATCATCATATCTAGGAGGCCTTGGATGTTTAGGTGGATTGCATTTAAGAACATCATCATATCTAGGAGGCCTTGGATGTTTAGGTGGATTGCATTTAAGAACATCATCATATCTAGGAGGCCTTGGATGTTTAGGTGAATTGCATTTAAGAACATCATCATATCTAGGAGACCTTGGATATTTAGGTGGATTGCATTTAAAAACATCAGCATATCTAGGAGACCTTGGATGTTTAGGTGGATTGCATTTAAAAACATCATCATATCTAGGAGGCCTTGGATGTTTAGGTGGATTGCATTTAAGATCATCATCATATCTGGGAGGTCTTCGATGTTTAGGTGGATTGCATTTAAGATCATCATCATATCTAGGAGGCCTTGGATGTTTAGGTGGATTGCATTTAAGAACATCATCATATGTAGGAGGCCGTGGATGTTTAGGTGGATTGCATTTAAGGTCATCATCATATCTGGGAGGTCTTCAATGTTTAGGTGGATTGCATTTAAGAACATCATCATATCTAGGAGGCCTTGGATGTTTAGGTGGATTGCATTTAAGAACATCATCATATATAGGAGACCTTGGATATTTAGGTGGATTGCATTTAAGATCATCATCATATCTGGGAGGTCTTCGATGTTTAGGTGGATTGCATTTAAAAACATCATATCTAGGAGGCCTTGGATGATTAGGTGGATTGCATTTAAGAACATCATCATATCTAGGAGGCCTTGGATGTTTAGGTGGATTGCATTTAAGAACATCATCATATCTAGGAGGCCTTGGATGTTTAGGTGGATTGCATTTAAGAACATCATCATATCTAGGAGGCCTTGGATGTTTAGGTGGATTGCATTTAAGAACATCAGCATATCTAGGAGGCCTTGGATGTTTAGGTGGATTGCATTTAAGAACATCAGCATATCTAGGAGGCCTTGGATGTTTAGGTGGATTGCATTTAAGAACATCAGCATATCTAGGAGGCCTTGGATGTTTAGGTGGATTGCATTTAAGAACATCATCATATCTAGGAGGCCTTGGATGTTTAGGTGGATTGCATTTAAGCACATCATCATATCTAGGAGGCCTTGGATGTTTAGGTGGATTGACATGTATAAATGGGTGTGCCCTCATTGAAGGCTGACTGTCGAGCTGGCACCTTGGCGTTCATCAAAATCTACTGCCAATCATTAGCGGACTGGAGTTCTACTGTGGCGACCCCTAACCGGAAAAAGCCGAAAGACGACAACAACATCATATCTAGGAGGCCTTGGATGTTTAGGTGGACTGCATTTAAGAACATCATCATATCTAGGAGGCCTTGGATGTTTAGGTGGATTGCATTTAAGAACATCATCATATCTAGGAGGCCTTGGATGTTTAGGTGGATTGCATTTAAGAACATCATCATATCTAAGAGGCCTTCAATGTTTAGGTGGATTGCATTTTAGAACATCATCATATCTAGGAGGCCTTGGATGTTTAGGTGGATTGCATTTTAGAACATCATTGTATATGGATCTGTTACTCTGGAGTGCTTTTTGGATGTGTTTGATTTACCTCCTTGGTTGTCTACATTTGGCAGTTACTGCTGAGGATTAAGTCTTTTACCTGCTAATGAACTTCTTCCTGTGGCCCAGGTTTGCTTCTCGCATCATCCATTTGCCAATTATATGACCCTGAACAAGTCATTTACCCAGACAGTGTCCTGGGATAATTGGGAAATTGGATTAGGCTCTCAATGATCTCCAAGATTGCATGTCCAGGCATTTTGTTCGAGATCTTAACTTAAAAATTTTTTTTAAAAACAATGCTACTGCTGTGAATATGATTAAGTATAAATGCAAAAGTTCCTTTATCACTAATAGCATACCCCTCCCGAGTGCTTTTCAAACAATGCGTGGAAAACAACTGCATGAAAGGTTTAGTTCAAATAATCAATATAAATTTTATAATTTAAGTAAGAATGAGAATCTAGCTTTGAAAGAACTTCATGAAAAAAATGAACTTATTATTAAACAAGCAGATAAAGGTAACGGATAAAATGTTATATAATTATAAAATGTTGTTAAGTGATAATAGTACTTTAAAGTGGAAGATACAACCTTTGTTCAACATTTGATTTTTACTTGCAAGTCACATTTATATGATATGCAACTTACACTATTACATACAGAAAATATTGCTGTTAGGAGGCCTGCAGTATAGCAGGACTAATACTGCTTTTAGCAGGTCTGCCGTATAGCTGAAGTAGTACAGCTTTTATTAGGCCTGCAAAACAGCTGGAGTAATACTGCCTCTAGCAAACCTGCAGTATAGCTGGAGTAATATTGCCTTTAGCAGGCCTGCACTATAGCTGGAGTAATACCCCTTTAATAGGCTTGTAGTTTAAATGGAGTAATACTGTCTTTAGCAGGCTTGCAGTATAGACAGGTAATATGGAGTAATACTGCCTTTAGCAGGCCTGCGCCATAGATTGAGTAATACAGAGTAGTACTACTTTCAGTAGGCCTTCAGTATAGCTGGAATAATACCACCTTTAGTAGGCCTACAGGATAGCTGGAGTAATACTGCCTTTAGCAGGCCTGAATGCCTGCATTATAGCTGGAGTAATACTGCCTTTTAGTAGGCCTGCAGTATAATAGGAGTAATACTGCCTTTAGTAGGCCTGCAGTACAGCTGGAGTAATACTGCCTTTAATAGGCCTCCGGTATAGCTGCAGTAATACTACCTTTAACAGACCTGCAGTATAGATGAAGTAATACTGTTTTTAGCAAGTCTGCAGTAAAGCAATAACAGTAATAGACTGTGTTTACAGACCTATAGTAAAGCATTAATCGACAGGGTGCCTGTTAACTGCATCCAGTACAGTATATACCATCCAACACAGACAGCAAGATTTACTAGAGAAGAAAACTGATTTTTTTGAGATCTGTATGTTTTGCTGGAGAAAATAAATGAATTAGCCAGTGGAGTACCCCATAAGAAATATGGTTTAGATGTTCTGTGCTGCAGTTCAGAACTTTTTTCCCCACTCATCTTTTCGTCCTTCCTTGAAATTCAGAAAAATGCTCTTGTGGTGGTATAATTTGCCTGCTATGGGTAAATCAGTTTACACAATTGTGGGAAATTAGATTCAAAGACATGTTTAGCCGTGATGAGGAACACCTCATTTTCAGTTAACTTACATATCTCTGAATGACTGCTTCTCTATTACCACCAGTGCTAAAACAATATGAGGTGGTAATATCCTCTGCCAGCTCCTACATCATATTAGATCAAAGCTCTCCCATATACTTTCACACACACAAACACACAGAAATGCACACACACACACACACACACACACACACACACACACACACACACACACACACACACACACACACACACACACACACACACACACACACACACACATGCACACATACACACGCACACACATATCCAGTCAACATCACATCCATCCCACACACTCAGATGTACTTGCAGACACACTCACCCTTTCATGCACACACATATACACACACACACACACACACACACACACACACACACACACACACACACACACACACACACACATGTGCACACAAACTTCCACACTCTCCATCCAACATACATAAGTTATTCTAGTCCATTCATACCCATACAGATGTGCACATACTGCAACACACCAACACACAATCACATGCAGCCTACCATGACCTCTCCAGTGATGTTCACTCAACTTGCCTGCAATGCAACCTGTCCCTTCATCCCTTCAATATGAACCACTCCCTGAGTTTGTCTCATTGTCATGCAACATGGCTGGTGGGGCAGTACACAATAGTGACTCTTCCCATTGTGAAAAGTCAATATGATGTGTTTTTGTTTGACTCGGAAAGGGTTATGTTAAGGGGTTTTCATCTTCTGGTACAGCTTACTGTTGTGGTAACTTTTCTGAATTCTGGGCCTGTGTGTCATCTGGTCCTTATCAAGGAGGCTTCTAATGAATTTAAAGGCCTTACTCTCCACGCTAAGGGATGAAAATTAAATATGGTGGTTGGTTGCAAATTATGCAATTTTATGTCATATATGGTTTATGGCACTTCTTACATTATTGTAGGGATGATATAAATGTGGACATTTTGTTTCTGTTTTAATAAAATGCTGAAACCCTAACAATAAATAAATAAATGACTGTTTTGACTTTCATGGTATAATGACATAATCTGGCTCACAACCAGTACATGCAAAAGTTTCTTAATGGATGTGCATTCTCAGAGAAATATGTAAGAATGTGGAAGGACTTATTTCATAGGTTCATAAGCTCACAGGAGATTGCTAAGCTAACCGCTTAAAGGCCCTTGCAAGCCTAGCCAATTTAACCTGATTTTACCCAATATATGATAATCAACAGATGCATTGTGGAAGGTTCTATTCCATCTCTCTGGAAAATCTCTCACATAATCCCACTTCATAAGGGTGGTAACTCCACTGAAATATCTAACTTTTGCCCCATAGCCCTAATGTCCCCTCTAGCCAAAATAATGGAAACATGTATCCACCTCCAACTACTTGAACACCTTCTCCAAAATAACCTTCTATCAGAGTGTCAACATGGCTTTAGGCCTCACCATAGTATTACTACAGCCCTACTGTCCTTCACTGACTGCGTCAACATACATTGTAACAGGCTCTCTGCAGCACTCTTCTTAGACCTATCAAAAGCCTTTGATATGGTAAACCATCAACTACTACTAGACATACTAAAACAACTCTCTCTCAACTCCCACGCCTTAAGATGGTTCAAGTCCTACCTAGAAAACAGGAAACAGGCTGCCCTCTGGGACAATAACCTTCCCGCTCTTCTTCCTGTTACTCTTAGGGTCCCATCCGCTCTTCTTCCTATTACTGTCGGGGTCCCATCCGCTCTTCTTCCTATTACTCTTGGGGTCCCATCCGGTCTTCTTCCTATTACTCTCGGGGTCCCATCTGCACTTCTTCCTATTACTCTCGGGGTACCATCCGCTCTTCTTCCCGTTACTCTCGGGGTCCCATCTGCTCTTCTTCCTGTTCCTCTCGGGGTCCCATCCATTCTTCTTCCTGTTCCTCTCGGGGTCCCATCCACTCTTCTTCCTGTTACTCTTGGGGTCCCATCCGCTCTTCTTCCTGTTACTCTTGGGGTCCCACAAGGCTCCATCCTGGGACCTCTACTTTTCTCTATATTCATCAACGATCTAAAACTAAATATTCCTCAAGCCACCTGCATACAATATGCAGACGATTCCACACTAATGTGTGCTGCCACCTCATCTGCTGAGCTTCAAACCATCACCCAGACAGTATTTAACTCAGATGAAACATGGTTCTTGCAACATTGCCGACTACTTAAAGCTAAAAAAACTAAATTACTCTTATTTACTCCTTCACTAAAGTCACCCCCTATTGATCTCACTGTTAAATCTAGCAATGGTACTGTAATTGTACCTGACCTGACCACCAAACATCTAGGCGTAACAATTGACCAACATCTTAGCTATGACAATCACATTAACACCACTATTAAAACAGTTAATAGAAAACTTAGCTCATTCTATAGGATTAAATCCTTCCTTACCTCTGAAGCCAGAATCACCATCGCCCACACCCACCTTATTTCTACCCTCCTCTATGCTTCATCTATTTATACTAATCTTTCCAAATCTAACCTAAGCAAACTCGCAACTTCCTATAATAACATTGCTAGTTTTGCCACAGGTTCACCATATAGGATGCATCACTGTATAAATCTCAAACAGCTAGTTGGCTAGAACTCCAAAACCAGCTTCTATTTCAACAAATTATAATCTCTCATAAGATACTCTTTCATCCTAACAATACTCCTATTCTCAAAACCTAATCTCTCCCTACGGAAACCTCACTACCCTTCACGCTTCGAATAAAAGGACAGTTTGTCCATGCTATAAGGATGTTTAGCTTGACTGAAGATTTTGATGCTGAATGTGAGGAGCTAATAGTTAGATTTAGAGAAAGAGGCTACCCGGAGGAATTGCTTCAGTAATTATTGATGGAGGTTAGGGGTAAAAGAATTAGTGAATATTTTCCATCAATCCTTAATCAATCAGGTGAGCAATTTGGGATCCAAAGGAGAGATGAATCCTAGGCAAGCACCACATTTTTATTACAACTTTCAGTACACATTTTTATGAAATCAAGAATATAATGATAAAAAGCTGGGTAGTGATTGACGAAGATGTACAAATTAAGCACAGGGTGGGTGAAGGATTTAAAATAGTTGCTAGGAGAGGTATGAATTTGAAGAGTCTAATGGAAATTTCCAAGAAATGTGGATTTCAAAAGCAGGGTAAGATGGTAAAATGTGGTATGTGTAATTATTGTTATGCTATGTATCAATGTCAAACTTTTGAGATAAATGGTCAAAAATATAATGTGTTGGGGAAATATAATTGTAACACCAAAAATGTGGTGTATATAGCAATGTGCCAACATTGTTCTGCCTATTATATAGGAAAAACTACCAGAAAGTTTAAGGAGAGGGTCTGTGAGCATTTATATGCTATTAGAAAAATGAATATTTGCCCATCTCATTTGCTCACTCAAAAAAAAAATAATCTGCTTTTACTGTATTTGTGTTTCTTCCTACTTTATTTTGCTTTTGCGTCATCTTAAAAGTACTCAATTGTATTTATTACTGCTTGGTGTAACTCATTCTAAGCCTTTTAGTTTAAGCACCTGGGCTTCAGACCAGTTGTTTTACATTAGGAAGGTTTGTGGTCTGCACTGTGGTGGCAGGACAGGTAGCTTACATCCTTCTAAGTTGGGAACTGCTGATTGAGGGCTCAGTGTCTGTTATTCTAAAAGTGTATTAATTATATTTTAAGCACTTGGGCTTCAGGCCGGTTATTTTACATTAAAAGGGTTCATGGTCTGCACTCTTGTGGGAGGAGAGGCTGGACTCTGTCCTTCTAGCTGGGAATTTCTGGTTAAAGGCTTATAGTGCCTGCATATCTAAACTGCTTCTTACTGAAATTGGTACACCTTGTTTGCTGTAGCATAGACTAGATGTAGGCCTGCTGAATCTAGCTTTGTTTGTATAACCTGACCACTAATCCTGGCATTCTTTAAAGTATTCAATTGTATTTATTACTGCTTGGTAGTAACTTGATTAAAGTGTAGCTATCATTCTAAGTCTTTTGGATTAAGCACTTGGGCTTCAGACCAGTTGTTTTAGATTAGGAAGGTTTGTGGCCTGCACTGTGGTGGCATGACAGGTAGCTTACATCCTTCTAAGTTGGGAACTGCTGACTGAGGGCTCAGTGTCCGTTATTCTAAAAGTGTATTCATTCCGGTTTAAGCACTTGGGCTTCACGCCAGTTGTTTTGCATTAAGAAGGTTTCTGGTCTGCACTGTAGTGGCAGAACAGGTAGCTTACACCCTTCTAAGTTGGGAACTGCTGATTGAGGGCTCAGTGTCTGTTATTCTAAAAGTGTATTAATTCTGGTTTAAGCACTTGGGCTTCAGGCCAGTTATTTTACATTAAAAGAGTTTGTGGTCTGCATTCTTGTGGGAGGAGAGGACGGACTCTGCCCTTCTAGCTGGGAATTTCTGGTTAAAGGCTTATAGTGCCTGCATATTTGAACTGTTTCTTACTGAAATTGGTACACCTTGTTTGCTGTAGCATAGACTAGATCCAGGCCTGCTGAATCTAGCTTTATTTGTATGCTGCTTGTTTGTTTGCTTGTTATTTCCCTGAAACGCTAATTCAACCTAAAACATGGCTTTTCAGTGCTTCTGTGGATCCCTAGTGATATCTGCATTGCTTACTGTACTTATTTCCTTGTTTCACTTGAAAAAAAAGTTACTGTTTGTCATTTTTGCATTTAAGTTACCTGAAACACATTGCATTTAAGTTACCTGGCACTTGCTCACTAAAGCAATTATATACGTCAGCACTAAAATATTAAAAGCGCTACACCCTCACAAACTCCCCTTGAGTACCTCGTTCCCCTTTGGCCCTTTTTTTCAATTATAAAGGAATTCCCAATACTATTCTAGCATGTCCAAAGGTCAGTTGTCAATCTCCTCTCTGATCCAGCTGGTGAATCTCGGAATCTAAAGCAATGTTACAACTGCATCATGTACACAGACAACCCTCTCCTCCTCCCAGCAAATTCCAACACATGTGAGAGATGCAACCATATAGCCATACTGGAGGCTAATATCTCTCAACTCAGTACTGGCGAAACCAGTCGGGAGGAGAAGGAAACCACACTCACTACAATTCCAATCTCACATAGACCTACCATGACAGCAAACCAAACACATAAACACACAAAAACATACTCGGAGGCTTTAAATAAAAATCTGCCTAAGCAGCAGAGACCTCCAAAGCAGACACCCAAGCAACCGCTACCCCAAAACAAAACTCGTGCAACACATAGCTCACAAAGCCAGTGTGCCAAACAGTCACAGCCCTTAAGGCTAAACAACACTCCTGATACACTTGTAATAGGTGACTCTATTGTCAGGTACACTGACATCCCGCTCACCAGGCTGAACAAGGAGAAGGTCACGGTGAGCTGCCTGTCGGGCGCTAGGATCTGACACATAACACAAGCACTCAGGTCACTCCAAGCCAAGTACAAATATGACTCGGTCATTGTCCATGCTGGTGTGAATGACCTGACACGTACCTCCCTGGACTACATGAAAAGAGACATAGAGGAGCTCTCTGAGCATGTAGCCCAGGCCGGTATGACCCTGACCTTGAGTAGCATCTTACCCTCACCAAGAATGATGCAACAATATGAAGACAAGATGATCAATTTCAACAATTGGCTTAAGTATTGGTGTCATTCAAAGGGGATCCAATGCCTGTCAGCCTGGGATGACATGCTCGACAAGCCATGATGCTTTGCTAGGGACGGCTTGCACCTGTCACCCCTGGGCTTTTGGATATTGGCAAAGGCTCTTGCTACCCCCATAGTGCCTTTTTTAGGCAAGGCTCAAAAGACAAACCCATCTCCATAGTTATCACAAGGGATAAGAAACTAAGAGTAATGCTACTCAATGCCAGACGTCTAAACCTCAAGATGCATGCACTTGAAACTCTCCTTAGCATGGAGAACATCGATATCTGTGCAGTAACAGAAACCTGGTTCAAGGCTCCTAAGAGCACCCCAGCACTACCAGGTTATACCTCATACCATGCTTTCCGGCCCCAAAACTTGGACCATACTACAAAAGGAGGGGAAGTATCAATATTTGTCAAAGATACCCACACCTCCAGGTTGGTGGCACAGCACGAAGCATCAGAGACTATCCATGTGCAACTAACAGTGGGTAAAACTGCCTTCCAGTTTATAGCCTGCTACAGACCACCCTCCCAAACCCAGGAACCCCACCAGGCCTTCCTGAGAACACTGGAAAATATGAAGGTCTCTCCAAACACCATTATATTGGGTGACTTCAACTATCCAAACATAGACTGGGAGCATTACTCTAGCTCCAACACCCTAGCCCAAAGGTTCCTAGAATTTATAAACTCAAATGCTATGGAACAACTTGTTACCACTCCAACAAGAGGGGAAAAAATACTGGACCTGATCATCACCAACATGGGGACTCTATGCTCCAGACCAGAAGTGTATCCCTCACTGGTAAGATCAAACTATAAACTAATCTCACTGGATATTCACATGCCAACTCCACCCCCTGCCCTGAAAACCACAGTGAAAAACTTCTCTAAAGCAAATTTCACACTCCTCAAAACTGAGGTGGAATCCTTCAAAGCCCCCGGGCCTGTGAAAAATATGGCCCAGACCGCAGAATCCTTTATAAACGCATTTTATGAACACCTTCAAGAATGCATGGATCATGCAATCCCATATAAAACCAAGACCCAATCCTCCAAAGGCAGACGTCCTGTCTGGTGGACCCCAGCCATAAACAAACTATACAGTAGAAGGAGGAAGCTACTACATGATAGAGCAAAATCCCAAAAAGGGAAGGCATCTCTGATCAGTATTAGCAAAAAACTATGGGCACTCATAAAATCGTCTAAGGCCAGCTTTGAGAGAAAAATTGCACAGGACACTAAGGATAATCACAAGGCTTTCTTTAGTTATGTTAGGAACCTGGGTGGGAATTCCCAGATATGCTCAGAATTAGTCCAAAATTACAAAAAATACACCAAACCCACAGACATTGCCAACATCCTAGCTGACAGGTTCAGCGCAAACTCCCCCCCCTCCCCACCAAAAGGGCAAATATTTATCCCAGCAGAGTGCTGCCCCCCTGACATCTCAGATGCTCAGGTAAGAGCTGCCCTCTCCAAAGCAAGAAACGCAGCATCAATGGGTCCAGACGGTGTCCCGGGCTGCATCCTACATGAACTCTGAGAAGAGCTAAACCCAACCATAAAACTACTGTTCAATCTCAGCCTTACTACAGGATATGTACCCAAAGAGTGGCGTACAGCAACAGTGGTCCCTCAACGGATCCTGGAAATTATCGCCCCATAAGCCTGACTAGCTTGGTCTGCAAAGCTATGGAAAGGATCATCATGGACCATATTGGGGACCTACAGACACTGGATCCGACCCAGTTCGGCTTTGTTAAAGGCAGATCCTGCCTCTTAAACCTGGTTGATTTCTTTGAAACAGTCACCAAGGCCATTGACGAGGGGAAGGTGGTCCACAAAGCCTACCTGGACCTCGCAAAAGCCTTCGATACAATACCCCACTCGGGCAATATAGATAAGCTCACCAGCTTAAATATAAACCCCTATGTCACTAGATGGGTTGCAAACTGGCTCAAGGACAGAACCCACATGGTTAGAATTGCTGGAGCCATGTCAGACTCCAAACCAGTTACAAGTGGCATTCCCCAAGGCTCAGTCCTGGGACCTCTCTTATTCGGTATATATTTCTCGGAGGTACAGGCCAACATGGAAGGACTGTGGCTGACTAAGTTCGCAGATGACTGCAAACTGGGTGCCATAATCAACTCTCCAGCCGACACAAGCATCCTCCAAAAGGGCCTCATAGAAACAGACAACTGGTGCCAGAGCCATGGCCTCAAGCTAAACGCCAAAAAGTGTATAGTCATCCCCTTTGGCAAAAACAAAGTGCCCACAAATTACCACATAGGTGGTAATCCATTAAGTACAGAAGAAGTATTTAGGGACCTGGGGACCCAAGTTAATGGCAATCTCTCATTTGACAACCACGTGGCCAAAGTGGTTAGAAAAACATTTTATATAGCCCACCTAATCATGAAGGGATTCACATCTAGATCAGGGGAGCTCATTGTGCCTCTTTACTCATCCCTCATCAGGCCCATAATTGAGTACAATGCCCCTTTTGGGATGTACCTTACCAGACACCTGCAGCAACTGGAAAGACCCCAAAAGTACCTCACCAAGAGGATCATAGGGCTCAAACAGATGCCATACGCTGCCCGGTTAAAGAAACTCCAGCTCTACTCAGTGGCATACCGCCTGCTCAGAGGCGATCTGTGCCTGACGTATAAAACCATGTCCAACCCGGAATTAATGGACATGCTGCACCTCAGAAAATCCAAATCCCATCGAGCTACGCGCTTGAGAGACTTGAACCTCAGCACTGAAATAAATAGGACATGCTGGAGGGACAGATTCATAACCCAGAGGCTCCCTTCACTCTGGAATAAAATCCCAGTCCAGGTTAGGCAGAGTCCCTCACTGACTCTCTTCAAGAGGAATCTTGATGAGTGGTTGGGAGATCGTAGGTTTACCCCGGGTATCACTTCTGTGTCACTGTTAGACAGAGGCACAGTATACTAACCTTGAAAAAGGGCATAGCAAAATTAATTTAAAATGGGTGGCGAAAGCCAAGCACACTCAGGCTAGGCTTATAAATGCCCAAGGGCAGATAGCCTAGTATGAACCTATGAACCCATGACAAATGGGCTGGCTAAGCATATACACGACTACAATGATCGTCAGTTTCAATTCTGTGTTATACAGTGGGTGAATGAGCAGTTTAGAGGGACCCGTATCGCTCCGGCTGGAAAAGGCTGAATTAATGTGGCAGTTAAGATTATATTCTTATGTGTGGCCGGGACGCAATGACTATTGTACATATTGTACAAATTAACAGTATTTTAAAATTAAAAGCACTAGCAAGGTAAATGCCAGCATGCATTAATATAGTTTATTATGACAGTAGTAAAATGTTAAGCTGCTAATTATGTATAGTAATTGTCTTAAGTGGTTATGTTAACTTTATAGTATGATTAATGATTTATTTGGTTAAGGTGACAACATCACCAATTTCATAAATATAAGTCATAGTTATTTTAATGTAGTATGTGGTTGCTATTATGCTGTGTATCTAATTGCTGTTTTTATGTTTAAGTCCTGTAGGGGTTAGTGGTATTTTAAAAATGAGAACTTTAAGTAGGCTGTGTGTTTTATGCCTTTAAATAATGTAATTTCCTGTTTTGGGCGATGAAGCTGGATATTTAAAGAATTGGTGCATAATTTATTTGTATTGTCTGATGAAGTTTGGGCATTTACCCAAACAAAAAGTGATTAACAATAAATTGTTGCAGCAGTCTGTCCGCACCATTCAGTTTTTGTGTTTAGTTTGTTTTTTATTGGTTTATAGTTCCCCTAAAAACTCAGATATCTATGATACATCCCCTTCTATTATAAAAATCCACGTATCAATAATAAAATTTTACACAAAAAGATTTAATGAATGGGTTCAATATTAAATAGTCCCACCATCCTAAAACCAAATTCACATATACTGCGGTGGGAGCAGAACCCATAGCCACCACCCTGATCTGCTTATAAACTACATTCTCAAACAAAAAAATAGTTATTTAACATCACATCGAATAAAGTACAAATAAAATAAATGCTGTCACTATATAGCTGCTCAGTCTTAGTCAGATAATTTCTCACGTATTCAATTACTTTCTCATGTGGAATGCATGTAAAATGGGAACAGATGTCAACTGTAAAAATCAAATTACAAACATCTTTGAAATTATGAAAATTGCCAACAGTTCTTAACTTGTCAAGAAAATCCCATGAATCAGCGATATAAGACTTAAATTAAATTTCTGAACCACTGGATTTAACATGTAATCAAGAAAAATATATACCTTTGTTAATATAATTAGGTGCTGAAACAAATGGTCAAAAGGGTGGATTGATTTTTATGCAATTTGGGTATCCTGAATAAAAAAAAGGACTGTCCATTTTTCATAAAGTTGTATAGGTCAATATTGATATAACCTGCTATTAAAAGTTTGTACAATATCCAATATATTTGTCTAAAACTGGCACATATTCATTATCTTTATTCAACAATTCCTTCATAGAGTTATCATCACCTTTCAGAAATATAATTACCAGTACCCACCCTTATCAGCCATCATAAATCTTAAGTGAGTCATCTTACTGAGGTCAACTAAAGGACTGTGTTCCTTCCTAGTCAAGCTTTATATCCTTTTTGAGGATGTTCGTTTACATAAATCATGTAACTGATTTTCACAAGGCTTTTCAAAAACTTTAATGTCTTATTTAGTGTAGGATTAAAAGAACTAGGTTTCACAAAAATGCTATCCTTCAATTGTACATTACTTAAAACATATTTAAGATTTAACTTGCGAGTAAAAGTTTTCATTTCTAAAATATTTCAACACACGTCAAACCTCCTTGAAGGAATGTAATTAAGTCCTAATGTCAGAATCTTCATTTGTTCTTCAGAAAAAGTTATATCAGTTAAATCATATACCCTAGCTTTAGTACTTCCTAACTGTCGCTGGCCACACTCGTTTTGTTCCACCCTCTTGTTAACATCCTCAACATGGGTGGTTTGTTCATTCCCTTGGCAAAAAAAAAGAAGAAATGTCCTTTCATCAAATCCCCAAAGAGACTCCATGGTTGTTAGTTGGCTGAGAAGGATTGTATGAAAGTTCAATGTTAACACCATTAGTGTTGGCCTGCTCATCTTCAGTCGGCTCTGATGCTTGTTCGTTGATGACATCACTTCCTTCTCTCCACCTAACTTGAACTTCAAGAGAAGACTTCATGATATGCACTCCCTTATGAGTGTCACTACTTAAGGAAGAACTCCCACGATAGTGTTCAGGATTCCTTTGCTTAGCTTTAGGCATAAAATGTAAATAAGCACTACCATTTTTATAAGCCTCTAGGTCTCGGTTAAGGTTCTTTGTCTTTCTAGAGATGAACGATTTCTCATAACGTTCTACAGTTAAAAGCATATGTTCATAATCATACTTCAGACCAGGTGATTTGAAAAAAAAGCTGCTGTAATGCTTCGCCTATCTTAAGTATCTCACGCTGAGCAACAATTCATTTCTGCTATAACTCACTAGCACTGCAAGTGAATTAAACAGATTAATGCACTTTCACTGACAGCATTAAGCAAACTGCACATATATAATTAAAGATCAGTACAGGCTTTAAATCCTGCATCATTGTTACCGGGATAAGTGACAGATGGATGGGATTTGAATACCACTGCTCTCATCAAAGAATGTGAGGTGTAGACCACTGCCATCAAAATGTGCAGATGAAGGTCATCGGATTTAAGCGATTATGGCAAATGTGCACTAAGGTATTGGTTATGACCGATACATGTTACATTAAAATAAGTTTTAAACAAATAACAGGGTTCGATAACCACTGTCTCCTGAGGATTTCACCCATTTCAGTTTGAGCCCAGTGTCTTCCAACACTGACTTACCCAGTTTGTTGTTCGATGAGTTAAGTTTAGTTGAACTGAATTTTAGATAAAATGACATGCACCCATATATGCATGTATATCTGTATCTATCTATCTCTCTCTCTCTCTCTATATGTATATACGTATATATAGAAACACATACATGCATACATGTGTGTGTGTGTGTGTGTGTGTGTGTGTGTGTGTGTGTGTGTGTGTGTATATATATGCATGTATGTATGTAGACTGTCTCTGAGGAGGGGCTACTGCTACCTGACTCGTGACTGTACCCCTTTCCTGTATCTGAGCCACATGATGCCACTAATCTGATTACTAATCTAATACCACATTATCTCACTTACTGACAACAAACATTTCATTTTAATAGCTGATAATCAATGTCCCTTCCAAATGGGATGCCAGCAAATGCCTCGGTGTTGTAAGGATATTGTTAGCTAGATAAATACGTAACATGTTTTGGAAAAGAGAACTCTTTACTTTTAAAAATATATATTATTATACATAGACAACTACAATGCAGTTGCACATTTCAGATGGGAAATCAAATAAAATGTTTCACATGAATAGACTAATAACAGAAAAAGCTCTAACTGCAGCTGTTTCATTACTTCTGATTACTTGTTGTAGATGACTAAAGTCTTAGTATGAAAACAGAGACCAAGACATCTGTGCTCCAAGAGTCACTATTTTAATTTTCTCCATAACTTGATGAGTGAAGAGCTTTCAAGATGGCACATGCCTTGTGTGGCAGTGGTCTCTCAAGACTCCCAATGTGAGTGTTGTGTTTTGTGTAAGATTTTTCTGACTGTGGTCCATTGGATGGTTCATTTCGTCTGGTCAAGTGTGTGGCTGACTACAGCTATGGTGTCTGTGGTGTCCATACTGTCCTTGTTGCTTGTTTTGGGGTCAATTAACTGATGACAGAAGTATGAGCATTTGTGTATTTGTTTCTGTGTTGCTGTGCTTTTCTGTTTGCACATGAGCTTCGAGAAATGCAATTTCATTTAGCTGTGCACTTGTGTACGGTCTGAATGACAATAACGTTACTTTTGACTTTTTGACTTTGAACTTAAAATTTCCCAAGTCAAATAACAGTGAAAGGAAAACAGAAAGGAAAGGATTGTAGCAGTTATGGTTCTGTGTACTACTCAGGTGCTTTTTAGATTTCAAACACAAATAGAATCCTTCCTTTTCAAACCAGCTGTTAGAATGCATGCATAGGTTTCACAATGTGGTAATGCATGTTATATTCTTTGGCCGTGCAGAAACATTAATGCACATTATGATGATTCCTACATGGCAGCAGAAAATAAAAATCTCCTTTTGTAATAAGTAAGTCAGCAAAAAAGCCCTACCGCTAATTTTCAGATACACTTCGTCTGCATAGTGTTACTGTTAGGGAAAGATGATATATTTCGAGATGTAGTGGTGTTGGATGAGCAGTTGTGCTCCATCTGTGAAAATGATTTTTTTTTGTTTTTGTTAATCACATAATGGCTCAAGGTTCAGTGGTTTAAAATCTCCTTTTGTAATAAGTAAGTCAGCAAAAAAGCCCTACCGCTAATTTTCAGATACACTTCGTCTGCATAGTGTTACTGTTAGGGAAAGATGATATATTTTGAGATGTAGTGGTGTTGGATGAGCAGTTGTGCTCCATCTGTGAAAATGATTTTTTTTTGTTTTTGTTAATCACATAATGGCTCAAGGTTCAGTGGTTTACTTTTGTTGGACTGTGTTCCAATGAAAGCTTTATTGATCATGAACTGTATACATGTATGTGTGTCTCTGCGTGCGCACGTGTGCGCGCATGTGTGTGTGTGTGTGTGTGTGTGTGTGTGTGTGTGTGTGTGTGTGTGTGTGTGTCTGCCTGTACATGGGTATTTATGGAACAGGATATGAAGTGACATGAGTTGACTCTAGAGCATTGGAGGTTAGATGTAAGCACTGTTTAGTGAAATAGTATCACTAATGGAAAATGTTATTGTAGTTTGCATGAGTAATACCTTCTCTGTAATGAATTGCTTGTCACTGACATGTAAATCATTTGTTACCTGACACATTTTACATTTTGTCCCTTCAGGAAGCATGTTTTTGTATAAACTTAGGCAACAGATGTGCCATTTTAGTAATAAAAATATCTGTTTTCTTACTTTTCAGCCAGAATTATACACAAAGCTGTGAAACGTGGTAAGTGCATGTGATTTCTAACAAGATTTTCAGCATTCTGAAGAAATAGTTGGCCTTCTTGTAGCTCAAAATTTAAAGCGTTTATATAGCCGAGGAGAAAAATAGTGTGGCTGTACCTTTAAGAATGGCATGCAGGAAGTAGCAAACCTCCATGACTGCTAAGTGTCACTACAAATGATGCTTCAGTGCCTTACGTTTACTGAGGGTGGTAAAACATAACCTTTATACTTCTGTTTAAAAATATACAGCAACCACAGACTCTGACAGACATCAACAGCACATCCCTCACATGCTTGAATCACACCAGACAGCCAAAGTCAGGCAAAATTCCTTCAATATTATCTGTGTGGGTAGCTTCTTATGGTCATGTAAGAACCCATGAGGTATAACACTTTTGGGGACATAAACCATCTCCTTTCTAGCCATTGGCCAATGCAGAAGCTTTACACTGCAGATAAAAAGGATGCGTACCCTAAGAACTATCACTATAATTTCTCCAAAAAAAAGGATATAGTTATAGGTCAGGGGGAATGATACCAGCTGTTAGAGCCTGTCAAAAGGGCACACCCCAAGAACTATCACTATAGTTTCTCCAAAGAAAAGGATATAGTTATAGGTTGGAGGGGAAATGATACCAGCTATTAGATCCTCTCAAAAGTGCACACCCCAAGAACTATCACTATAATTTATCAAAAAAAAGGATATAGTTATAGGTTGGAGGGGAAATGATACCAGCTGTTAGAGCTTGTCAAAAGTGCACACCCCAAGAACTATCACTATAATTTCTCCAAAAAAAGGATATAGTTATAGGTTGAGGGGAATGATACCAGCTGTTAGAGTCTCTCAAAAGTGCGCATCCCAAGAACCTTTACTATAATTTCTCAAAAAAAGGATATAGTTATAGATTGGGGGGAATGATACCAGCTGTTAGAGCCTCTCAAAAGTGCGCAGCCCAAGAATTATCACTATAATTATTCCAAAAAAAAGGATATAGTTATAGGTTGGGGGGATGATACCAGCTATTGGAGCCTCTCAAAAGTGTGCTGTTATAGTGAGTTCTTGCACAAATGGACTGTTTTAATTCATGAAATATCATGCAGCATATCATTTTGTGGGGTGCCATCCCAAATCCAGTCCATATTACATTAAAGGAAATCCCGCGATGAAGGATACTATGGAATTGACACTAAGGGTTGGAATAATCCTTCATAGTGAAATGGCAATAAACCTAGGCTGGTTATGGATGTTGTTACTAATAAATTCTTGAAAAGAATCACAGATACAAGGCATGCATTCTCATTTTAACTGGTTGCAGAACAAATTTTAAAATGTCAGTCACATATTAGCAAAAGTGTGATTTGTCAATTGCACCATTTGCTAATTACCTAGGAAGGTATAACTTAAATATTATGTACAGGAAACACAAAGACAGTGGAACACAAACATGATGCAATACCAAAATTGGTTTTGCAGTTACTCTTCCTTTCAACCAGGCATGAGCCCTTCATCAGGAGTTATTACTTTACTAATGTTAGGTACGGTGCTTACATATCTACATGTGTCAAGAAAGGGAAGTATATCATTTATTTCCAATTGGCCAAAAAAATTAAAACTTGAAAAATGTTGGTGTGTAACAGCATGTACAACTCAGACTACAGTTCAGAGACAGATGTTTTGTTTGTGTGTGTGTGTGTGTGTGTGTGTGTGTGTGTGTGTGTGTGTGTGTGTGTGTGTGTGTGTGTGTGTGTGTGTGTGTGTGTGTGTGTGTGTGTGTGTGTGTGTGTGTGTGTGTGTGTGTGTGTGTGTCTGAGTGTGGTGTGATGTGATGTGTAAAAGAGAGAGAAAGTCTAAAAATGTAGAAGCCAGGGTTATGCCATGCTATTTCACATTAGCATTAGTGTTCAGTTAGCAGAGAAGATAACCCTCACATAGACTGTTCTAGCATTTAATTGGACAATAAATCTCAAAACAAAAGATGTGTAAGAAGATTAGTTAAATCCATGGAAGAAAAACAACAAGTGATCATTTCTAAAAACAAGCGATCCTTGTGAGATAGATGATTTGGTTATCAGAAAATATAAATAAGCAATAATGTCTAGTTTTCAATGATGATAAAGGCAGGGATTGCTAAGACAATAAGATACACGGTTAGAATGTATGCATGCTGTTTGCACATAACACGATACACGGTTAGAATGTTTGCATGCTGTTTGCACGTAACACAATACACGGTTAGAATGTTTGCATGCTGTTTGCACGTAACACAATACACGGTTAGAATGTATGCATGCTGTTTGCACATAACACGATACACGGTTAGAATGTTTGCATGCTGTTTGCACGTAACACGATACACGGTTAGAATGTTTGCATGCTGTTTGCACGTAACACGATACACGGTTAGAATGTATGCATGCTGTTTGCACGTAACACGATACACGGTTAGAATGTTTGCATGCTGTTTGCACGTAACACAATACACGGTTAGAATGTTTGCATGCTGTTTGCATGTAACACGATACACGGTTAGAATGTATGCATGCTGTTTGCACATAACACGATACACGGTTAGAATGTTTGCATGCTGTTTGCACGTAACGATACCACGGTTAGAATGTTTGCATGCTGTTTGCCGCGTACGATACACGGTTAGAATGTTTGCATGCTGTTTGCACGTAACACGATACACGGTTAGAATGTTTGCATGCTGTTCGCACGTAACACGATACACGGTTAGAATGTATGCATGCTGTTTGCACGTAACACGATACATGGTTAGAATGTTTGCATGCTGTTTGCACGTAACACGATACACGGTTAGAATGTATGCATGCTGTTTGTACGTAACACCCAACACACGCTATGGTTTAGCTAATGGAGAGAAAGAAAAAGAAAATGTGTTGTTGGGTCAATTTAAGGTTCTGAAGAACAGCAGAACTAGAGAACGTTTTGGTATCACATACATGTGCTGGATCTAAACATAACAGAAGTATGTTAAACTTTCTAAAACTAATATATAACTTTTCAATAACTTCATGCAGTAAACTGTTATTGTTATAGCTCCAGGTAACATACATGCATAAATACTACACCAAATATTATTGTAGGTGAGCTATGCCCCACACTTGTACAGCTAAATTATACTAATTCTGACAGCTCACAATCTCAGATAAAGACAATTCTTTTGTTGATTCATGTTGAAGTTTGGTTTATATAACTAAGCACGATTACAAAAGAAATAAGAAAAAAAAACAAATGATGAATAAAAGTAAGAATAAACATTATTTACAAGATCAAATAGGTAAGTCTTGAATCCTTCAAGTGCTGTCATCATTCTGTGTCACTCTGGTATGAGATTCCAGAGACATGGCTCCTAAGAAGCCAAAGAACATGGCCCTGATGTATTCTGCCTGAAATTGGAATGTCCAACAGTCCACAGTTAGATGACCCCAACAGTCTACAGTTAGATGAATTCAACAGTCTACAGTTAGATGACCCCAACAGTTCACAGTTAGATGAATTCAACAGTCTACAGTTAGATGAATTCAACAGTCTACAGTTAGATGAATTCAACAGTCTACAGTTAGATGAATTCAACAGTCTGCAGTTTGATGACCCCAACAGTTCACCGTTAGATGAATTCAGCAGTCTACAGTTAGATGAATTCAGCAGTCTACAGTTAGATGAATTCAGCAGTCTACAGTTAGATGAATTCAACAGTCTGCAATTTGATGACCCCAACAGTTCACAGTTAGATGAATTCAACAGTCTACAGTTTGATGACCACAACAGTTCACAGTTCGATGACCCCAACAGTTCACAGTTTGATGACCCCAACAGTTCACAGTTAGATGAATTCAACAGTATGAAGTTTGATGACCCCAAGAGTTCACTGTTAGATGACTGCTACAGTCCACAATTAGATGTATGAAGAATGCTAGAAGGCAATACTTGTCAATAAGTTCCCTAAGATTAGAGACCCCCTCCTAGCAGGCCAGTACCAGCTTATAAGTTTCCTAAAATAAGGGAGACCCGCATTGTGTGTGGCTAAATAAACCTGAGTAAGTATCTGAGCAGAAACATTCTGCTCAAGCTGAAGGTGGGCAACCATAATGTGTACTGCCCCAGGTAAAGGGCATTTTAAGAGCAGAACAGAGCATGCACAATGACTATAGTAACCATAATGTGTACTGCCCCAGGTAAAGGGCATTTTAAGAGCAGAACAGAGCATGCATGCTTACTATGGTAACCATAATGTGCACTCCCCCCAGGTAAGGGGCATTTTAAGAGCAGAACTGAGCATACACAATGACCATGGTAACCATAATGTGCACTGCCCCAGGTAAGGGGCATTTTAGAAGCAGAACAGAGCATGCTCAATGACTATGGTAACCATAATGTGTACTGCCCCCAGGTAAGGGGCATTTTAAGAGCAGACCAGAGCATGCACAATTACTATGGTAACCATAATGTGCACTGCCCCCAGGTAAGAGCCATTTTAAGAGCAGAGCAGAGCATGCATGATTACTATGGTAACCATAATGTGTACTGCCCTCAGGTAAGGGGCATTTTAAGTGCAGAGCATGCATGATTACTATGGTAACCATAATGTGTACTGCCCTCAGGTAAGGGGCATTTTAAGAACAGAACAGAGCATATACAATGACCATGATAACCATAATGTGCAATGCCCCCAGGTGATGGGCATTTTAAAAGCAGAGCAGAGCACACACAATGGCAACCATAATGTGTACTGCCCCCAGGTAAAGGGCATTTTAAGAGCAGAGCATGCATGATTACTATGGTAACCATAATGTGTACTACCCCCAGGTAAGGGGCATTTTAAGACCAGGCACAATAACTATGGGTAGAGCCTCAGAAGGAATAAGGTATTTACACATTGAAATCTTCCTCAGATGGTAACATGGGTATTACAGCAATTAAGGAGGGATGGGACTAGAGCATAAACAACTACTGAGATCCTCTGGAGAAATAAGGTACCTGACCCTTGAAATATTCTGCTTGTGGAAACAGGTTGATTTAAGATCTACTGTCATCTGGTCCATAAATGTCAGCTGGTCACCCAGGATCACATGTAAGTAGCACATCTTACATACAAACTCAAACCTCTTACATCATTAAGGATAAATGATGTAAGCGGCCAATCAGAGGTTGAGGATAAATGATGTAAGCAGCCAATCAGAGGAGTGTTTAACATTTACACAAACTGACATGGCCTCAGCTTTAGAAATTATAAGCTTTAACAGATTAAGAATTAGCCATTGTTGAATGGTCACAAAGTCGTCATCAAAGGAATACAGACAGCAATCATTTTGTCCTGAGAGAAGGAGATGTAAAGCTGGGAGTCATCAGCACAACAGTGGTATGCAAAGCCTGACCCCAAAATGAGGCCTCCCGATGGAAGCATGAACACCTCAAAAAGTACATGACTTAAGAAGGAACACTGCGGTTTTCTGTAATCTAGAGAGGACAGGGGCAAAGTGTTAAACACCGAGTTGTCAGTGCCATAGTATAGAAGGATAAAGTGCTGATTATTGCCCAGGTGACCCAGGTTCTACTAACGATGAAAACATCTGCACCACTAGTGTAAGGGGGAGGGCGAGCTCATCCTAAGGGAGGGCATGCACTTGGGCAAAGCTCATATTAGATCCCTGGTCAAGGCTGGTGTTGCATGGGTGGGCATTGTCTAAAGGAGGCAGGGGCAGTGGCTGAGTCACCAAAGAGGTGGAATGACATACTGGCACACCCCAGTGCATGTCTGTTCTTGAGACAGACATGCACATCCCATTATTTGATAGGTGTGCAAAACTAAGTCATATCAAAAACAGCCTCAGCAACAAAAGGATGGTGCCTAAGGATCCTGACAATCTATATTAGTGCCCCAGACATGAGTTGGATGCAGCTCAGGCATGACTAAGGTAGGTCTGGCAGACTTGCTGAACAAGAAGAAGCCAATGGAAAGCTGCAGGAGTAAAAAAAAAAAGATTGTCTAGGTTCAGTCTCTGAGGAGGGAGACAAATCACTTGATGATGAGAGAAATCAGACCACATTACTGTCATAAATATTAGGGATTTATGGTGGAACTGTACAATGGAGTTAGAGAGGAGGCTGGTTATCTGGAAAGGAAGCGGCATTAGAAAGGTGAGGGCCTAAGAACTGAATGGTTAAATTAATGAATGACTATCATTCCCAAACAGAAATGAAGTTTATAGAAAAGAGACTGGCTACTGTATCAGGAGATTCTTGTAGCTATAGCAATCAGAGTATTGAGAAGAGCCAGTATAAGAACAAGGATAAAGGAACAGGAGGAGAAACAGTGAATTAGTTGAAAAAAGGGATGATGTGAAATCACTTAAGGCAGTTCAGAGAGTGTGTACGTAATGTGCTTTTGGCAGGCTATGGGATTAGAGGGGTAAAGAGGATGAAATCTAGGCAGAGGGATGGTTTTGGAAAGTAATATTAACTATGACGAAAATGTTAAAAGAAGTTTGATTCTGTTGAGAATCAGCATGTAGGAATGGTTTGCAGGTGGTACAAAAGCCTTGTAAAGATACAGTGAGAAAGTACTAAGTACAGGTGTGCTGATTACCTGAGATAAGATACATTGTGCCGTAATGGAGGGTGAATAATGAATGCACTAAGTACAGATGTGCTGATTACCTGAGATAATATACATTGTGCTGTAATGGAGGGTGAATAATGAACGTACTAAGTACAGATGTGCTGATTACCTGAGATAAGATCCATTGTGCTGCAATGGAGGGTGAATAATGAACGCACTAAGTACAGATGTGCTGATTACCTGAGATAAGATCCATTGTGCTGCAATGGAGGGTGAATAATGAGCATTTAAACGTACAGATGTGCTGATTACCTGAGATAAGATACATTGTGCTGTAATGGAGGGGGAATAATGAACGTACTAAGTACAGATGTGCTGATTACCTGAGATAAGATACATTGTGCTGTAATGGAGGGTGAATACAGATGTGCTGATTACCTGAGATAAGATACATTGTGCTGTAATGGAGGGTGAATAATGAATGTACTAAGCACAGATGTGCTGATTACCTGAGATAAGATACATTGTGCTGTAATGGAGGGTGAATAATGAACGTACTAAGTACAGATGTGCTGATTACCTGAGATAAGATACATTGTGCCATAATGGAGGGTGAATAATGAACGTACTAAGTACAGATGTGCTGATTACCTGAGATACGATACATTGTGCTGTAATGGAGGGTGAATAATGAATGTACTAAGCACAGATGTGCTGATTACCTGAGATAAGATACATTGTCCAATAATGGAGGGTGAATAATGAACGTACTAAGTACAGATGTGCTGATTACCTGAGATAAGATACATTGTGCTATAATGGAGGGTGAATAATGAACGTACTAAGTACAGATGCGCTGATTACCTGAGATAAGATACATTGTCCCATAATGGAGGGTGAATAATGAACGTACTAAGTACAGGTGTGCTGATTACCTGAGATAAGATACATTGTGCTGTAATGGAGGGTGAATAATGAACGTACTAAGTACAGATGTGCTGATTACCTGAGATAAGATACATTGTGCCATAAAGGAGGGGTAATAATGAATGTACTAAGTGCAGATGTGCTGATTACCTGAGATAAGATACATTGTGCCATAATGGAGGGTGAATAATGAATGTACTAAGTACAGATGTGCTGATTACCTGAGATAAGATACATTGTCCCATAATGGAGGGTGAATAATGAACGTACTAAGTACAGATGTACTGATTACCTGAGATAAGATAAATTGTGCTGTAATGGAGGGGGAATAATGAATGTACCAAGTACAGATGTGCTGATTACCTGAGATAATATATATTGTGCCATAATGGAGGGTGAATAATGAACGTACTAAGTACAGATGTGCTGATTACCTGAGATAAGATACATTGTGCCATAATGGAGGGTGAATAATGAATGTACTATGTACAGATGTGCTGATTACCTGAGATACGATACATTGTGCTGTAATGGAGGGTAAATAATGAACGTACTAAGTACAAATGGGCTGATTACCTGAGATAAGATACATTGTGCCGTAATAGAGGGTGAATAATGAACGTACTAAGTACAGGTGTGCTGATTACCTGAGATAAGATAAATTGTGCCATAATGGAGGGTGAATAATGAATGTACTATGTACAGATGTGCTGATTACCTGAGATACGATACATTGTGCTGTAATGGAGGGTGAATAATGAACGTACTAAGTACAGATGTGCTGATTACCTGAGATAAGCTACATTGTGTTGTAATGGAGGGTGAATACAGATGTGCTGATTACCTGAGATAAGATACAGTGTGCTGTAATGGAGGGTGAATAATGAATGTACTAAGTACAGATGTGCTGATTACCTGAGATAAGATACATTGTGCAGTAATGGAGGGTGAATAATGAACATACTAAGTACAGGTGTGCTGATTACCTGAGATAAGATACATTGTGTCATAATGGAGGGTGAATAATGAATGTACTAAGTACAGATGTGCTGATTACCTGAGATAAGATACATTGTGCTGTAATGGAGGGTGAATAATAGACGTACTAAGTACAGATGTGCTGATTACCTCAGATAAGATACATTGTGCTATAATGGAGGGTGAATAATGAATGTACCAAGTACAGATGTGCTGATTACCTGAGATAATATATATTGTGCCGTAATGGAGGGTGAATAATGAACGTTCTAAGTACAGATGTGCTGATTACCTGAGATAAGATACATTGTGCTGTAATGGAGGGTGAATAATGAACGTACTAAGTACAGATGTGCTGATTACCTGAGATAAGATACATTGTGCCATAATGGAGGGTGAATAATGAATGTACTAAGTACAGGTGTGCTGATTACCTGAGATAAGATAAATTGTGCCGTAATGGAGGGTGAATAATGAACGTACTAAGTACAGGTGTGCTGATTATCTGAGATAAGATACAATGTGCCGTAATGGAGTGTGAATAATGAACGTACCAAGTACAGATGTGCTGATTACCTGAGATAATATATATTGTGCCGTAATGGAGGGTGAATAATGAACGTTCTAAGTACAGATGTGCTGATTACCTGACATAAGATACATTGTGCTGTAATGGAGGGTGAATAATGAATGTACTAAGTACAGATGTGCTGATTACCTGAGATAAGATAAATTGTGCCATAATGGAGGGTGAATAATGAACGTACTAAGTACAGATGTGCTGATTACCTGAGATAAGATACATTGTGCTGTAATGGAGGGTGAATAATGAACGTACTAAGTACAGATGTGCTGATTACCTGAGATAAGATACATTGTGCTGTAATGGAGGGTGAATAATGAACGTACAGATGTGCTGATTACCTGAGATAAGATACATTGTGCTGTAATGGAGGGTGAATAATGAGCGTACTAAGTAGAGATGTGCTGATTACGGGAGATATATACATTGTGCTGTAATGGAGGGTGAATACAGATGTGCTGATTACCTGAGATAAGATACATTGTAGTACAGATGTGCTGATTACCTGAGATAAGATACATTGTGCGGTAATAGAGGGTGAATAATGCACTTACTAAGTACAGGTGTGCTAATTACCTGAGATAAGATACATTGTGCCGTAATGGAGGGTGAATAATGAATGTACTATGTACAGATGTGCTGATTACCTGAGATACGATACATTGTGCTGTAATGGAGGGAAAATAATGAACGTACTAAGTACAGATGTGCTGATTACCTGAGATAAGATCCATTGTGCCGTAATGGAGGGTGAATAATGAACTGAGATAAGATACATTGTGCCGTAATGGAGTGTGAATAATGAACTAAATAAGTACAGGTGTGCTGATTACCTGAGATAAGACACATTGTGCTTAATCGAGGGTGAATAATGAACATACTAAGTATTGATGTGCTGATTACCTGAGATAAGATACATTGTGCCGTAATGGAGGGTGAATAATGAACGTACTAAGTACAGATGTGCTGATTACCTGAGATAAGATACATTGTGCCATAATGGAGGGTGAATAATGAATGTACTAAGTACAGGTGTGCTGATTACCTGAGATAAGATAAATTGTGCCGTAATGGAGGGTGAATAATGAACGTACTAAGTACAGGTGTGCTGATTACCTGAGATACGATACATTGTGCTGTAATGGAGGGTGAATAATGAACGTACTAAGTAGAGATGTGCTGATTACCGGAGATAATATACATTGTGCTGTAATGGAGGGTGAATAATGAACGTACTAAGTACAGATGTGCTGATTACCTGAGATAAGATACATTGTGCCGTAATGGAGGGGGAATAATGAACGTACTAAGTACAGGTGTGCTGATTACCTGAGATACGATACATTGTGGTGTAATGGAGGGTAAATAATGAACGTACTAAGTACAAATGTGCTGATTACCTGAGATAAGATACATTGTGCGGTAATAGAGGGTGAATAATGCACTTGCTAAGTACATGCACTTGCTAAGTACAGGTGTGCTGATTACCAGAGATAAGATACATTGTGCCGTAATGGAGGGTGAATAATGAATGTACTATGTACAGATGTGCTGATTACCTGAGATACGATACATTGTGCTGTAATGGAGGGAAAATAATGAACGTACTAAGTACAGATGTGCTGATTACCTGAGATAAGATCCATTGTGCCGTAATGGAGGGTGAATAATGAACTGAGATAAGATACATTGTGCCGTAATGGAGTGTGAATAATGAACTAAATAAGTACAGGTGTGCTGATTACCTGAGATAAGACACATTCGAGGGTGAATAATGAACATACTAAGTATTGATGTGCTGATTACCTGAGATAAGATACATTGTGCCGTAATGGAGGGTGAATAATGAATGTGCTAAGTACAGATGTGCTGATTACCTGAGATAAGATACAATGTGCCGTAATGGTGGTTGAATAATGAACGTACTAAGTACCGATGTGCTGATTATTTGAGATAAGATGCACTGTGCCATAATGGATGGTGAATAATGAACATACTAAGTACAGGTGTGCTGATTACCTGGTATACTATACATTGTGCTGTAATGGAGGGTGAATGATGAACGTACTAAGTACAGGTGTGCTGATTACCTGAGATAAGATACATTGTGCCATAATGTTGGGTGAATCATGAACGTACTAAGTACAGGTGTGATGATTACCTGAGATAATATACATAGTACATTCATTATTCAACCTCCATTACAGCACAAATTACAGATGTGCTGATTACCTCAGATAAGATACATTGTGCCATAATGGAGGGGTAATAATGAATGTACTAAGTGCAGATGTGCTGATTACCTGAGATAAGATGCATTGTGCCGTAATGGAGGGTGAATAATGAATTTACTAAGTACAGATGTGCTGATTACCTGAGATAAGATGCATTGTGCCGTAATGGAGGGGTAATAATGAATGTACTAAGTGCAGATGTGCTGATTACCTGAGATACGATACATTGTGCTGTAATGGAGGGTGAATAATGAACGTACTAAGTACAGATGCGCTGATTACCTGAGATAAGATACATTGTGCCGTAATGGAGGGGGAATAATGAACGTACTAAGTACAGGTGTGCTGATTACCTGAGATAATATACATTGTGCCATAATGGAGGGGTAATAATGAATGTACTAAGTGCAGATGTGCTGATTACCTGAGATAAGATGCATTGTCCTATAATGGAGGGTGAATAATGAACGTACTAAGTACAGGTGTGCTGATTACCTGAGAGAAGATACATTGTGCCATAATGGAGGGTGAATAATGAACGTACTAAGTACAGATGTGCTGATTACCTGAGATAAGATACATTGTGCTATAATGGAGGGTGAATAATGAACGTACTAAGTACAGATGTGCTGATTACCTGAGATAAGATACATTGTGCTGTAATGGAGGGTGAATAATGACTGTACTAAGTACAGATGTGCTGATTACTTGAGATAAGATACATTGTGTTGTAATGGAGGGTGAATAATGAACGTACTAAGTGCAGATGTGCTGATTAGCTGAAATAAGATACATTGTGCTGTAATGGAGAGTGAATAATGAACGTACTAAGTGCAGGTGTGCTGATTACCTGAGATAAGATACATTGTGCTGTAATGGAGAGTGAATAATGAACGTACTAAGTGCAGGTGTGCTGATTACCTGAGATAAGATACATTGTGCCATAATGGAGGGTGAATAATGAACATACTAAGTACAGGTGTGCTGATTACCTGAGATAATATACATTGTGCTGTAATGGAGGGTGAATATTTAATGTACTAAGTACAGATGTGCTGATTACCTGAGATAAGATATATTGTGCTATAATGGAGAGTGAATAATGAACATACTAATACAGATGTGCTGATTACCTGAGATAAGATAAATTGTGCCATAATGGAGGGTGAATAATGAACGTACTAAGTACAGATGTGCTGATTACCTGAGAGAATATACATTGTGCCGTAATGGAGGGTGAATAATGAACGTACTACGTACAGGTGTGCTTATTACCTGAGATAAGATACATTGTGCTGTAATGGAGGGTGAATAATGAATGTACTAAGTACAAATTAGATACATAGGTTCATACTAGGCTATTTGCCCTAGGGCATTTATAAGCCTAGCCAGAGTGTGTGTGGCAACTGCCACCTCCTAGAATGATAATACTGAGCCCATTTAGGGTTTAGTTTACTGTGCCTCTGTCTATAAGTGACACAGAGATGACCCCCTGGGTAAACCTATGATCTCCCTTACACTCATCAATATTTTTCTTGAAGAGAGTCAGTGAGGGGCTCTGCCTTACATGGACTGGGATTCTGTTCCAGAATGTAGGGAGCCTCTGGGTTATGAATCTTTCCCTCCAGTATGTCCTTTTTATTTCTGTGTTGAGGTTCAAGTCTCTCGCTCTCGTGGCTCTGGTGGATTTGGATTTTTTTAGGTGGAGCATGTCCATTAATTCTGGATTGGACATGGCCTTGTATGTCAAGCATAGATCACCTCTGAGTAGGCGGTATGCGACTGAATAGAGCTAGAGTTTCTTCAATCTGGCAGCATATGACTTCTTATTTTTGAGTCCCTTGATTCTCTTGGTGAGGTACTTCTGGGGTCTTTCCAACTGCTGCAAGTGCCGGGTAAGGTATATACCAAATGGGGCATTGTACTCAATCATATGTCTGATAAGGTAAGAGTATAGGGGCATAATGACCTCTCTTGATCTAGATGTCAATCCTTTCATGATAAGGTGGGCAATATAGAAGGTCTTCCTAACCACCTTGGCAATGTGGGTGTCAAATGAGAGGTCACTGTAAACTTGGGTCCCTAGGTCCCTGATTACTTCTTCCGTAATTAATGGATTACCACCTATGTGGTAATCTGTGGGTACTTTGTTTTTCCCAAAGGGTATAACAATACATTTTTTGGTGTTCAGTTTAAGGCCATGACTCTAGTACCAGTTATCCATTTCTGTGAGGCCTTTCTGAAGGATGCTAGTGTCCGCTGGAGTATCGATTTATGGCACCCAGCTTGCAGTCATCTGCAAACTTTGTCAGCCACAATCCTCTTATGTTTGCTTGTACTTCTGAGAAATAAATGCCGAACAAGAGGGGTCCCAGGACCGAGCCCTGTGGGACACCACTTGTAACTGGCTTAGAGTCTGACATGGCTCCAGCAATTCTGACCTTGTGAGTTGTGTCCTTTAGCCAATTTGCAACCCATCTTATGACATATGGGTTTACATTTAAGCTGGTGAGCTTGTCTATGAAGCCCGAGTGGGGTATTGTGTTGAAGGCTTTTACAAGGTCAAAGTAGGTTGTGTGAACTGCCTTACCCTCATCAATGGCCTTAGTGACTGTTTCAAAAAAGTTGACTAAGTTCAAAAGGCAGGATCTGCCCTTAACAAAGCCGAATTGGGTAGGATCAAGTGTCTGTAGGTCACCAATGTCTTTGTTTATGAGTTCCATAATGATCCTCTCCATAGCTTTGCAGACCAGGCTTATGGGGCGGTAATTTCCAGGGTCCATAAAAGCACCTCCTTTGTGGAGTGGAACCACTGTTGCTGTATGCCATTCTTTGGGTACGTATCCTGTAGTAAGGCTAAGATTAAACAGCAGCCTTATGTGTGAGTTTAGTTCCTGTTGGAGTTCATGTAGCATGCAAGTAGCATGCAACCTGGGACACCGTCTGGTCCCATTGATGCTGTGTTTTTAGCTTTGGAGAGGGTGACTCTCACCTGGACATCTGTGATGTCAGGGAGGCTACATTCAGCTGGGATAGATATTTTTCCTTTGGGGGGGGGTTTGCACTGAACCTGTCTGCCAGTATGTTGACAATATCTGTGGGTTTGGTGTATTTTTTGTCATTTTGAACTAACTCTGAGCATATCTGGGAGTTTCCACCCAGGTTTCTAACATAACTAAAGAAGGCCTTGTGATTATCTTTAGTGTCTTTTGCGATTTTTCTCTCAAAGTTGGCCTTGGATGATTTTATGAGTGATCGTAGTTTTTTGCTAGTACTTATCAGAGATGCCTTCCCTTTTTGGGATTTTGCTCTGTCCTGTAGTAGCTTCCTCCTCCTGTTGTAAAGTTTGTTTATGGCTGGGGTCCACCAGACAGGACGCCTGCCTTTGGGGGAAAGGGTCTTGGTTTTATTTGGGATTGCATGATCCATACATTTTTGAAGGTGTCCATAGAAGGCATTTATAAATGATTCAGCATTGTGGGCTGTGGTTTCCACTGGCCCAGGGGCCTTGAAGGATACCCCTTCAATCTTAAGAAGTGTGAAGTCAGCTTTTGAGAAGTTCCTTACTGTGGTCTTTTGTGCTGGGGGTGGGGGCGGGATGTGGATTTCCAGTGAGATTAGTTTATGGTCTGATCTCAGCAGTGAGGGGTATACTTCTGGTGTGGAACATTGTGTCCCCATGTTTGTGATGATCAGATCTAGTATATTATCTCCTCTTGTGGGAGTGGTGACTAGTTGTTCCATTGCATTTGAGTTTATGAACTCTAGGAACCTTTGGGCTAGGGTGTTGGGGCTTGAGTAATGCTCCCAGTCTATGTTTGGGTAGTTGAAGTCTCCCAATATGATGGTATTTGGAGAGACATTCATACTCTCCAGTGTCTTCAGGAAGGCTGAGTGGGGTTCCTGAGTTTGAGAGGGTGGTCTGTAGCATGCTACAAACTGTAGGGCAGTTTTGCCTATGGTTAGTTGCACATGGATGGTCTCCAATGCTACGTGCATTGCCACTATCCTTGAGGTGTGGGTGTCTTTGATGAATGTGGATACTCCCCCTCCCTTTGTGGTTTGGTCCAAGTTTTGGGGCCGAAAAGCATGATATGAGTTATAACCTGGTAGTGCTGGGGTGCTCTCAGGAGCCTTGAACCAGGTTTCAGTCACTGCACAGACATCGATGCTCTCCATACTGAGGAGGGCTTCAAGAGCCTGCATCTTGAGGTTTAGACTTATGGCGTTGAGCAGCATTACACTTAGTTTTTTTCCACTTGTGTTTTCTAGGGAGGTGGGTTTGTTTTTTGAGCCTTGCCTAAAAAAGGCACTATGGGGGTGGCAAGAGCCTTTGCCAATATCCGGAAGCCTAGGGGTGACAGGTGCAAGCCATCCCTTGCAAAGCAGCGTGGCTTGTCAAGCATGTCATCCCAAGCAGACAGACATTGGATCCCCCTAGAATGACACCAGTAATTGAGCCAATTATTAAAGCTGATCATTTTATCTTTGTACTGTGGCATCATTCTTGGTGAGGGTAAGATGCTGCTCAGGGTCAGGGTCATACCAGCCTGGGCTACATAATCAGAGAGCTCCTCTATGTCTCTTTTCATGTAGTCCAGGGAGGTACGTCTCAGGTCATTCATGCCGGCATGGACAATGACTGAGTCATATTTCTACTTGCTTTGGAGTGATCTGAGTGCTTGTGTTATGTGGTGGATTATGGCGCCCGACAGGCAGCTTACTGTAATCTTTTCCTTGTTCAGTCTGGTGAGCGGGACGTCAGTGTGTCTGACTATAGAGTCACCTATTACAAGTGTATCAGGCATGTTGTTAGGCCTTAAGGGCTGTGACTGTTTGGCACACTGACTTTGAGAAATATGTGTTGCATGTGCTATGTTTTGAGGTAGTGGTTTCTTGGATGTCTGCTTTGGAGGCCTCTGTTGTTTTGGTAGATTTTTAATTAGAGCCTCCGAGTATGTCTTTGTGGGTTTATGTGTTTGGTTTGCAGCTGTGTTTGGTTTATGTGAGACTGGGTTTGTGGTGTGTGTGGTTACCTTCTCCTCCTGGCTGGTCTTGCCAGTACTGGGTCGAGAGAGCTCAGCCTCCAGTTTGGCTGTATAGTTGCATCTATCACATATATTTGTATTTGTTGGGAGGAGGAGAGGGTTGTCTGTGTACATGAGGCAGTTATAACATTGCCTCAAGACTCCCAGATTCATCAGCTGAACTGGAGAGGATGCCAGTAATTGACCCCTCAACATGCTAGAATAGTGTGAGGGGATTGCTGAGTACTGAGTCAGAAAGGACCTAAAGGGAAATGGGTACTCAAGGGGATTGTAGGCGGATGTAGTGCTTTCTTTTGTTCAAGAGTGCTTTACCTGTGTAAAAAAGATTTAGGATCAAGTGCTGGGCTTTATGGATAGAGAATAGACTGATTTTATTGAAGGTAGAGCAGTTTTAAGGGAAAAACTGAAGGGCAGACTTGGCGGAGCCAGAAATACTTTAAACTTGTTTAACCGGTGCTGCGCTATGCGCACAATCACGCAAAGCCACACAAAGGCAGATTTTTATACAGGGAACTTCAAAAGAGCTAGAAATGGTCCAAAACGACCAATTACTACTAGATCTTGTGCTGAGGTCACTCCTTCAGGGACAGATGTGCTGATTACCTGAGATAAGATGCATTGTGCTGTAATGGAGGGTGAATAATGAACGTTCTAAATACAGATGTGCTGATTACCTGAGATAAGATACATTGTGCCGTAATGGAGGGTGAATAATGAACGTACTAAGTAGAGATGTGCTGATTACCGGAGATAAGATACATTGTGCCGTAATGGAGGGTGAATAATGAATGCACTAAGTACAGATGTGCTGATTACCTGAGATAATATACATTGTGCTGTAATGGAGGGTGAATAATGAACGTACTAAGTAGAGATGTGCTGATTACCGGAGATAAGATACATTGTGCTGTAATGGAGGGTGAATAATGAACGTACTAAGTACAGATGTGCTGATTACCTGAGATAATATACATTGTGCTGTAATGGAGGGTGAATAATGAACGTACTAAGTACAGATGTGCTGATTAACTGAGATAATATACATTGTGCCGTAATGGAGGGTGAATAATGAACGTACTAAGTAGAGATGTGCTGATTACCGGAGATAAGATACATTGTGCCATAATGGAGGGTGAATAATGAACGCACTAAGTACAGATGTGCTGATTACCTGAGATAAGATACATTGTGCCGTAATGGAGGGTGAATAATGAATGCACTAAGTACAGATGTGCTGATTACCGGAGATAAGATACATTGTGCCATAATGGAGGGTGAATAATGAACGCACTAAGTAGAGATGTGCTGATTACCTGAGAGAAGATACATTGTGCCGTAATGGAGGGTGAATAATGAACGTACTAAGTACAGATGTGCTGATTACCTGAGATAAGATACATTGTGCTGTAATGGAGGGTGAATAATGAACGTACTAAGTACAGATGTGCTGATTACCTGAGATAAGATACATTGTGCCGTAATGGAGGGTGAATAATGAACGTACTAAGTACAGATGTGCTGATTACCTGAGATAATATATATTGTGCCGTAATGGAGGGTGAATAATGAACGTACTAAGTACAGATGTGCTGATTACCTGAGATACGATACATTGTGCTGTAATGGAGGGTGAATAATGAATGTACTAAGTACAGGTATGCTGATTACCTGAGATAAGATACATTGTGCTGTAATGGAGGGTGAATGATGAACGTACTAGGCACAGATGTGCTGATTATCTGAGATAAGATAAATTGTGCCATAATGCAGGGTGAATAATGAACTTCCTAAGTACAGATGCATTGATTACGTGAGATAAGATACATTGTGCTGTAATGGATGGTGAATAATTAATGTACTAAGTACAGATGTGCTGATTACCTGAGATAAGATACATTGTGCCGTAATGGAGGGTGAATAATGAACGTACTAAGTACAGATGTGCTGATTACCTGAGATAAGATACATTGTGCTATAATGGAGGGTGAATAATGAACGTACTAAGTACAGATGTGCTGATTACCTGAGATAAGATACATTGTGCTGTAATGGAGGGTGAATAATGAACGTACTAAGTACAGGTGTGCTGATTACCTGAGATAAGATACATTGTGCTGTAATGGAGGGTGAATAATGACTAAGTGCAGATGTGCTGATTACATGAAATAAGATACATTGTGCCGTAATGGAGGATGAATAATGAACATTCTAAGTACAGATGTGCTCATTACCTGAGATAAGATACATTGTGTTTTAATGGCGGGTGAATAATGAACATACTAAGTACAGATGTGCTAATTACCCAAGATAAGATATTGTGCCATAATGGAGGGTGAATAATGAACCTACTAAGTACAGATGTGCTGATTACCTGAAATAAGATACATTGTGCTGTAATGGAGGGTGAATAATGAATGTACTAAGTTCAGGTGTGCTGATTATAGGTTCAAACTAGGCTATGTGCCCTGGGGCAATTATAAGCCTAGCCCGATTCTGTATGGCTTATGCCACCCCTTGATTTGAGTATACTGTGCCCTTTTTAAGGTTTAGTTTACTGTGCCTCTGTCTAATAGTGACATGGGAGTAATCCATGGGACAAACCTACGATCCCCCATCCACCTATCGAGATTCTTCTTGAAGAGATTCAGTGAGGTGCTCTGCCTCACATGAACTGGCATTCTATTCCAGAGCGAAGAGAGCCTCTGGGTTATGAACCTGTCCCTCCAGCAAGTTCCATTTATTTCTGTGCTGAGGTTCAAGTCCCTCGAGTGTGTGGCTCTAAGGGATTTAGATTTACTGAGGTGGAGCATGTCCATTAATTCTGGATTTGACATAGCTTTGTACGTCAGGCATAGATCGCCTCGAAGTAGGCGGTATGCAACTGAGTAGAGCTGGAGTTTTTTTAACAGAGCAGCATATGGCATCTGTTTGAGACCCTTGATCCTCTTGGTGAGATACTTTTGGGGTCTTTCTAATTGCTGTAGGTGTTGGGTAAGGTACATCCCAAAAGGGGCATTGTATTCTATGATGGGCCTGATGAGGGATGAATAAAGGGGCACGATTACCTCTCTTGATCTAGATGTGAAACCCTTCGTGATGAGGTGGGCTATGTAGAAGGTCTTTCTAACCACTTTGGCAATGTGGTTTTCAAAGGAGAGATTGCTATCAACTTGGGTCCCCAGGTCCCTTATAACTTTCTCTGTACTTAATGGGTTTCTGCCTATGTGGTAATTTGTGGGCACATTGTTTTTGCCAAAGGGTATGACTATACATTTATTGGCCTTTAGCTTTAAACCATGGTGCTGGCACCAGTTATCTGTCTCTGTGAGACCTTTTTGAAGGATGTTTGTGTCAGCTGGAGAGTCAATTATGGCACCCAGTTTGCAGTTGTCTGCGAACTTGGTGAGCCATAGTCCTCCCACATTTGCCTGAACCCCGGAAAAGTATATACCGGACAAGAGTGGTCCCAGGACAGAACCCTGTGGGACGCCACTTGTGACCAGTTTTGAGTCTGACACGGCTCCAGCAATTCTCACTCTGTGGGTTCTGTCTTTGAGCCAGTTTGTGACCCATCTTGTGACATAGGGCTTTGTATTTAAGCTGGATAGCTTATCTATGATGCCCGAGTGGGGTATTGTGTCAAATGCCTTTGCAAGGTCCAGATAGGCTATGTGGACTACCTTCCCTTCATCTATGGCTTTGGTGACTGTTTGTTTCAAAGAAGTCAACCAGGTTCAAAAGGCAGGATCTGCCCTTGACAAAGCCAAACTGGGTAGGATCTAGTGACTGTAGGTCCCCAATGTCTTTGTTTATGAGCTCCATGATGATCCTCTCCATAGCCTTGCAGACTAAGCTCATCAGGCTTATGGGGCGATAGTTTCCACGGTCCGTAGAGGCTCCACCTTTGTCGAGTGGGACCACTGTTGCTGTACGCCATTCTGTGGGCACATATCCTGTAGTGAGGCTGAGACTGTATAGCTGTTTTAATTGAGGGATTAGTTCCTCTTGGAGTTCATGTAGGATGCAAACTGGGATGCCATCTGGTCCCATGGAAGCAGTGTTTTTTGCTTTGGAGAGGGCAGCCTTCACCTGAGCATCAGAGATGTTTGGGAGGCAGCCCTCTGCCGGGATAGATACTTGCTCTTTTGGGGGGGGGGGGAGTTTGCACTGAACCTGTCTGCCAGGATATTAGCGATGTCTGTGGGTTCAGTGTATTTTTTGTCATTTAGAATCAACTCGGAACAAGTCTGGGAGTTGCATTCCAGGTTCCTAACATAACTGAAAAAAGCCTTATGATTGTCTTTGGTGTCCTGTGCAATTTTTCTCTCGAAGCTGGCCTTGGAGGATTTTATGAGGGATCGTAATTTTTTGCTAGTACTGATCAGAGATGCCTTCCCTATTAGGGATTTTGCTCTATCATGTAGTAGCTTACTCCTTCTGTTGTACAGTTTATTTATGGCAGGGATCCACCAGACTGAACGCCTGCCTTTGGATGATTAGGTCTTGTTTTTTTTTTTGGGATAGCATGATCCATGCATTCCTGGAGATGTCCGTAGAATACGTTTATATAGGATTCTGCAGTTTGGGCCATAGTTTCCGCTGGCCCTGGGGCCTTGAAGGATTTCACTTCGGTTTTGAGAAGTGAGAAGTTCGGTTTTGAAAAGTTTTTCACTGTGGTTTTCTGAGCTGGGGGTGGGGTCGGGATGTGAACATCCAGTGAAATTAATTTATGGTCTGATCTTGCCAATGAGGGATATACTTCTGGTATGGAGCATAGAGTCCCCATGTTGGTAATGATCAGGTCTAGTATGTTTTCCCCTCTTGTGGGAGTGGTGACTAGTTGTTCCATAGTATTTGAGTTTATAAATTCCAGGAACCTTTGGGCTAAGATGCAGGGGCTTGAGTAATGCTCCCAGTCTATGTTTGGGTAGTTGAAGTCACCCAAAATAATGGTGTTCGGAGAGATATTCATGTTCTCCAATGATTTCAGGAAAGCTGAGTGGGATTCCTGACTTTGTGAGGGTGGTCTGTAGGATGCTATGCACTGAAGAGCAGTCTTGCCCACTGTTAGTTGCACATGGATGGTCTCCGATACTTCGTGCAATGCCACTAACCTGGAGGTGTGGATATCCTTGATAAATATGGAAACTCCCCCTCCTTTTGTGGTTCGGTCTGGGTTTTGGGGCCGAAAAGTATGATATGAGGTATAGCCTGGTAGTGCTGGGGTGCTCTCTGGAGCCTTGAACCAGGTTTCTGTCACTGCACAGATATCAATGTTCTCCATGCTGAGGAGAGCTTCAAGTGCATGCATCTTGAGGTTAAGACTTCTGGCGTTAAGCAGCATTACCCTTACCTGAGATAAGATACATTGTGCCGTAATGGAGGGTGAATAATGAACGTACTAAGCACAGATGTGCTGATTACCTGAGATAAGATACATTGTGCCATAATGGAGGGAGAATAATGAACGTACTAAGTACAGGTGTGCTGATTACTTGAGATAAAATACACTGTGTTTTAATGGAGGGTGAATAATGAACGTACTAAGTACAGGTGTGCTGATTACCTGAGATAAGATACATTGTGCTGTAATGGAGCATGAATAATGAACGTACTAAGTACAGATATGCTGATTACCTGAGAAAAGATACATTGTGCCGTAATGGAGGGTGAATAATGAACGTACTAAGCACAGATGTGCTGATTACCTGAGATAAGATACATTGTGCCATAATGGAGGGAGAATAATGAACGTACTAAGTACAGGTGTGCTGATTACTTGAGATAAAATACACTGTGTTTTAATGGAGGGTGAATAATGAACGCACTAAGTACAGATGTGCTGATTATCTGAGATAAGATACATTGTGCTGTAATGGAGCATGAATAATGAACGTACTAAGTACAGATGTGCTGATTACCTGAGATATGATACATTGTGCCGTAATGGAGGGTGAATAATGAACGTACTAAGTAGAGATGTGTTGATTACCTGAGATAAGATACATTATGCTGTAATGGAGGGTGAATAATGAACGTACTAAGTACAGGTGTGCTGATTACCTGAGATAAGATACATTGTGCTGTAATGGAGGGTGAATAATGAACGTACTAAGTACAGATGTGCTGATTATCTGAGATAAGATACAATGTGCCGTAATGGAGTGCGAATAATGAACGTACCAAGTACAGATGTGCTGATTACCTGAGATAATATATATTGTGCCGTAATGGAGGGTGAATAATGAACGTACTAAGTACAGATGTGCTGATTACCTGAGATAAGATACATTGTCCAATAATGGAGGGTGAATAATGAACGTACTAAGTACAGATGTGCTGATTACCTGAGATAAGATACATTGTGCCATAATGGAGGGTGAATAATGAACGTACTAAGTACAGATGTGCTGATTACCTGAGATAAGATACATTGTGCCATAATGGAGGGTGAATAATGAATGTACTAAGTACAGGTGTGCTGATTACCTGAGATAAGATAAATTGTGCCGTAATGGAGGGTGAATAATGAACGTATTAAGTACAGGTGTGCTGATTACCTTAGATAAGATAAATTGTGCCATAATGGAGGGTGAATAATGAATGTACTATGTACAGATGTGCTGATTACCTGAGATACGATACATTGTGCTGTAATGGAGGGTGAATAATGAATGTACTAAGTACAGGTGTGCTGATTATCTGAGATAAGATACATTGTGCCGTAATGGAGGGTGAATAATGAACGTACTAAGTACAGATGTGCTGATTACCTGAGATAATATATATTGTGCCGTAATGGAGGGTGAATAATGAACATACTAAGTACAGGTGTGCTGATTACCTGAGATAATATATATTGTGCCGTAATGGAGGGTGAATAATGAACGTACTAAGTACAGATGTGCTGATTACCTGAGATAAGATACATTGTCCCATAATGGAGGGTGAATAATGAACGCACTAAGTACAGATGTGCTGATTACCTGAGATAAGATACATTGTGCTGTAATGGAGGGTGAATAATGAACGTACTAAGTACAGATGTGCTGATTACCTGAGATAAGATACATTGTGCCATAATGGAGGGTGAATAATGAATGTACTAAGTACAGATGTGCTGATTACCTGAGATAAGATACATTGTGTTGTAATGGAGGGTGAATAATGAACGTACTAAGTACAGATGTGCTGATTACCTGAGATAAGATACATTGTGCCGTAATGGAGGGTGAATAATGAACGTACTAAGTACAGGTGTGCTGATTACCTGAGATAAGATACATTGTGCTGTAATGGAGGGTGAATAATGAACGTACTAAGTACAGATGTGCTGATTACCTGAGATAAGATACATTGTGCTATAATGGAGGGTGAATAATGAACGTACTAAGTACAGGTGTGCTGATTACCTGAGATAAGATACATTGTCCCATAATGGAGGGTGAATAATGAACGCACTAAGTACAGATGTGCTGATTACCTGAGATAAGATACATTGTGCTGTAATGGAGGGTGAATAATGAATGTACTATGTACAGATGTGCTGATTAGCTGAGATACGATACATTGTGATGTAATGGAGGGTGAATAATGAACATACTAAGTACAGGTGTGCTGATTACCTGAGATAAGATACATTGTGCTGTAATGGAGGGTAAATAATGAACGTACTAAGTACAGATGTGCTGATTACCTGAGATAAGATACATTGTGTCATAATGGAGGGTGAATAATGAACGTACTAAGTACAAGTGTGCTGATTACCTGAGATAAGATACATTGTGCTGCAATGGAGGATGAATAATGAACGTACTAAGTACAGATGTGCTGATTACCTGAGATAAGATATATTGTGTCATAATGGAGGGTGAATAATGAATGTACTAAGTACAGATGTGCTGATTACCTGAGATAAGATACATTGTGATGTAATGGAGGGTGAATAATGAACATACTAAGTACAGATGTGCTGATTATCTGAGATAAGATACATTGTGCTGTAATGGAGGGTGAATAATGAACATACTAAGTACAGATGTGCTGATTATCTGAGATAAGATGCACTGTGCCATAATGGAGGGTGAATAATGAACATACTAAGTACAGATGTGCTGATTATCTGAGATAAGATGCACTGTGCCATAATGGAGGGTGAATAATGAATGTACTAAGTACAGATCTGCTGATTACCTGAGATAAGATACATTGTGCCATAATGGAGGGTGAAGAATGAACGTGCTAAGTACAGGTGTGCTGATTACCTGAGATAAGATGCACTGTGCTGTAATGGAGGGTGAATAATGAATGTACTAAGTACCGATGTGCTGATTACCTGAGATAAGATACAATGTGCCGTAATGGAGGGTGAAGAATGAACGTGCTAAGTACAGGTGTGCTGATTACCTGAGATACGATATATTCTGCTGTAATGGAGGATGAATAATGAACATACTAAGTACAGATGTGCCGATTAGCTGAAATAAGATACACTGGCCCTTAATTGGTAATGAAAAAGGGGTTTACTATGTACAGGTGTGCTGCAACCTGGAATAAGGTACGCTGTGCCTTAATGGAGGATGTGGATTGGGAGTGCCTAGTATAGGTGGGATGAATGCCTGAGATGAAATACACTGGGTCATAATGGAGGATGAAGAAGGAGGTTTCTAAGCACTGGTGTGCTGATTACCTGGAATAAAATACTCTGTGCCTTAATGAAGTATGTGGATTGGGAGTACTTACTACAGGTTTGCTGATTACCTGGAATAAAATACTCTGTGCCTTAATGGAGGATGTGGATTGGGACTAACTAGTACAGGTGTGCTGATTACCTGTTATAAACTACAGCATCGTGCATTAGCCCACTAGGCCACTCGGATATACTGGCCCTTAATGGAGGATGAGGAAGGGATGTACAATGTATAAAAAATGCAAACAGAGATGGCACAGCAAATTGTTGCTTATCTCACTGTAGGTAGAAGAATTGATCAACATTACATTGTATTCAGTTCCCAGATTGCACTAAATCACAGTAAGAAGAGATGAAGGCATTTTAAAAAGCAAGGAAGAAGTTTTAAAAGCCAACATATAATCTACAAAATGTGAAACACCACAGCAGAGCTTAAACAACAAATAGAGATCATCGCTAGTATCCCTGCAGTTATGTGACATTAAACAACAATTAACACTTTCTAAAAGCCAGACTGCACTGAAATTGTAACCGAAATTTTGAGACATTTTTAAAATTCAAGTAAATACTAATATTACTAATATTTTCTTTAACACAACGGATTGGAGAAATGGTTACATTGACATTAAATTTAGGAACCTACCAGGTATGCTGTCTGGTCTTATGGAGCTGGCCTTTAAATCTTGTTTATGGCTACAGTTATTTTTGAATTATATAAAGTATGACCCCTCTTAGCTCTTTGGTACCGCATTGTTTGTAATTGCTTATTTTGAAGGTTACATACGCTGTTCTGTGTGCACAAACTGAAATAAGAGAAAATCACATAAATGAACAATAGTAATATACAGTAATGTCCAGAGAAAAAAAGAGGTAAATAAATACATCTGATAGACAAAAACATTGAGTGAGACTAACATAAGTAGAGGCCAAATGGCTCTTGTAAGAATTAATGGCAAAAGAAAGAGAAGGTGTCCCAAATGACAATCATATAACCCAGAGATTAAACCCAGAACAATGTAAAGACATTCAGTGAAATAAAATTAAAAATCAAATAGAAAAAGTTAAAAATGAATTAAAGCAATTCAAGTATAACTTGGTCAACTGGATGAGGGAAATGGAAATTCAGCTCTAGCTTGGCACCTTTGTCTCTACTGGATACAAGCAGGTTATAAATGTTTCATTTCTCAAGTCCGTGCTTACTCTTATCAAGGGTACCAGAACATGTCAGAGATTTCGGATGCATGGCTAGTTTAAAAAGGCCTCAGTGGTTGTTATTTTATTTTATTTATTTAACATTTGTTGACCGGGAATGTCCGACTAGGTTCCACAGATCCTGTTTTCAGCGGAGGCCCGGGGAGAAATGCTCCAAATGCATGTCTTTGGAATGTGGGAGGAAACCGGAGTACCCGGAGTTATCCTAGTAAACACCTATGAACCTTTGAACCTATGAACCTTTGAACCTATGACATTTTCAATTAAAATGGTGGTCTAATTAATTTTGAGAAAAACTGAGTGTAACATAAAACAACTAATAATATAAAACAGAACTAAATAAATGATATAAAAATAAAAAAACAAATTTAAGAAACTGCAAAGCCTTCGTTGGCAAATTGCAAACATATATCTTGACTTAATGAGAGCAATAGTAACCAAATGGCCAGAGGTCAAAGGCCAAGTCCAGTCCAGTGTGCATAGTCCATTGGAAATCTTGATGTGGTAGCAGAAAAGTAAAAAGTGCCGGGACTTAGCAAAACAATCAGAAAGTCAAGGCAGTAGTTAGGGAGAGGAATAGTTAATATTTATGGGAAGACAGCTAAGTCTGAAAATTAATACTAACCAGAAAAATGAAAAGAAATAAAAAGACCAAAGGTTCAGCCATTCTTGTGGTCAGGAATGGCAGTATACTGTCTTTTGTAACCAAACGTCTGCAGTATAGCAAAGACAGATTGGTACAGTGAGCAGTGACACCATTGTGCGTGCGTGCACACACACACACACGCACACACGCACACACACACACACACACACACACACACACACACACACACACACGCACACACACACACACACACACACACACACACACACGCACATGCACACACAGACAAATTTATTTATTTTATTATAGTAGATCAATAATTACATACCCTAAAGAAGATAAGTTCAACAACCATTTGTATAAAACAGAAATTAGATGACAGCTAAAATTAGCAGCACATCAAACAGCTGGACTCAGGGATGACTTAAACATGAGGTATGTTTTGAGATCCTGGTTGTAGTTCTTTGAGTTATACTTGCTTGTTTAGATTTTTAAATGTTCATTCTTACTTTAGTAATATTTTTATGTATTTTAATGTTTGATTGCTTATTTGCAAGTTAAACTTGCATAGGGACAAGGTTAGTTAAGAAGAAGTCATGATAAAAGCTCTTAACCTTGGAATTTATTAAAAGCAAGTGTTCTGTATCAGTGGCCATTTTTTCCTGTTGCCTATCTCATAGTGGCTATACATATATGCACGTGTCCCTTCCATTCTGTGTACTGTTCCATGGCACGTGGCACATAAATCAGTACATGCTGTAAAAAAGGTTATATGACATTTCTTATCCTTACAAAAACACAAGAAACATTTGTAAAGAGTTTGTGATTAGTCTCTCTGTAGTTCAGTAATGCATCTGCATAGGTACAAAGAAAGCTCTTCTCCATCTGTCACAAACTATCCTGGCCTCCCTCTATGACTGAATCATGCCCCACATAACTCATGCCACAAACGTACCACATTGATGTAATGAACTAGTTTCATACTGTACAGACATATAGGCTCAGATCTCAAGAATGGCCTGTGAATTAACACAGATACAAGAATGTACTTCAGACAGCCACTGTGACTCATTAGTTTAGCATATATATTTCTCCAAAAGTGAGCTTAACCTGTTTTTTCTTGTTACATTGCAACCTTATTCCACATTCCATTTAAATCTCACCACATCATAAATTATGGGGGGGGGGTATTAAAATGGTAGGAGTTGTGCGATGTACTGTTTAACATGACTGGGTGTTTTGAAAATGTTCAGAGTTTCACAGAAAATTGTTAGATATGTAATCTAGAGGCATATCTATCCCTATTCTGTGAGTGTAGGAAAGTTAAAAAACACCCAAGCTCAGTAAGAAATGCTTTGCAGAGGGCTATTTATTTTTGAATATCCCCTTATGTTTCATTCATTTTGCAGTTCAGCTTGCAGTGCATGGAGCACATACCTGAAATAACTGCAGCAATAATGGGGTGCAAAGAGCATATCACTGAAATACCTGCAGTAATAATGGGGTACAAGGACACATCCCTGAAATAACTGCAGTGATAATAGGGTACAAGGACACATCCCTGAAATAACTGCAGTGATAATAGGGTACAAGGACACATCCCTGAAATAACTGCAGTGATAATAGGGTACAAGGACACATCCCTGAAATAACTGCAGTGATATGGGGTGCAAAGAGCATATCGCTGAAATACCTGCAGTAATAATAGGGTGCAAGGACACATCCCTGAAATAACTGCAGCGATAATGGGGTGCAAAAAGCATATCACTGAAATACCTGCAGTAATAATGGGGTGCAAAGACACATCCCTGAAATAACTGCAGCGATAATGGGGTGCAAGGAGACATCCCTGAAATAACTGCAGTGATAATGGGGTACAAGGACACATCCCTGAAATAACTGCAGTGATAATGGGGTACAAGGACACATCCCTGAAATAACTGCAGTGATAATGGGGTACAAGGACACATCCCTGAAATAACTGCAGTGATAATGGGGTGCAAGGACACATCCCTGAAATAACTGCAGTGATAATGGTCTCAATTCTGAAACACTTGTTCTCGACGTAAGTGACTTTCTCTGGTGTAAGCCTGCTATATAGATAGGCCTTTCAATGCGGCAAGTCACTTCTACTGAGTAAGTCTTTTGGAATCTGGGCAAATGTAGCTCCAGACAAAAAAATGGCATAAATGCCCCCCTTCCAGTCCAGTAACTGACCTCTAGTGACATAATGATATGGTCAGTCAGTCACAGTACTGAACAGCTACAAAATACAAAACTACTGGGAATAGTACCTGATGAAAGTATAAGATTCTATCAACACATCCAATATGGAGGTTTAAAACATAACCATAAACTGACTTCTTTATAAACTCAGACTTTTCATATCAGAATTTGCATGCAAGACCATTTCTCCAACTTATCTACTTCCAAGTCTCCATCTCATCAGTTTTCATTAACTTACAGTCTTCTCAGATGGCCAAATGGGAGAAATTATATAATAAAATTGCAAAGTTTGCAAGTGACCACATTAATCCAAAACATCACGGCCTTGCACTTCAGTCCCTTAATTGGTTAGAGCTACCTCATCTACTAACTTTCATTCCCGTTAAGACTGGCCACAACATCCTGTATACACTGTACCCCAGACAGATTCCTTCTCACCATCCAGTTATTAAACTGGTGCATCCCACAGAGAATTGTGCTGTCTGAGACAACAGCTTCTGTTCACCCAGACATCTGAAAATCATAATTGTGTCTGCCTCCACTGTGTACATGTTATTAAATTGTGGGCCTTGATCCCATCAGATACCAGACATATCATCTCTCCTAAATATAAAATCTCATTGAAAGCTTACCTTTCAACAAAATACTCCCACATTTGTAACAGTCCCCTTACGAAGCTCATGTCTTCTTTGAAATCTCATTCTACATACAGTTTAAAATCGCAACAAAAACACATAATATCGACAACACATTCCTGCTCTCCTATCCACTCCATTATTACTTCCCCTCCTTAGGCAGTCAGACCAAACTTATATCATAAAAATCTTCGCACTTTTTTTTCTGGTTACAGGTCTTAACTAATGCTTACCTGCTGGGACAAAACATGCACATGCCTTATTTATTGTCTGTGTGTTAAAACTAAAATATCACTATATTTATGCAGTATAATATTGTTCTGAATGTTCTACCGATGTATGTGAGCTAACATGTTGCATATATTATACTATGTACGTAAACATGGTGATAACCTTTTAAATTATATATAATCAGGGTTATACTGTATATTTTTATTATTAACTCACGATAACTTTCGGAGCAAATGCATGCAGGGTAGAGCTTTACTTCCAGGGGCCTCCACTGAAAAAGGCTTTGCCCAGTCAAAGGCAAATGAATAAATAAATAAGTACATTAACTAATAACTCAAAGTTATTAGTTCATGTTTAATTTAATTAATGTTTCCTTGCAACAGTTTTAAATATTTTACCTGATGACATATAATGCTAGTATTGTTTCAGATCTTCACTTGAATATGATAGCTGTCATTTCTTATAAGTTTTCCTGGCTTGAAAGGCTATGGTGCATTTGCTATATGAAATTATCTTTGAAACAAGACACTAATATTATCACCACATTTTTTTTTAAACATTTTTTATTGATTTTCATGAAATAAAATAATACAAGAAATATGATATATAAATATGCACAACATATGTCTTAAAAACATCATAACATGGAACGATAACTATTTACAATGTCCATAACAGATATAACATTGTTGTGATTACATTTTATCAAATAGTTTTTCAAGCTTCAACCAGGTTAATTTCTTACGTGTTATCTTAAGGATGATCACCAAAGTGTGTTCAAAATCAAGAACAAAAGTCTTTGAAATCAAAGAATGTGTCTTGCATCCTTGGACATGTTCAGTATTTTGACATGAAATCCTCATGCCAGGTCATTTAGCATTTAAAGTCATATTGATACGTAGATTTAACCATATCACTGTTTCTAATCCTGAAGTCAGGCAAGAATTATGTTGAATAGAAATGGAAAATGTGCAGTCGTTGGGGACAAAAACTTGATTTGAGATTAGAGTCTCATTAATTTTGACATTTATCAGTAATTTCACGTAGAATATAAACACACATTGTCTTCAGGTTGCTTTAGGAATGGAACATTTAAGGCAAAATGTGATGCTTTCTACCTGGAAAGACATTATAACAGTAAAACTAAACAATGTAGGTTATAGTAATGTCGTGTCTGAAATTACAGATGCTTATTTGTAGATGTAATCATTTTCTGCTTTCTGGGTTTTTTTTGAACTAATTGTGAATATCTGTTTTCAGTTATACAGAAATTTAGGAGATGGCGAGCAAAACGAAGAGGTAATTTGTACTTTTAATTATTGATTTTCACAGTGTATTCAGTAATGTATTTCCATGATATTCAGACATTCAACATAACATGAAAAGATTGTTTTGCAGCAATACACATGGTGTATATCAACATGGCAGGGTGAGTATTCAGAAAATAGATGCAAAACAAGTAAACAGTTACAAAGACGTGGCTATAAATGACAATAAGAACAAGAGGAGGAAAAAGGTTTCATCAAACAACAAAGTAAGCAGTATAAAGGAAGAAATGGTTATTTGCAGTATAGTAATAGTATAACTTTAGTGTTACAATGTCTTACTGCATCAGGAAATCATAAAACAGTGAAATACAGACATGTACCGTGAATACGCATACACATGCAGACATGCACACACACTCACATGCGCACATGCACACAAACATGAACACACACATGTACGCTCACACACGTGCACAAATACACACGCACATGTGCGCACGCACACATGCACACACACATGCACACACACTCACATGCACACATGCATGTGCACACAAACATGAACACACCCATGTACGCACACACATGTGCACAAATACACACACGTGCACACGCACACATGCATACACACGTGCACACACACACGTATGCGTGCACAAATGCAAACACATGCACACAAACACATGAACACACATGTGCGCGCACATGTGCACACACACATGTACGCACGCACACATGAACACACACGTGCACGTGCACACACACACACACATGTACGCACATCACATATAAAGGAAAATATCAATAAAAATGAGAAGTAGAACTGAAGCATTAAATAAACTAGTTAAAATTCACATCCCTTTTTTCAGAAGAAAAGCTTAGGAAATAATAACTGGCACTGGCAATCCCTTTAGAACCCACCACTGTCTGAATCTTTGGCAACTAGACTGGCTTGAATTCCAAAACCAACTGATAATCTCCCAACTCATGATTGCCCACAAGATATTTTACCAACCCAATACTACCCCTATACTCTCCAATCTCCTCATCCCCTATAAAAATCTGAATTCCCTACGTTCTTCTAGCAAACTCATCGCTAGCATAACAAAATCTAATAACATGGCTGGTGACTCTCTGTTTACTAATGCAGCAGGAAAAAACTGGAACCTGCTACCCAATGAACTAACTCTAATCACATCCTTGCCTCTCTTTAAACAAAAACTCAAAAAACACCTTAAAATTCACTGGCTATGCCCCTGTAGTAAACCCGACTAACCACCCTCTCCCACCACTGTATTTCTTTCCTATTCCTTACAAACGTCCAAACATTTTAATTCTTACGCTTGTAAGCAAGGCTGGCGCTGTCTAAACTCTAATCAACATACTGCTGAAATACTTTCTACTTGATGTGAAAATTCTTTATGAATCTTACTGTGATGCATTATTTTTGTTGCTTTTTCAAGTGTAAATATTATTTACTGTTGCCTTTTCAATTGTAAATACTTTTAGAATGTTATAATTTACTTGTATTTTTTTTATCAATCCTTTCTTTTACCATGTAATGACATTTTTAATTTTTCTATCTGGTTGGAGCTTTTCTCCCCGGGCCTCTACTGAAAATGGAAATATATCCAGCTAGACTAGCCCGGTTAACAAATGTAAAATAAAATAAAACAAATAAATCGATAACCAAGCTGCTGGTGTTTTCCAAAATCTTTTCCTTAGGACTATATATTTCCTTAACTATATGAAACATGAAACTATAAACTAACATAATAAGTCACACTTTCACACACGGAGACACACAGATACACACAGACACACACAGACATGTACACACACACACACACTCTCTCACACACACACACACACACACACACACACACACACACACACACACACACACACACACACACACACACACACACACACACACACACACACACACACACACACATTACGAAATAACGTTGCATTGCGAGATGAATCAATACACTGCCGCAGGATTTTACTCACCTGAATTCTCATACATCACCAAACTCATCTAGGATGTGCAGTAAATCCTCCTGTTGTGGGATGTGCAAGGCAGATACACTGCTCATGTTGTGGGAGGAAGAGAGCAGATACACTGCTCCTGTTGTGGGATATGCTGGGCTGCTCCTTTTGTGGGAGGGAGAGGACAGATGCACTGGTCCTGTTGTGGGATGTGCAAGGCAGATACACTGCTCCTGTTGTGGGAGGGAGAGGGCAGATACACTGCTCATGTTGTGGGATGTGCAGGGCAGATACACTGCTCCTGTTGTGGAAGAGAGAGGACAGATACACTGCTCCTGTTTTGGGAGGGAGAGGGCAGATACACTGCTGTTGTGGGATGTGCAGGGCTGCTCCTTTTGTGGGAGGGAGAGGGCAGATACACTGGTCCTGTTGTGGGATTTGCAGGGCAGATACACTGCTCCTGTTGTGGGAGGGAGAGGGCAGATACACTGGTCCTGTTGTGGGATGTGCAAGGCAGATACACTGATCCTGTTGTGGAAGGAAGAGGGCAGATACACTGGTCTTGTTGTGGCATGTGCAGGGCAGATACACTACTCCTGTTGTGGGAGGGAGAGGACAGATGCACTGGTCCTGTTGTGGGATGTGCAGGGCAGATACACTGCTCCTGTTGTGGGAGGGAGAGGGCAGATACACTAGTCATGTTGTGGAATGTGCAGGGCAGATACACTGCTCCTGTTGTGGGAGGGATAGGGCAGATACGGATGCGGGCGGCGCAGTGGTGCAGCGGTTAACGCTGTCGCCTCACAGCAAGAGGTTCTCCGGTTTGATTCTCGTCTGGGGTGCCTTCTGTGTGGAGTTTGCATGTTCTCTCTGCATTTGCGTGGGTTTCCTCTGGGTACTCCAGTTTCCTCCCACATTCTAAAAAGACATGTTTCTGGAGCATTTCTCCCCGGGCCTCTGCTGAAAACAGGATCTGTGGAATCTAGTCGGACATTCCCGGTTAGCAAATGTTAAATAAAAAAAATAAAAATAAAAAAATGCACTGGTCCTGTTGTGGTATGTGCAGGGCAGATAAACTGCTCCTGATGTGGGAGGGAGAGGGCAGATACATTGCTCCTGATGTGGGATGTGCAGGGCAGATACACTGCTCCTTTTGTGGGAGGGAGTGGGCAGATACACTGGTCCTGTTGTGGGATGTGCAGAGCAGATACACTGCTCCTGTTGTGGGAGGAAGAAGGCAGATACGCTGGTCCTGTTGTGGGAAGTGCAGAGCAGATACACTGGTCATGTTGTGGGAGGGAGAGGCAGCTGCACTAAAGCTGTGCTGGTATTACTTAATTGGTTATAAATTAAAATTCTATGACAGGCATAAGTACATGTAGGTAAAGAGCTCAGGATGTCTCTGATCAGCCGAAGGTGTCCAAAAGCTATCCTTATATTATTTTTCTTTCTTTCTTTACTTACTTGACTATTATTTTCCAGGGTTTTTTTTGCTTATTTTACCAAGTAAATGAACATAATGCAATGACAACTGTAGAGAAAATTAATTCATCAAGCAAAAGATGCCTAGACAATAATGAACAAAACCCATGTACAGACACTCGCACACACATACACACCTATATATCTATATCTGTACCTATGTGTGTGTGTGTGTGTGTGTGTGTGTGTGTGTGTGTGTGTGTGTGTATCACCATTATAGAAAGAGTAAATAAAGGATTAGAAACATTACTTTTTATCACAGTTTGCATGTACTATATAAATTATATACAGGTATCAAATAACAGAGAGAAAGAAACCTTCAGCAAACAAAGACCAGCAAGTATGGAAATGAAGATTTAGGTTTCAGAGAAAAATCCTATCCTAATTTGCAGTTATACTTAAGTGGGAGATGTTGTTTTCATTTATTTTTTATGCTGAGTAGGTTTTCTTCATTTCCAATCTGTCTTTGGAGAGCATTCCAGCAAGCAGGTGTTACTTTTGAGATAGTCCTTTTCCCTACTGTCTTAGGGTGGGAAGACAAAAAGTGTTACACCACAATACTCCATTACTTTTGAGATAGTCCTTTCACCTACTGTCTTAGAGTGGGATGACAAAAAGTGTTACACCATGATACGCCATTACTTTTGAGATGGTCCTTTCCCCTACTCTCTTAGGGTGGGATGACAAAAAGTGTTACACCACGATACTCCATTAATTTTGAGATAGTCCTTTCACCTACTGTCTTAGGCTGGGATGACAAAAAGTGTTACACCATGATATTCCATATTCTTTGATGTAATTTAAAGGTCAAATATAGCAAACAGTAGGTAGTTATTTATTTATTTATTTATTTATTTATTTATTTAGTGGCATTTGTTTATCAGGATAGTCCACTGGGTCAAGAAGAGCCCATTTTCAGTGGAGGCCCATGGATAAAAGCTCCACAAAGAGACATGATAGACTATAAAATGCAAAGGTAAAACTTTATGCATAGTAGCATGGTAGAAATTATAATAACACAGTAGTCCAAAAAATATTTAAAGTAACAACACAGTACATACTATAGCAAAGCAGTTTAAAATATATATAATTAGCATAGCAGAGAGGGTAAGCAATATATGGGCATTTGCAGCATCCTATATTAAGAGATGATTATTTATTTAACATTTATTTACCAGGAAAGTCCAACTTGGAGCAAAGCCAATTACAGAGGAGGCCTGGGGTGAAACACTCCAAACGCATGTCTTTGTAATGTCAGAGGAAACCGGAGCACCTGGATGAAACCCACACAGATGCAGGGAAGACATGAAGACTCTGCATAGAAGGCACCTCAGCCAAGAATCAATCAGGGGAACCTTTTGCTGTTAAGGCGTAGAAGTGGGAGGATATGGAGGGAACAATTAAAGGAATAATTAGAGATAGATTAGAGGATATGGGGTGATGTAATGTAAATGACTAGTTAGGGAGGGCAGTGCAGTATGTAGGAAAAAAGTGATGCAGTGGGAGTTGGCAGGAACTAAAAGAGTAGGGTGAGGGGAAGAAGAACTAGGTTATGGAAGTGGGGGGCTTACTACAGGTACAGATCCAGGCTGAAAGGAGGTGGTTATGAAGAGCAGATTAGAAGGAAGCAGTGCTCTGGGAGATGCAAATGGTTTGAGGAAGACTGTCCTAAGTTTTAGTCATTACCCAGGAGTATAGTAATTGTCTGGCAGGTATTTTAGGTTTTGAATTTGGAGGTGGTCCTGGTTTCAGATCGCAGGGACTTATTAGGATTGTAATGGTAAAGTAAGGAGTGCAGTGATGGGTGAAATAGTGAGTGTTTGCAGCAAATTTGTCAATTTTGTTATAACATATTTCTAGTTTTGCTTTTGAGTGAGGATTGGAGTTTGATTAGTAATGGGACACCTTAGACAAGAGAAGGAGTAGATGGGTGGAAGCGAGTACCTGTTTTGTAGGGAAAGAAGGAAAATGTCTGTGTCTAAAGTTCTATTTTTTTGTGGATCCTACTGATGTTATTTATGACACCCAGTAATTTGGTGTGGGAGACTCTAGTTCGATTTTTGTGAGTTCAGGGAGATAATATTAATAGAGATTTATTTATTGGGGGGGGTTTCTTTGGAATGCATATTATAAGTTTAGTTTTGTTGCAGTTTAGAGATAGATGGTTGTTTTGTAGTCATGTCTCTATGGAGGACAATGCAGTTTGAATAATATGTTGTAGATATGTTGGATGTTCAGCAGAGCAGATAGTGCAGTCATCCGCATATTGTACTAGAGATTCTTGATGAAATGATGAGTGAGGTTTACTAATAAAACTATTAAAGAGCAGGGGTCCGAGTATGGAACCCTGGGAGGCATCGGTGGGGTTGTGTATAAAAGGGCATATAAAGCCTTTTCATTTTACAACATGATCTGTGCCAGAGCAGTAGCTATTGAACCCATTGAGAGATGGAGTAGATAGTCCAATGCTAGAAAGCTGTGAAAGGAGTGAGTGAGAAATAGTAGTCAAAGGTCTTAGATAAGTCCAGGAATAGAGTAGAGGCAATCTTCCCAGAGTTGCTGGCTCTGTTAACTAGGTCCATAAAGGACAATAGGGCAGTAGAAGTACCATGGCCTGGTCTGAAACCATGTTGTGTCTGTGAGAGGATTTGATTGTTGAGAAGGAAGGGTAATAGTTGCATGTGCACACATTTTACAAGGAGTTTAGATATGGGGGATAAGAAAGCTATGGCGGGATGTTGGAAATATCGGTGGAGATTCCCCCTTTGTGGAGATGTGCAATGTAAGCTTTCTTCCGAAAGTTAGGAGCATAGGATTCTTGGATGGATCTGTTAATGAGTATGCTAATGAGGTAAGCAATAGCTTCTGTGGTGATTTTTAGGTACTCGGTGAGTAGGTTGTCTGCAAGATTAGAGCTAGTTTTTAGTAGTATGGTTGAGGTAGGCAGAGTATTGAGTGTGTATTCAGGGTTGGGCTGTGTATGGCTGTGTTTTCGTGTGTTTACATGCAAAGAAATTATAATACTGGCAAGGCAGGTTTTATCCAATGAATAAGGCTTTGTATGTTACCTTTATTTACATTATGGTCAAATGTACACATACCTAAGTGGAAATACCAAAAAGTCTTGCATTGTTATAATACAAACTTTTTGGAATAATTCAAGGGACAATATACAAACAGTGTTCATGTCTGAAATGCCCACAAATTTAACATTGACAAGATGGATTTTTATCCAGTGCATTAATGCAGTTCAGATTAGCTTCACTTATAATATGGTAAACTAGCAAGAGTTTGCCTAGTCTATTTCATAGAGATTCACTTTTCTACTTAGCCATAAGTACCAGATCTCTCTCTCTCTCTCTGTATGTATGTGTATATATATATATATATATATATATATATATATATATATATATATATATATATATATATATATATATATATATATATATATATATATATATATCTATACATACTCGCACACACAGATTCATAGGTTCATAGGAGATTACTAGGCTAATGGCTTAAGAGCCCTTACAAGCCTAACCAATATAACATGATTTTACCCAATATATGGCCCCTAGGGCCAAGAGGATGGCATGGATTTGTGCCTATGCCTTGAGTATCTTACAGACTGCCCCTGTCAATAAGGGACATAGACACTATGCCAGGTGTGAATTTGTGATTCCCTATTCATTGAGCCAAATTGCATTTGAAGAGGACCAGGGAAGGGCTCTGCTTAACATGAATAGGAAGCCTGTCCCAAAGAAGGAGATATATCTCAGACACATTTGTCTCTCCAGCATGTTTTGTTTGAGTCACTAAGTTTAAATCCCTAGATCAGGTGACCTTTGTGTTGTTTGGCTTCTGGATGTGTAGCAGTGCCATCAGGGCTGGATTTGTGAATGTCCTGTAGGTCAGGCATAGGTCTCCCCTTAATAGTTGGTAGGAGACAGAGTAAAGCAATAGGGCTTTTAGTCTATCCACATACTTCATGTTGTTTACACCCTGTATTTTCTTTGTGAGGAACCTCTGAGGTCACTCCAGTTGCTGTAAGTGTCTAGTCAAGTACATGACAAATGGCACATTGTACTCGTGTATTGGTTATTGGGGGGTGAGTACAGCAGGACTATAATTTCCTTGGATCTGGATGTCATAATTTTACTTATAAGTTGTGCCACATAGAAGAACGTCCTCACCACTATGGACATATATCGGTCAAAGTTCAGTGTACTATCCATCTCAGTACCTAGATCTCTCCCCTCTGAGTCTCCTCTGGGCGTTGGGCTACTGACGTAATTTGCTGAGGGATTTGACTTCCCAAAGGTATGTTATTATAAAACATTTTAAGAACAATAATTTTACAATCTTCAACAAATTAATCAAAAACATCTGCAGTTCCAATGATTATAACAAATTTATCATAATATAAAAACATTGGTTAAAATTCTATACAAGGTATATGACAATCATTTAATATTTAGAGAAATTTTAGACAGTTTGTGGAGAAATTAAAGGTAAATTAGACTAATGAAACAGGAATTGCAATGTGAAGTGAGGAAAAAACAGGCTTATGATATATTTACAAAGTCAGGATAGAGAATTAGATATCAGTAAGGAGGTAAGTGAAGATGGGAGAGTAAGGAGGTGTAAGGAATGAAAAGGTACGTGTTCATATTTAGGAATACAGTTTATACTGGTTTTGAGCAAGAACAGAGCCAGAGTTTAGCTAGGAAGTCTTTAAGAGTGGTGTTGAAAGATGGTAGGGAGGGTATAGACCTGATGGATACAGGTAAGGAGTTCCAGACATTAGCAACCTTGTATGAGTACAGATAATGCCCAGCAGATTTGATAGGTTTGTAGACAGACAGGAGTTTTTGGTCACTGGATCACAATGACCGACTTGGAACATAGGTTTGTAGAATGTTTTTTAGTATTGGACATGCAGATAGATGCGGGATAATTTTATAGGAGTAAAAAACTGTGTATATGTTAGTTGATGTGGCAGTGCTATACAGTGGTGGGTTCTGGAAGGGGTATTTGCTGAAAATTTAGCAACATTGTCATAGCATTGTTCAAGTTTTCATTTTTGTGAAGCCTGGAGGTTAGTAAGGATGGGAGCACCGTAAAGAAGAGGGGGGAGGAGATAGGTAGTGGAAGTGTAGCTTTAGTTGCCTCAGTGAGAAAGTTTTTAGCATTATAAAGCAGCCCTAGTTTTTGCTGAGTTTCTCTTATGCAATTTTGTATATGCATGTCGAATGTAAGATTATCATCCACTATCACCCCTAATAATTTGCTATGAGAAGTGACTGCAGTGGTTATATTGTAAAGAGAGAGAACTTTAAATGTTGTTTTTTTCATGAGAGAGGAATTTAGGGGACAAGTAGTAGCTTAGTCTTTTTTGGGTTGAGCATGAATTGAGAGTTATGAAGCCACATTTTAGAGGCTGTTAAAGATTCCGGAGTAATTTTTTTGGAGGTGTACAGTGTTGTCAGATGTGCAGATAAGAGCGGAATCATCTACGTATTGTATTAGGGTGGCCTGATATGCGAATGTATAGAGGGTGTTGGTGAAAATGTTAGAGGGGGGAGCAAGGATAGAGCCTTGTGGTACACTGGTGGGGAGTGGGAGCTAAGGAGAGAGCATGGAGTAGATTTGTCTGATCTTGACCCTCCTAAAGGATATCTACATCACTGGGGGATTCAATGATTGCTTCCAGCTTGCAGTCATTGGCAAGCCTTGTCTTTTGGAGGCCTTCCACATCAGCCTTGACTTCAGAGAAGTAGATTCCAAACAGGAGTTTCCCAGCACTGAGCCCCGTGGCATTCCACTAGTAACTGGCCTCTTGCTGGATCTGGATTCACTCACTTTAACCACATGTGCCCTATCCATGAGACAACTGGTTATCTATCTGGTAATGTAGGGATTTATGCTCAGTTTGGTGAATTTATTTATAATGCCCGAGTGGGAAAGTGTGCCAAATGCCTGGGCCAGGTCGAGGTAGATGGTATGTACTGTTTTACACTCATCCATGGTGTTACTGACTTTGCCAGAGAAATCCACCAGATTCATTAGGCATGACCTGCCTTTGAGAAAGCCAAATTGGGTCAGGTCCATTGTTTGCAGGTCTCCTGTGTTATCATTTATCAGGTCCATGATTATTCTTTCTATGACCTCACATATAAGACTAGTCAAACCTATGGGTCTGTAATTTCCTGGGTCAGTTGTTGGTCCCCCTTTATGCAGAGGGATGACTGTTGCCATCCTCCACTCTACTGGGACAAAGACAGTCTGGAGTCTGTGGTTAAAGAGAGATTCTAATGGGCATGATGAGTGCAATCCAAGCTGTTTGAGGCAGCTTGGTATATCATCAGGTCCCACGGAAGCTGTGTTTTTAGCTTTAGAAAGTTCAGTGGCAACCTGTTTTTGGTGGTAATTAGTGCTGGAGTGGTGGAGGGTATTTCTTTAGAGGAGAACTGGGGCTAACAGGGAGGTGAAATTTAAGCTGAATTTGTCAACCAGCAGATTTACTATATCTTCCATCTGAGTATAGGTGTGCCATCTTCAACTAATTCTGCACATTGTTGGGTATTTCCCTTAAGATTGTGGGCATAATTGAAAAATGCCTTATGGTTATCCTTAACTTTGGAGGCTATTTTTACCTCAAAGCCCACTTTCAGAGACTTGACTAGTTCCTAGATTCACTTATTTAGGCAGGCTAATAAGGAACTTTTCTGCAGGATTTTCTTTCTTTTGTTGAACAACCTATTAATACCAGGGGTCCACTATGGTGGCTTGTTTTTGCAGTTTGACCTGGGTTTATTTTGATCTGGTACTGCTGTTCTATGCAGTTCTTTATATAGTGATACAGGGATTTTTTTGTACACCTCTGCCTAGGTTTCCATGTTTTCTGGATTTGTCTGAGCTTGGAAACTAGCCATGCCATGTCTTAATAGGGAGTAATTTACCTTAGAGAAGTTCTTGGGGTGAGGTGATGGGACTAGCTTTACCTTTATTTCAAGGGTGACCGTTTTGTGATCTGATCTTACCAGTGAGGACATCACATGGGGGGGGGGCACTCTCCCTTGTTTGTGAGTACCAGGTCTACAATATTTAGGCTCATAGGTTCATAGTTGTCTACTAGGCTAACAACCACAAGGGTCTTTTTAAGCCTAGCCATGCATGCCAAATGTCTAACAAGTTCTGGTACCCTTAACAGGTATAGGCAGGGCCTTGGGAGGTGAAACATTTACAAGCAGGGACCTAGGCTGCTTATGTCCATTAGAGACATAGGTACCAAACCAGGGATGACTTTCCTGTTTCCCTAGTGGAAGTACAAACTAGCTCTTCCAGAGCATTTGAATTTACAATGTCAAGAATTCTTTGGGCCTGAATGTTATTGGTTGACTGTGCCTCCCAATTAATAGCTGTCTGTCCTTACTTCCTCCTTGCTAATCCAGTGCACTTCCTGATTCACTATCCCTACATCATCCAACCTTCTCTCCCTCTCATTCCCTTCATTCATCAGCTCCTCAAAGTACTCTTTCCATCTCCTCAACACACTCTCCTCACTTGTGAGTATGTTTCCCTCATTATCCTTTATCACCTTTACCTGCTACGCATCTTTCCTAGCTCGGTCCTTCTGTCTAGCCAACTGGTACAGGTTCTTTTCTCCCCCCATAGTGACCATTCTTTCACACACAAATATCCCATAAGTATGTTATTGGACTGGATGGTGAGGGATTCTAACAGCTTCAGGTATGATTTATGTGATTTCTGGTTCATGGTGGGGGACCTGTAACAAGAAAAAATATGGTAATATATTTTCCCATGGTTAGCTGGACATGGAGTAGCTCAAGCATGTCTTATTGTTTGACCAGCCTTGAGGGGTGCTTATCCTTTATGCAGATAGATTCACCTCTGATTTTTGCTCTTTCATATTCAATGGGTGATCTGAATATATGAAAGGCGTTATAGCCATGCACTGCCAGAGAGCTTTCCATGCATTTGCACCATGTTTCACTGATTGCACAGATATCAGCATTCTCCAGAGTGAGAACAGCTTTCAGGGAGTGCATTTTCTTGTTGAGACTCCTAGCACTGAGCAGTAATACCTTTAACTTGTACCAAGTAGCTTTCATTATGTTGGAAGGTTTGTCTGTTTGGCAATGCCTAAAAAGGCACTATAGGGGTGGATAATGTTTTGGCCAATATCCTAAAGCCTAGAGGTGACAGGTGAAGACCATCCCTGGCAAAGCAGCATGGCCCAATCAACTATGTCCTCCAGGATGACAAGTACTGGCCTCCTTTGGAATGACAGCAGTGACTAAGCCAATGGTTAAAGTCGATCATTTTCTGCTGGTATTGTGGCATTATCCTTGGAGATATTAGAATGCTGCTCAATGTTAGGCTCATACGTGCCTGTGACACACATTCTGAGAGCTAAATCATGTCTCTCAACATATAGTCCAGGGAGGTACATTTCACATCATTCATTCCCACATAGACTGAGTCATACTGGTACTTAGGGGTAAGTGACCTGAGTGCTTGCATGAGCTGGTGGATCCTGGCCCCGAAAAGGCAACTAACTGTAACCTTCCCCTTATCCAGCCTGGTAAGAGGGACATCAGTGTGTCTGACAATGTAGTCTCCTATGACCAGAAGATTGGGTCATGGAGTGTTTCACTTTATGAGCTGGTAGTTAAGACACAGTGAGATGTGGCTTTATGTGTTGTGATGGGAATTGTCTTATTTGTGCACATGCAGAGTTTCTGAGGACTGTGTCTGAGAGGCTTTTGAGGTTTGGCTAAGTTACATATGAGCAGTTCTGCATATGTTGGCCTACGTATTTGGTCCTTTGTGGGTGTGGTGAGTGATGTGTGTGAGCTGCGTACGCAAGGCAATTTTTACATTGTCTCAGGATGCCCATGTCCATCAAGCTGGGTGCAAGAAAAAGTGCCCATCCATACTTGCAGGTTTTAATGTGCACTTGCAAGGGATAGGAGTGGGGGTGTTTGTAACAGGGTGAAGGTTTGAAGCTTCCTTACTGTAACCTGCAGCTAACCTAAGCAGTGATGCTGCACACTGGCCAAACCAGATGGTCTCTGAGGAGCAACAGTCCTGGCTGCTATAATAAAGTAAGGTAGACCTAAATAGTCCTACCTAAATGCGTAAATGCTGCTGAGTACGCAAGCTATTCGCCTCGTGAGTAATGCATGATTGTGGTAAAGTTCTGAGGTGATTTTTATATGGAAATATCAACTTCTGGTGATTGCATGTGTACAGGGCACCGGTAGCTACTGCTGTGCAAATAGCAGCCTCTTGCAAACATGAGGCTAATATACAATCAGAAGAACGCAAACAATACACTAACTATGCCCTAAAACCAGTCAGGTAAGCATGCAATGAGCTTTCCACCAGCACTTCCCAGCTCAAATATGTGAAATTATCCATCTCCTGCCACAAGAATGTAGACTTTGATCTTCTTATATACAGATTTATGAGGCATGTTATCAAAATAAATAATAAATAAATAATAATAATAATAATAGACAGCTGCAGATGGCAATCAGCTTTCAATGCTAATAACATAACATACTATGGACAACAGACATATGCAGAAATAGATCCGTTAGTCCCCAAAAGAGGTGCCTCTACAACAAGCATAATAATAGAAACATTTCTCATCTACTCTAAATAGCTTCCGAAAGAGGCATCACCAATATAGTCAGCATCACAGAACACTGTTTGTAGCTTCCATGCAAAGCATTCCACAAGCACAACATCACATGACAAGAGTCGTGTACAAATGAGGCATCACCAATATAGTGAGCATCACAGAACACTGTTTGTAGCTTCCATGCAAAGCATTCCACAAGCACAACATCACATGACAAGAGTCGTGTACAAATGAGAGGCATCACCAATATAGTGAGCATCACAGTACACTGTTTGTAGCTTCCATGCAAAGCATTCCACAAGCACAACATCACATGACAAGAGTCGTGTACAAATGAGAGGCATCACCAATATAGTGAGCATCACAGTACACTGTTTGTAGCTTCCATGCAAAGCATTCCACAAGCACAACATCACATGACAAGAGTCGTGTACAAATGAGAGGCATCACCAATATAGTCAGCATCACAGAACACTGTTTGTAGCTTCCACGCAAAGCATTCCACAACCACAACATCACATGACAAGAGTCGTGTACAAATGAGAGGCATCACCAATATAGTCAGCATCACAGAACACTGTTTGTAGCTCCCACGCAAAGCATTCCACAAGCACAACATCACATGACAAGAGTCATGTACAAATGAGAGGCATCACCAATATAGTCAGCATCACAGAACACTGTTTGTAGCTTCCATGCAAAGCATTCCACAAGCACAACATCACATGACAAGAGTCGTGTACAAATGAGAGGCATCATCAATATAGTCAGCATCACAGAACACATTTTGTAGCTCCCACGCAAAGCATTCCACAAGCACAACATCACATGACAAGAGACGTGTACAAATGAGAGGCATCACCAATATAGTGAGCATCACAGAACACTGTTTGTAGCTTCCATGCAAAGCATTCCACAAGCACAACATCACATGACAAGAGTCGTGTACAAATGAGAGACATCACCAATATAGTCAGCATCACAGAACAATGTTTGGAGCTTCCATGCAAAGCATTCCACAACCACAACATCACATGAAAAGAGTTGTGTACAAATGAGAGGCATCACCAATATAGTCAGCATCACAGAACACTGTTTGTAGCTCCCACGCAAAGCATTCCACAAGCACAACATTACATGACAAGAGTCGTGTACAATGAGAGCCATCACCAATATAGTGAGCATCACAGAACACTGTTTGTAGCTTCCACGCAAAGCATTCCACAAGCACAACATCACATGACAAGAGTCGTGTACAAATGAGAGGCATCACCAATATAGTGAGCATCACAGAACACTTTGTAGCTTCCACGCAAAGCATTGCACAAGCACAACATCACATGACAAGAGTCATGTACAAATGAGAGGCATCACCAATATAGTGAGCATCACAGAACACTGTTTTTAGCTCCCATGCAAAGCATTCCACAAGCACATCACATGACAAGAGCTCCATAGTCGTGTACAAATGCAACACAGACCTGAAATGGGATTCCGATAATGGATTTGATATAATAGATTAGTTAATATACATTGGTATCAGGAAACAACACTATGATCCTATGAAGAGGTAATCATCCCATACATGTGCGTGCCTCAGAATATTACAGCCTTGTATGACATCTTTGCACCCCATTTATCTTTCCAGTGCCATAACTCACTAATGAGACTCAGCAGCATGCAATGTTTCAGAATCATGTTCTCCACAAAATGTTCACCGTGGCAGGGAATGATAGACAGTGTCAATGTAAACAAACACTTGCTTATCCAATAGTACAAGCCAAAGTCTGCATGCCAGGAGGCAGAGGGATAGGAGCTTGGAGGAGACACACCTCAGGAAAGATAGCTCAATCCTAGTCACCTCTATGGATTTGCAAAAAGAAAAGTGTTGCAGAAGAGTATGCATATGATGCAGGACTTACCCCTATATTGAGTGTAACTGCAGGCTCTGTGACTATATTTAGAATATGACAGAGCACCATGCAGTATAGCCAAACCTATATACACATATAGCTGTTATTTGTTAGTATGCAAGAGCCTGACATTTGTGTACAGTTCTGAGCAACTTGCTACGTAATGTGTAACAGGCATGTCTTCAATATCACAGGTAGAGCAGGATGTAGTGTGGCTATACCTGTATACACAGGATGTAGTGTGCCGTACCTGTATACACAGGATGTAGTGTGGCCATACCTGTATACACAGGATGAAGTGTGACCATACCTGTATACACATACAGTTGTTACTTATTAGTACGCACCAGTCTGAGCTCATGTGTACAGCACTGAACACTACCTTTCTTTCTCTTTTGGCTGCTCTCATTAGGGGTCGCCCCAGTAGATCATCTGTTTCCATTTCTTCCTGTCCTCTGCATCTTGCTCTGTCACACCAACCACCTGCATGTCCTCTCTCACCACATCCATATACCTTATCTTAGGCCTTCCTCTTTTCCTCTTACCTGGCAGGTCCGTCCTTAGCATCCTTCTCCCAATATACCCAGCATCCCTCCTCGGCACATGTCCAAACCAACGCAATCTCACCTCTCTGGCTTTATCTCCAAACCATCCAACCAGAGCTGACCCCCTAATATACTCATTTCTAATACTATCAATCATGATCACACCCAGTGCAAATCTTAACATCCTTAACTCTGCCACCTCCAGCTCTGACTCCTGCCTTTTCGTCAGTCCCACCATCTCCAACCCATATAGCATAGCTGACCTCACTATCATCTTATAGACCTTCCCTTTCACTCATACTAGTACCCATCTGTCACAAATCACTCCTGATACTCTTCTCCACCCACTCCACCCTGCCTGTTCTCTCTTCGTCTCCACACTCACTGTTACTCTGAACTGTTGACCCCAAGTATTTAAACTCGTCCCCCTTTGCCCACTCTAGTTCCTGCGTTATCACCATCCCTCTGTCCTCCCTCTCATTCACACACCATCCCTCTGTCCTCCCTCTCATTCACACACCATCCCTCTGTCCTCCCTCTCATTCACACACCATCCCTCTGTCCTCCCTCACATTCACACACCATCCCTCTGTCCTCCCTCTCATTCACACACCATCCCTCTGTCCTCCCTCACATTCACACACCATCCCTCTGTCCTTCCTCTCATTCACACACCATCCCTCTGTCCTTCCTCTCATTCACACACCATCCCTCTGTCCTCCCTCTCATTCACACACCATCCCTCTGTCCTCCCTCTCATTCACACACCATCCCTCTGTCCTCCCTCTCATTCACACACCATCCCTCTGTCCTCCCTCTCATTCACACACCATCCCTCTGTCCTCCCTCACATTCACACATCATCCCTCTGTCCTCCCTCACATTCACACACCATCCCTCTGTCCTCCCTCTCATTCACACACCATCCCTCTGTCCTCCCTCTCATTCACACACCATCCCTCTGTCCTCCCTCTCATTCACACACCATCCCTCTGTCCTCCCTCTCATTCACACACCATCCCTCTGTCCTCCTCTCATTCACACACCATCCCTCTGTCCTCCCTCTCATTCACACACCATCCCTCTGTCCTCCCTCTCATTCACACACCATCCCTCTGTCCTCCCTCTCATTCACACACCATCCCTCTGTCCTCCCTCACATTCACACACATACATTCTGTCTTACTCCTGCTGACCTTCATTCTTCTCCTCTCTAGAGCATATCTCCATCTCTCCAGGGTCTCCTCAACCTGTTCCCAATTGCACTTCCTGATTTACTATGCGCACATCATCCAGCACTCTGTCTCTCTCATTCTCTTCATTCATCAGCCCTTCAATGTCCTCTTTACATCTGCTCAACACACTCTCCTCACTGGTGAGTATATTTCCCTTGCTATCCTTTATCACCCAGCTCAATCCCTCTCTCTATCCAGTCTGTACAGATCTCTCTCTCCCATCCTTAGTGTCCAGCCTTTCATACAACTCACCATACGCCTTATACTTAGCCTTCACCACCTCTCTCTTCACTATACACCTCATCTCCTTGTACTCCTGTCTACTTTCTTCATCTCTATGACAATCCCACTTCTTTTTCACCAGCCTCTTCCTGTGTATACTCTCCTGTACTTGTCATCCTTCTGCCCAGATGTCAAACCAAGCACCTTTCTAGCTGTCTTCCTTACCACCTCTGCTGTGGCTGCCCAACTATCTGGTATCTCTTCACTGCCTCACAGTGACTGTCTTATCTCTTTCCTGAAATCTACCTTACAGTCATCCTTTTGCAACTTTCACCGTTTGATCCTTGGCACTGCCCTCACTCTCCTCCTCTTCTTCTTGATCAACAACATCATCCTGCAGACCACCATCCTATGCTGCCTAACTATTTTTCCCTGTCACCACTTTGTAGTCTCCAATCTCCTTCAGATTGGCCCTCCTACATAGGATATAATCCACCTATGCTCCTCCCTCTTCTTAACATATGTATTCACCACAGCCATGTCCATCCTTTTCGCACATTCCACTACCATCTGACCTTCTGCATTCCTCTCCTCAACATCATACCTCTCCATCGCCTCTTCATCCCCACTGTTCCCTTCACCAACATGCCAATTGAAATCCCCTCCAATCACTACTCTATCACCCTTGGGTTCACTCTCCGCCGCTTCATTAAACTCACTCCAAAATGTTTCTTTCTCATCCATTGCACATTCAGTTTGCGAAGCATATGCACAAACAACATTCATCATCATACCATCAATTTCAGCTTATCACTTTTTCACCTCCAAAACACTCTTCACATGCTGTTCCTTCAGGATAACTCCTACCCCATTTCTCCTCCCATCCACACAATAGTAGAACAATTCGAACTCTGATATACGTAGCCTTACTCCCCTTCCATGTGGTCTCTTGCATGCCCAATATGTCAGCCTCCCTTCTCTCCATGATATCAGCTGGGTCTCTCCCTTTACCAATCATACTGCCAACATTCAAAGTTCTTATCCTCACTTCCGCACTCCTAACTTTTCTCTCCTCTCCTACTGCCTCGGACATGCCTTCCCCCCTTATTTTCTCTCTCTTTTGGCTAACAGTAGCCCCATTTCCTCCAGCACCCTATTTTATAGATATATATATATATATATATATATATATATATATATATATATATATATACACAGACAATAGTACTGAACATCATAGTATGTAATTTATTTATTTATTTATTGATATTTGATTACCAGAAAAGCCTGACTAGGTAGGAGGCCATTTTCTGTGGAGGTCCAGAGAGAAAAGCTGCAAAATGTCACAAAACATTTTAAGAAGAATAATTTTACAGTTTTGAGAAATAATACAATCAATAAATAAATACAGTTTAAATAATTATAATAGTTATAATAATTATATCAAATTAGACATAATATGAAACCATTGGTTAAAAATAGTTACAAGTTATATGACAATGATTTAATAATTGAGAAATTTTAGCCAGTTTATAGATAAATTAAGGGTAAGTTAGTATAATATAAACAGGAATTGCAATACAAAGTGAAAGAAAAGCAAACTTATTGCATATTTCGAAAGCCAATGCAGAGAAATTGATAGAAGTAAAGAAGTGAATGAAAAAGGGAGAGTCAGAAGATGTAAAGTGAGAACAGGTGTTTGTTCACATTTAGGGATATAGTTTACCCTGGTGTTGAGCTGGAAGAAAGCCAGCTTTTGGCAAGGAAGTCGTTCAGAACGGTTTTGAAGGATGGGATGGATGGTATTGACTTGATGGACAGAGAAAAGGAGTTCCTGGCTTTAGCAGCATTTATTTATTTATTTATATGACATTTGTTAACTGGTTTAGTCCAACTGAGCTAGAAGCCCATTTTCAGTGGAAATCAGACGAGAAAAGCTCCAGAAACATGGTACAAATACAGACAATGCCCAGCAAATCTGATAGGTTTGTGGCCAGACAGGAGATTTTAGTCACTGGATCGTAATGACTGACTTGGAACATAGTTGTGTACAATGTTATTTAGTACTGGACAAGCAAATGAATTCTGGATAATTTTATAGCTGGTAAAAATCTGTGTTTATGTTAGTTGATGGGGTAGTTCTAACCAATTTAAGCTTTTTAGTCCTATACAGTGGTGGGTTCTGAAAGGGGTATTTGCTGCAAATTTAGTAACACTGATATTGTGTTGTTTAAGGTTTGAATTTTGTGATGCCTGAAGGGTAGAGGGGATGGGAGCACCATAAATAAGAGGGGGGAGGAGTAGCTTTAGTTGTTCGGTGAGAAAGTTTTTGGCTCTGTAAAGCATCCAACGATTTTGATCGTATTTGTTATGCAATTTTGTATATGCAGGTCGAATTTAAAATTATCATTCATCATCATGCATAATCATTTGTTATGAGAAGTGACTTCAATAGTTGTATTATCAAGAGAGAGGACTTTATTTTGTTTTTTCATGAGAGAGGGATTTAAGAAAAAAAGTAGTTGTTTGTTTGTTTTTTTTTTTGGGGGGTTGAGCATGAGTTGTGAGTTACAAAGCCATGTTTCAGTTTTTGCTAAAGCTTCCTGAGTAATTCTTTCAAGGTGTGCCACATTGTCAGATGTGCAAATGAGCATAGAGTCATCTGCGTACTGCATTATGGTGGCCTGTTTTGTGGGTGTGTGGTGGGTGTTGGGGAAAACTTTAAAGAGGAAGGGACCAAGGATGGAGCCTTATGGTACACCTGTGGTGACTGGGATGTGTGGAGAGAGGTTGGAATGTCATTGTACTGACTGATACCTAGTGGACAGGTAGCTTTTGAACCATAGAAGGGTGGGTTGAGAGAGACCTATTGAGGACAAATGAAGAATAGTGGAAGTTTGCTGTGACAACCTGCGTCAAAAGGCTTTAGACAAGTCTAGAAGGAGATTAGTTTACTGTTATGTCTAGCTTTATTGGCAGCATTTGTATAGGTTACAAGTGCAGTGTTAGTATTATGTGAAGGGCAAAATCGATGTTGTGTGGGGAATAAGACTTCTTTCTGCAGTTTAGCAATTGTTTTTGAATACATTTTTGAAGCATTTTGCAGAGGGGGTATATGAATGGCATAGGTGTAACGTTACTAATGTCTGTTAAATTTCCTCCTTTGTGCAGTGGAATAACGTGTGACCTTTTCCAGAGAGGGAATGTGGGGGTTCCTGGACTGACCTATTTATAAGGGTTGAGACAGGATAGGCAACGCTATTGGCTGCTATTTTAAGGCATTTGCTTAGAAGGTCATCAGCTGAAGCAGAGCGTGGTTTGAGTTTGTTTAAGAGCAGTTTTAAATAGGATGTGGGCATAGGTTTGAAGGTGAAAGTGGATGTTGTGATAAATGGCTGCTGGCAGGTTTAGGATTAAATGCTGGGGAATCCTTGGTTAGAGATGCTGTACTATCCAGTTGTACTACGATTTCAGAGGATGGGTTATTGGGAGAGAGGGGTTAGGGCTGAATTTATGGCCATGATGGAAGATTTCTTTAGTTGCTGCCCAGAATTATTTAGGGTTGTGTTTGCTATTATTTAGAAAGTCATTAAAGTACAGGTTTTTTGCCTTTATTAATTTGCTTTTTACTACGATTGCATTGTAAAGGCTTAAGATATTGAGGTGTTTTACATTTTTGCAATGTTTTCCCTGCTTTTTCTCTATCCTGCATTAACATTCTACTCTGTTTTGAAAGCCAAATTGCATTATTAATTTTTAGTCCCTTCTTTCTACAGTAAACCCTCAGTTAACCAGCACCCATGGGGATTGGTAGATGCCAGATAAATGTTTTCGGTTGCTTGAGAGTTACCATTAAAAATAGGTCTCACTAATACTGTACCCTAAACTATTTGTTTGGTTTAACTTGCTATCAGGTTGGGGAGAGATGTGTAGTACTCTTTCAGATTTTAGTAAAGAATGCATTTTTTTGAGGGAGTTATTTGTTAATCGGGGTTATCCAGGAAATTTAATTGACGAGCTTATAAAGGAAGTCAACCAGAAAAGGACGGAAGGGTTTTACAAACCACTCCTTAATCAAAAAAACTTTTTTTCGAGTGTTCAAATTGACATTCCCAGTTTATCTGACACCGTTTTAATAGAGACTGACAAAACGACTTCAATTGAAGATGTTGTAATGCCTTTAATAACAAAAAATATTGAACGTAAGTTCACTTTAAGTTTTGTTACAACATTTAATACTAACTCTAAAGCAATCTGGTCAATTATATGCAAAAATTGGCATCTTATATCTAGCTCACCAGTACTTTTGGAAAAATTGGGTTCCTGTCCTAGTGTAGTGTATAAAAGAGCTAACAATTTGAAAGAAATCTTACAAAGGAATACCACAAAACACTTTTTAATAGACAGAAAGGTACATTCAAGTGTGAATCTTGTAACCTTTGTAAATATATAAAGCCTGGCAATTCCTTTGATATTAGGAAAAAGAAATACCAGATTCATCACAAAATAAATTGTCAAACTCGTTCTGTGGTATACATTGCCCTTTGTGATTGTTGCCCAGCATTTTATGTTGGTAAAACGGACCGTAAGGTCCGTGAACGAATCTACCAACATGTGTATGCAATTAAAAAGAACAAAGAAGATAATGCTTTAGCAAAACACATAGATAAAAATCCTGGGCACACATTCTCATTTATGGGTATTGATCATGTTCCGACAGATGTTAGAGGTGGCCCAACATCTCTCATTTTAGAAAACCGGGAGCTTGAATGGCAACTTTCTTTAGATGCGTTCAGAGCTCCCAGTTTAAATGAAAACTGTAACATAGCTGCAGTTTTAAAACTACAGAGCTATTTGCGATAGGTTAATTTACTATTAGTATTAGTGTAAGTCTATTATCATTTACTATTTTAATATAGTTTTTTGAGGGTTTTTTCTCAAGTAGGTATAGATAAAAAATAAAAAATATAAAGCAAAATTAAAAAATAAAAAGCAAAATTAATTTGAAAATTACTATAATATAGAAAAACATTAGGGTTATATATTATAAATACTTGTTTTTATAATGAAATTATTAGTAGCTTACTAGGTTTTTGTGTTTAAAACCTTTAGGAAAAGCCTCTTTTAAATAATTGATTTTCTGTTTTACCAGATTTGTTAAGTGATTTTTAAAAAAAAGTTGACTTTTTAACAGTATTGAACATGCGCTGTTTGTATGCGTTTCGATGATTATTCCTGATGGTGTTTTGTCACTTCCTGTAATTTAAGACTTTTAAATTTGGAAATCACTGACTTTGTCATATTACGATTAACTGTTGAACCTCTGAGGAAGCTGCGTTTTTTAGTAGCGAAAACGCTCTTTTGTACCAAATAAAATTAGCGTTCAGGCTTTTGGACTCGGTTTTTGAAGTCGGATACCTGTTGTGGACTTTTCAGGTTGGGGAGAGAGGTAATTTATTCCTATCTTCCTTTTTAAAACTGTAAAACTCTAATAACATAATGTATGTTTCTGCGGGGGGAAACAGAAAGTGCAATACATAAAAATTGCACTGTATTTCTTCAAATGTTTTGCTGGTTGCTTGAGTTCTGGTTAACTGAGAGTTTACTGTAGTCAGTGCCAGGCTATTTAGGATATTCAGGAAACATGTATTGAATTAATTTAGATTATTTACATATAACATGTAACAGGCATGTCTAGAATATGACAGGTAGACCACCATGCAGTATGGCCATATGTCTATACACATACAGCTGATATGTGTTAGCATGCACCAGTCTGAGCTTGTGTACAGCACTGAACAACCTACTACATAATGTGTCACAGGTGTGTCTGGAATACCACAGGTAGAGCACCATACAGTGTAGCCATACCTGTATTCACATACATCTGTTATGCATTAGTATGCATGTGTGTACATTGCTGAACATACTAGGTGATGTGTAAGAAGCATGTCTAGAACATGACAGGCAGAGCACAAAGCAGTATGTCCATACCTGTACACACATAAAGCTGTTATGCGATAGTATGCATCAGTATGAGTTCATGTGTTCATTACTAAACAAGATACTATGTAATGTGTAACAGGTACGTATAGAATATCACAGGTAGAGTACCATGCGTACAGTCATACATGTATACACATACAGCCGATATGTGCTTGTATGCACCAGTCTCAGCTCATGTGTACAGTAGTGAACAGCACACTATGTAATGTGTAACAGGTATGTATAGAATATCACAGGTAGAGTACCATGCAGTACAGTCATACATGTATACACATACAGCCGATATGTGCTTGTATGCACCAGTCTCAGCTCATGTGTACAGTAGTGAATAGCACACTATGTAATGTGTAACAGGTATGTATAGAATATCACAGGTAGAGTACCATGCAGTACAGTCATACATGTATACACATACAGCCGATATGTTGTTGTATGCACCAGTCTCAGCTCATGTGTACAGTAGTGAACAGCACACTATGTAATGTGTAACAGGTACGTATAGAATATCACAGGTAGACTACCATGCAGTACAGTCATACATGTATACACATACAGCCGATATGTGCTTGTATGCACCAGTCTCAGCTCATGTGTACAGTAGTGAACAGCACACTATGTAATGTGTAACAGGTACGTATAGAATATCACAGGTAGAGTACCATGCAGTACAGTCATACATGTATACACATACAGCCGATATGTGCTTGTATGCACCAGTCTCAGCTCATGTGTACAGTAGTGAACAGCACACTATGTAATGTGTAACAGGTATGTATAGAATATCACAGGTAGACTACCATGCAGTACAGTCATACATGTATACACATACAGCCGATATGTGCTTGTATGTACCAGTCTGAGCTCATGTGTACAGTAGTGAACAGCACACTATGTAATGTGTTGATGCATGATCTGCTAGAAATAAGAAGTCTGTAATCTTGATATGTTTTGTATATACAATGATCTTGCCAATAATAACACATATAGAATAAGTTAACATATTCAGTAATACATCAATCAAAAATGGCGCCATAGCTTCCACAGTAAAATATTGGCATTTAGAATGCCCGTTATAATTGTGGTGACTCCAGATTATAATTATATAGTATGTGGATGGTACACCCTACTTACAGTTTTACATCCTTGATCTGGGAATGAGCTAGCTTAGAAAACTGATATTATAATAACAATATTCTAGCTATGTGACAGACTCCTGGACAACATGCAAATTAATAGTGGTGACATCCTTAAGCTATATACGTATGAAAAAATGATTATTGTCTCAGAGTTTCACTGTTTGGTTATATCCTGTATATACTTAGCTGATTGATTTTTGGTCACCTGTCATTAGAACACCTAATTACAGTATTACTTATATATTTGTAGGTAGTTACTAGGTTATCGGTCTGTAAGGATCTAAAGAAGCCTGGCTGTACATTCCCATGTTAGGTTTTCCCCATAAATTACCTCAAAACATACAGCTACCTTCTCTACATTCCTTAGTGAAATGGCGCTTGGTGCAAAAGATACTGAGCGTGACTTAGACTTTTCCCGAAGGGAAACAATTGTCAGGTGTTTGAGTAGAGACCCTATCAGTGGCAGTGAGGGGGGAGGGGTAGAAGACAGTAGAAGAGTCACAGCCAAAATCTAGGGGTAATGTATATGTGTAAGGGCTGTGGTTGTCTAACCTAGGGAGCTGCAAGAGCAGAACCAACTATTTTTAAAGGTTTTTAAGCAAGTTTTAGAATCTGGATAGGTTGGTTTGTTGTCTGATGTTGGTAGAGATAAGGACATCTGAATACAGGGACCGAGCAGCAGAGTTGAGGGGTTTGGTTATGGCACCTTGTCTGTGGAACATCGTGATCAGGCAGGGGTGTAAGGTTCCACTAAGGCTTGCAGTGCAGTACAGTGTTGAGATTTGTAGTTTACTTTATAAACAGTTGTTGACTTGGAGATAGAGAGATTGCATTGAAGTTCTAGCCAGCCTAACTGTTTCAAGGCTAGGCAGTGGTGACATTTTGCAGATTGGTTAGAGGCAAATTTGGTAATCATTTGAAATGTTGGGACCTACTAGAGCAAGTCCAAAAAATATAGAGACTGAATGGAAAAAGAACAGACTTCCAAGTCTGAGATGCTGTTTCTTGTAATAATTCCTTTTGTCTGAGGTATGCAAATCTAGGAGTTGATATATATAATTTTGGGGGGTTTGCTCCCCCTACATGGTGGGTGCACTTACTTCTAAGTGTATAAAACCTAATATGCTTATCATTGTAAAGTGTTTCTGATTTTTTGTTACTGAGGATTGCTTGTCTGTGACAAATAAAGGCTTGTTATTTTGGACCACTACCTAGGTTTCACGATTTATGGAAATTATTGTGACTGAACTCATCAACAAAGTTTTAAGTCTACTAGATTTTCTTTTTATACACATATATATATATATATATATATATATATATATATATATATATATATATATATATATATATACATATATATACATATATATATATATATATATATATATATATATATATATATATATATATACATATATATACATATATATATCTATCAAATTAGTCAGAGCAGTTAAAGGCAATATGGTGAGGTATGCAACATACCAAGGGGTCAAACTAAATTTAAGCATTTAGCTTAAAGTTGTTTGGTCCTCCATGGGCACTGTGAAATAGTTCTGCATTCTCTGTCCACTGTCTCTCTCTCTCTCTCTCTGTCTCTCTCTCTCTCTCTCTCTCTGTCTTTGGGAAGATCCATAAAATGAGTGTTATTTCCTGCTGGTTCCTCTTGTAGACTAAAGTTGAGTTCAGTTACTTTCCCTCACTGATAATTAATCTACCTTCTTGGATTTGCAGAGCTGGCAAGATGCAATACTAATGTTTTTTGTTCCTTTTCCAGAGTCTAAAAAGTCATAGCAGTCCTTTATCAGGGCCCTTTCAATGTCTGTCTGCAAATATCAAGTAAACATGACTGGAGCAAGACGATGAATATATAAAAGCCTGACGTCTCTGGCTTGACTCAAAGTCTGACTCTGCCTGACTAAAAGTCTCAAGCTGACCGTTCCAAAGTCTGACTGAACCAAAGTGACATAATGACTGTCTCAAAAATGACGTACTGAGTTCAGTTCCACTGAATTATATATTTTTGCAGGGCAGAGAAGCCTTGGATTTCCTTTGTTCTGTCTCTGCTATTGATGTCCATCCTTTGCATTAGCTGTTTATCTTATTACACTATATTATCTCTTTGATTAGCAACACATCCAGGAAGAGAAGGGAATTACAATGATAATTTATTTACATCCTGGGAGGTTATCACTCCTTTCTAACCTCTTGACACCTTAATGTCCAAGTTTCATGTATCAGCTCAGTGGTTTTAGGTTTCCGGCACCTTCTGGACTGTGCAGAAGACAGGATACTCACATTAGATGCTAGACAGATCTTTAGGCGATGGAACGTTGTGTTTTAGACTCTTGGAATGTCAGTTTCTGAGCATTCCAGAGGCCTGTTTGCTCGGAAAACAAACCTTAGTTGCATCCCTTTTGTTAAGCCATGATCCAGCTTTTAAATGGTATAGCTTAACCCACCTATTTTTCAGCATTTTTGTTAAATGTTATTATATGGTATGCCAAGAAATAACTAGTTTAATACATAGCCATATGTGAAGGCAGAATTAATAAATTCAGTGTATGGGGAGGGGGGGCAAGATGGTGAACTGATAGCAGCACAATGTTTTTGGTCTGCTTTCTTTTATTTTTTCGAACAAGATTTTATTATACAAACCTAACAAAAACGTATCTGTATCTATATTATGAGCCTTATGAACAAACTTGGATTCATTTTTGAAAGAAAAATCAATTTTGCATGATTTCATTTTAACTTTCTCCCGTCAGAAATTTTATTGACTGTTTTTGACAAAATGAGCCACTCTAACGTGCACTCTCAAGATAATACAGTGAAAAAGGAATTACAATCTATTTTGGGCAGAGTCCAGGAACTTTCTGTTAAATTGGATAAATATGAGACCTGAGACGTACCTCCCTGGACTACATGAAAAGAGACATAGAGGAGCTATCTGATTATGTAGCCCAGGCTGGTATGACCCTGACCCTGAGCAGCATCTTGGCCTTACCAAGAATGATGTCACAATACAAAGACAAGATGATCAGCTTTAATAATTGGCTCAAGTACTGGTGTCATTCTAAGGGGATCCAATGTCTGTCTGCCTGGGATGACATGTTGGACAAGCCACGCTGCTTCGCAAGGGACGGCTTGTACCTGTCACCACTGGGCTTCCGGATATTGGCCAAGGCTCTTGCCACCCCCATATTGCCTTTTTTAGGCAAGGTTCAAAAGACAAACCCACCTCCTTAGAAAACAAAAATGAAAAAAAACTAAGGGTAATGCTGCTCAACGCCAGAAGTCTAAATCTCAAGATGCAGGCACTCGATGCACTCCTCAGTATAGAGAACATCGACGTCTGTGCAGTAACTGAAACCTGGTTCAAGGCTCCTGAGAGCACCCCAGCGCTACCAGGCTATACCTCGTATCATGCTTTTTGGCCCCAAAATTTGGCCCCAAAACCTGGGCTGAACCACAAAGGGAGGGGGAGTGTCCATATTCATCAAGGACACCCACACCTCCAGGTTAGTAGCAACACATGAAGCATCAGAGACCATACAGGTGCAACTAACCATAGGCAAAACTGCTATACAACTGGTAGCATGTTACAGACCACCCTCCCAATCTCAGGAACCCCACTCAGCCTTCCTGAAGACATTGGAGGATATGAATGTATCACAAAGTACCATCATACTGGGAGACTTCAACTACCCAAACATAGATTGGGTACATTATTCTAACCCTAACACCCTAGCCCAAAGGTTCCTGGAATTCATAAATTCAAATGCACTGGAACAACTAGTCACCTCTCCCACTAGGGGAGATAATATACTAGACTTGATCATGACAAACATGGGGACAAAATGCTCCACACCGGAGGTATACCCCTCACTATTGAGATCTGACCACAAATTAATCACCCTGGATATACATATCCCACCTCCACCCCCAGCACAAAAGACCACAGTGAAAAACTTCTCAAAAGCAGACTTCCCTCTTCCTAAGACTGAGATGGTATCATTTAAGCCCACTGGGCCAGTGGATACCACATCCCACAATGCCGAATCCTTCACAAATGCTTTCTATGGACATCTCCAAGAATGCATGGATCATGCAATCCCAAATAAATCCAAGTCCCTCTCCACCAAAGGCAAGCATCCTGTCTGGTGGACCTCAGCCATTAACAAATTGTATAACAAAAGAAGGAAGCTATTGCACGACAGAGCAAAATCCCATAACAGGAAGACATCTCTGATCAACATTAGCAGAAAACTACGTTCTCTCATAAAAACATCCAAGGCCAACTTTGAGAGAAAAATTGCTAAGGACACTAAAGATAACCACAAAGCCTTCTTCAGCTATGTTAGAAACGTGGGTGGAAACCCTCAGATATGCTCAGAGTTAGTTCACAACAACAAAAAATACACTGAACCCACAGATATTGCCAACATTCTGGCTGACAGGTTCAGTGCAAATTTCTCCCCTCCCTCACCCCCAAAAGAAGAAATACTTATCCCAGCTGAATGTAATCTCCCTGTCATCTCAGATGTCCAAGTGACAACCGCTCTCAACAAAGCTAAAAACACAGCATCAATGGGACCTGATGGTATCCTGGGTTGTGTGCTACGTGAACTCCAAGAGGAGCTAAACCCGCACATAAAAATGCTATTTAACCTTAGCCTTACTACAGGATATGTACCTGAACACTGGCGTACAGCAAAAGTGGTCCCACTCCACAAAGGGGGTACCTCCAGACCCTGGGAACTACCGCCCCATAAGCTTAACCAGCCTGGTCTGCAAAGCTATGGAAAGAATCATTATGGAACTCATAAACAGACACATAGGGGACCTACAGACACTTGACCCCACCCAGTTCGGCTTTGTAAAGGGCAGATCCTGCCTTTTGAACCTGGTTGACTTTTTCGAAACAGTCACTAGAGCCATTGATGAGGGCAAAGCAGTCCATACAGCCTACCTGGACTTGGCTAAGGCCTTCGACACAATACCCCACTCAGGCATCATAGATAAGCTCACCAGCTTAAACGTAAACCCTTATGTCACAAACTGGCTAAAGGACAGAACCCATAAGGTTAAAATCGCTGGAGCAATGTCAGACTCAAAGCCAGTCACAAGTGGTTTCCCACAGGGATCTGTCCTGGGACCCCTCTTGTTCGGCATTTATTTCTCAGATGTTAAAGCAAACATGGGAGGGTTGTGGCTGACAAAGTTCGCAGATGACTGCAAACTAGGCGCCATAGTCGATACACCAGCAGACACATACATCCTACAAAAAGGCCTCACAGAAACGGACAACTGGTGCCGGAGTCACGGCCTTAAACTAAATGCCAAAAAATGTATAGTCATCCCATTTGGGAAAAACAAAGTACCCCCAAATTATTACATAGACAACAACCCACTGAGTACGGAAAAAGTAATCAGAGACCTAGGGACCCAAGTCAACAGCGACCTCTCATTTGACACCCACGTTGCCAAACTGGTTAGAAAAACATTCTACCTTGCACACCTCATCATGAAGGGATTCACATCCAGATCCAAGGATGTCATTGTACCCTTATACTCCTCCCTCATCAGACCCATGATTGAGTACAATGCTCCATTTGGTATATATCTCACCCGGCATTTGCAACAGCTGGAGAGACAACAAAAGTACCTCACCAAGAGGATCAAGGGTCTGCAACATATGTGTTATTCTGCCAGACTAAAAAAACTCCAGCTCTATTCAGTAACATACCACCTGCTCAGAGGTGATCTCTGCCTGACGTACAGGGCCATGTCCAATCAGGATCTGATGGACATGCTCCACCTCAAAAAATCCAAATCCATCAGGACCATGAGAGCTAAAGACTTAAACCTTGGCACAAGTATGAATAGGACATGCTGGAGGGATAGATTCATAACCCAGAGGCTTCCCATGCTTTGGAACAAAATCCCAGTTCATGTTAGGCAGAGTCCCTCACTGATTCTCTTCAAGAGAAATCTTGATGAGTGGATGGGGGATCGTAAGTTTACCCCAGGGGTCACATCTGTGTCACTGCTAGACAGAGGCACAGTAAACTAATTCTATTATATAAGGGGGCCTTCACTGTGTCACTACTAGACAGAGGCACAGTATTCTAAATCTATTCTGTGCATTTCTGTACCATTTCATGGGGTGGTGAAAGCCACATCACTATGGCTAGGCTTACAAATGCCCCAGGGAAGATAGCCTAGTACTAAACTATGAAAATATGAAAAGAATGTTGCAAAAAACAAATGGGTATGTTAAGTCATAAAACAGCAGTCTGACCAGATTTCAGCGATAGAGAATGCAGTAAATGACTGAGATGGAAGAATGACAGAAAATGAAAATCAGACAGAATGAATTTTAAAGCAGAATGACCCTACCAAATGGGTGTCATCCATGGTAGCAGTTCATAAAAAAGGCTCAGATTAAATCAGAATATCATTGCTAACGGAGGAAAGCAGATAATATAAGGATATACGGAATTCCACAGAAGGAGGAAGATGACACTATGTCACAATTCTTCACCCTCTGGTTACCGAAAGCTTTAAACCTGCCAGAAGCTATCTCTTTTGGTACTGAGAGAGCTCATAGGTCTCTTTCGACTTCGTCATTGAGGAAAAACTCTCCTGTTCCCACATCAGGTATTGTAAATTCCTCTCCAGCCAAGATAGCCTGGTGCTAAAGTCTGCTTGGATAACTTCTCTGATAAAAATAAAGGAAAACACTAATGTTTGATAATGACGTCTGTTAAGACCATAAGAAAAGCATGTATTCCATTTATAAATAGCTTAAAGAAGCTACACAGCTAATATTTCCAGCCAAAATTACGATTTTTTTTACCTGAGGGTCAAAAAACTTTTAATACACTGGAAGATGCCTTGCATTTTTCTCAGAAAAATAACTTATTTGATCAAGCTGATGATATGGATAGGTCTCCTACTAGTTTAAAGGGACAAGCAGCAGGAAATGGTTGGTCATCAAAAGATAAAAATAGCAAAAAACTTAAAGAAAAGTAACAGCATTGTCAGTTTTTATTATGTTTAAATAGCTTACCCCCAGGTATTTAATTTTGCCAACTTTAAAAGTTCATTATCAAATATAAGATAAAAACAAAGCATCTTTTTTGATTATCATAATACTTAATATTCTGTTATTTAGATTTATTTATTGTTATATATCCATGGGCTTACACGGGCATGTGTGTGTGTGTGTCTGTGTGTGTGTGTGTGTGTGTGTGTGTGTGTGTGTGTGTGTGTGTGTATTATTTAAATATTCTCTTTTATTTATTTGCTAATTTAGAAGGTAAAGTATTAATAGTCACGTGCAATGTCTTAAAGTGAATATCTGCTTCACTTCTGTTTATTAATGCATTTCATTTTTCTTATTTTTAGTAATATTCCTTTAATCATAAATATTTACTTTATTAGATATAATTATTAAACATTGGCTCTGTTATTTCTATAGTGGGTGCAGTCTTGAATGGTTTATTTTGAATGGGATCAATCTATAGATGTTTCTTTAATCTTGTTTTATTATTAGTAGGTTTTAATGTGTATGGTGTGTGTCTTCTGTTAGGGCTTTTATTGAGATGCTGAATAATACTTCTGCGTTGACTATAGTTTCCAGTAGAATCTATGATATGCATTTATTTAGTAATACTATGTTGTTTCCATTGAAAACAGCTCTACTGCTTTTTTATTTAAACTTGTGATTTGTCAAATGAGATTATGAGCCGTTTTCAAATATAACTACATTTTTTCTTTCGCTTTTCCTGCTCAGTGCTTGTTAAGTTTTAAAATAATGCATTACTTAATAGCTTTAGCTTGTTTTGAAGTTGCAGCTGTTCGGATTTTCTCTTTGTGTTGTCTTCAACAGAGGGAAGTGTTTAATGACCGTTGACCCAACGCCTACAGGAAGTGAATCTTCAGAATCGTCTCTAACATGTATTTCTTTCATTTGTTTATTATAGTTGATTTAATTCCTATCACGTCATGTCAGACTCTTAAGTAATACCTCTAGACATACCTCTTAACCTCTTACAGCAAAAAATCTAGCCAAAGTCATAAATAATGAGGGATCAAAGGCCGCAAAATAGGTCACTTTTAAATACTGCTCTTGCAAACATAGAAAATTGATGGAATAACATGTTTTGAACTAGTATGTATTTTCTGAAGGGAATGAAGTCTGAAACTCAAATGATTGTCATTATTTTCTGACTTCAAATCTCAATGATATGCCAGGGATTTGCCAGAAACCACAATTTTATGAGGAACAAACTAAAAATATGAGCCAAAAATCTGTACAGTTGAGAGGTAGGCCTTTAGAAGCTTATCTTATTTAAGATAGTATTTATAAATTCGATTGTTAATGAAATATTTAACCTGCCTTTATTCAATGCTTTGATAACTCTGCCATTTCAGAGTGATAATTGCATTTCATGTGTTTTGAATGCTTCGCTGTGTATGTTGCAAACCCTAAAGGTGCTCAGACACGCCTAGTTTCCAAGTATGAATCAGAATTGGCTCTCGTTATTCAACGCTGACTTTGATATTTCAGTCTCACTATTATTTTGCTGCTCCAAGATGTCCAGATTGGTAAATATGAAGAATCTCTGTAGCATATTTACACATGCACATACATGCATAACACATAGCGGCATGCAAAACACACACACACAAACACACACACACACATATGCATGCAAAACACAGACACAAACATGCAAAACACACACACCACGCATACATGCAAAACACACATGCACTCACACACACGCATGCACACAAAACACACATGCACACACACAAAACATACAGACACACATGCATGCAAAGCAAACACACACACACATGCACACACACACACACACACACACACACACACACACACACACACACACACACACACTCATTCACTCATACATTTGCAGATGTACATAAAATACATGCACACATGCATATAATGCTCATCATACATAGATATGCCCTCACAACATGCGCGCACACGCAGACACATATACATACACATATTTTAGTATAATACACTTAAACAGGTACACATAATACACACACATATTAGAGTTAAAAATTGAGCTCTTCTTCTTTATACTTTGATATCTAAACTTCCCCCTCTCTTTTTCCCTCACATTATCTAAAGAGTTTCAACGCTTTCTGATATGATATTTAGATATGTGTTGTGAGTTGAGATGTACATTGTTTTGTTGTAAGTGTAAACCAATTCAGTATATCTTCCCTTTGTAAGTGTTTTTATTACTAGAGAACCCATAATATTTCTGTGTATAGAGAGCTATGAATGTCATGAGGTATGGCAATTAATAAAGACCTAAGTGCTATGAAGACATAATTTAGTGAATAATAATTTGTCTTGAAATTTTGAACTGATTTTAAATTAAAATCATAAAGTAAGGGCAGGGGGGACTAAAACCTTTATATATAATGTGATGAAACACTGTTTTATGCTTAAATACTTTATTGTATTATACCTAGCACTGTAACATTTTATTAGTTTGCAATTCAGGTTTTAAGGTTTCAGCAAGAACATTTATAGCATTCTGATTTAATGGCAGTTCATAGCCTATTAGAGATGGTGACATATCTGGTAGTTGATGAATTTTTCTAAATAAGAGTTATAAAATATAGCTTTGACGTACTGAGTAACTCAATTGGTAACTAATATTTAGGAATATAGTACACGTTTAGGGTAATCATTTTATTATTATTTTGTCTTATTATATATACATATATATATATATATATATATATATATATATATATATATATATATATATATAAAAATATATATATATATATATATATATATATATATATATATATAGGGTCTATATTAGATATTCGAGCGTTTAAATGTTCGAATCAGTAAAGAACAAACTTTGGTGATCGAACGCTTAAAAGTTCTAGTGTGCTACAGTGTGGAAACAAAAAAATTCCCATTTCCTACACTGTTGCGCGATCTTGGAGTTGGTATATTTAAATAACGGGGGATGTGGGGGTGGTGCAGGGGGTCTTTAGTTTTTCTTTTTTATTTATTTTTTAAATTTTTATATATATTCAAACATTTAAGCGTTCAATCACTAAAGTTCATTTTTTAGTGATTCAAACATTTAAATGTTCGAGTAATATATATATATATATATATATATATATATATATATATATATATATATATATATATATATATATATATATATATATATATATATATATATATATATATGTGTGTGTGTGTCTGTGTGTGTGTGTGTATGTTTCTGTAATAATTTACTTAATTATAAGCATGTCTAAGTGTATATTCTAACATATATATTCCCCTGGATTCTGCAAGCCTTGCACAGTATGCAAGATTAGTGCAATATGTCTGCCGTGCCATCCAGGAATAGCCTGCAGGGGTGTGCACGAGTGCTCCTGCACTAGTCCTGCACGGACTAAGCCCCTGTATGCAAATCACTCCATTTGCAGGAGAAATCCATGCAAATGAGGTGAATTTGAGATCCAGGAAGCTTGAAACTGGCCGTGCAGGTACTTTGCAGGTACTTGGTTAGTAACCGAGTACATTTCTGCAAAATCCAAAACTGAGCCATGACAGCTCCAAATAAAGGCTGCATATCAGTCAGAAAGCATGCTAATGGCCAAGTATAAGGCCATTGGCATTGCAAACAGCTTAAAAAATAAAAAAAAAATAACTTTTATTTTTTTAGCCGATCTCGGCTGTTTAAGCATAGGGCAGTGGCGGACAAATGGGATCGGGGGGGGGGGGGATAACAAAATAAACCTAAAATAAGCATTCTAACTAAAATCACTATTCTGCCATTAAAGATAATGGCAGGCAGAAGACAACATGGCCAGTGAGTAGTAGTTGCAAAGGGGGAGGCTCAGTGTGAGACATGTAACTCTGCATTAGCAGGCAATCCTATGTAAATGAGGGGAATGATAGTGAAGCCCAGTTTTCCCCAACATGCCAGTCAGGTCGCAACAGTGTAAGAGCAGGAATATCTTGGTGCAAACCTAGGAGTTAGCTGACATCATGATGGGGGGTGTCAGGCATACTGTAAGCGGATTGGAGCCCTGTGGCTCAGGGTTGCTTTTAGCTAAGCACAGCTAAGCAGGGGGAGTGTGTCTGAGTCTGCCTAGCACTCTAGATTGCCTAAGTGGGTGTGTGTGCTCTGCACCAGGTTTTAAGGGAAAAAGAAAAAAAGGTAAACCAGGAAATAGCAGCTCTATGCACATTTGAGCAGTCTGTTTGCACGGCGCACCACCAGGCTTAAACTGGAAGGCAATGGGAAGAGAAAACAGCTGTAGGAAGGTAATCTAGGAGAACTAGCATAGCTGGCAGGTGAAATGTATCAGAATCAGCCAATTACACAGGCAGCAGTCCAGCCCAGATCACTACTATAAACTATGCAAACATCTTCCCCTCTGGTTTTTCCCACACTCTACACCACCAGTGTATACAAGAGGGGAACTTTTAACAAAACAACAAAATGATAGGGGCTGCAATAGCTATCATACAACAACTTGCGGAAGAGGCTAAGGGTGGTGAGGATGTGAATGCTGTTGACTAACCCACGGTGAGGAGATGGAGAAGAGTATACAGACCCAGGGTAACCTACCAAGGGCTACATGAGCTGGGGATAGTGGAGTGCTATAGGGTGGACAGGGACCTCCTACAGCAAATTGTTGAGCTGTGCCGGCCATGCCTCACACACAGAACAAACAGAGGGGGAACCCATCCCAGTGGATGCCAAGGTATGTGCAGGCCTATGAATACTAGCCACAGGTACCTTCCAAAGGCAAACTGGTGATATGATAGGGATCTCACAGGCATCATCATCCAGGGTACTCCACCATTTCCTGGATGCCATGTCAGCACATGTCGGTGAGCACATTTCCCCAACACCCGTGAGGCATTGGCCAGCAATATGCAACTCTTCCACCAAATAGCAGAATACCCTGAGGTAGTGGATGCTATAGACTGCATGCACATATGCATCAAAGCACCACCTGGTGAGCAGGGTAGGGTCTACATCAACTGCAAGGGCTTCCCCCTCCATCAACTGCCAGGTTGTGTGCGATGCCCAGGGCATAATAATGAATGTTTGTGCTGGCTGCCCTGGAAGCTATCATGATTCCCACATCTGGTATCTGACGCAGCTGTACCAGAGATTTGCCAATGGGGATATCCCTCATGGTCACCTAGTGAGGGATGCAGGATACGCACTGGAGCAGTGGCTGATGACACCCATCAGAAATGCACACACACCCAAACAAGTACTCCATAATGAGGCACACACAGACCAGAATTATAGTAGAGTGTGTTTGGGATGCTCAAGTCATGATTCCAGTGCCTGGTCACATCTGGTGGAGCCTTGCAGTACACAGCAGCAGCTACATGTACCCATATTGTCATCGTATGTGCCATGCTACACAATATGATCCTGTGAAAACAGCTGCAGCAGGAACAGCACGGGGCAGGGCCACATAGCCCCCCACCATTGCCAAGGCTTGCACAGGCACAGAGTGATTCAGAGGAGGAACAACCTGAGCCTGCTCCAGTAGGCAGAAGGCTCCAGTAGGCAGAAGGAGGTGTGCCCAGTATGCCCTGGCCATGGCAAAGAGGCAACGCATAGCACATACACTGACACATTATGGACCTAGGGAATAACACCTCACTCTGACTCTCACATACAGTAAAAGGGATGCCACACATGGCACTACCTGTGCTCAACCACGTGTAGGGAATGTACTATGTGCATCTGACATAGGCAGCCCTGCAGCACCAACCTCAATACTGGGACACCCACAAGGTAAGTGACTCACACATGCCAGTCAGGGGGGTTCACATACCCAACAACTGTCACAGCCAGAAGGACAGGTGTAGACAGACACAAACAAAGGCTGTGCTATGGCCTCTGAATGATGCCCATGGGTAACCTCCCCCCAGGCCTGCACAGACAGACGACAGCAGGTCAGGCAGTGAGACATTAGTTCTGAAGGGTAGGAAGTCAGAAATTAATATGTAGGTCAATCAAAGTTAAGATCTATAGTACACTGATATGCCTCTAGTCAGCATGATAGGTTAGAATACAGAATGAAATGGAGTACCTTGCATACCAGTACAGTCATAGCAAATGTGTACAAGTGTCAGGTGTGCCCCCATCCTATGTAGTAATGTGATAACAGTCAGGTGTGCCCCCCAATCCTGTGTAGAAATGTAGAAATAGTCAGGTGTGCCCCCCATTCTGCATAGAAATGTAATGACAGTCAGGTGTGCCCCCCAATCCTGTGTAGATATGTAGAAATAGTCAAGTGTGCCACCTCAACCCTGTGTAGGAATGCAGAAACAGTCAGGTGTGCTCCCCCCAACCCTACTTAATTATGTAGTAACAGTCTGGTGTGCCCCCCATGTGATGTACACACATCATAACAGTCAGGTGTGCCCCCCCCCAGAACCCTATGTAGAAATGTAGTAACATGTATATGTAGGCATAATAACAATGAAGCACAGATGCACAAAAGTGGCCAAGGTAGCAAGATAAATTGTAGCATCTGCACAATATGCAGGTATGTGTGTGTTACATTGGTGTGTGTCCCGTATCGTGTGAGAGTAGTCGCTATGTATACATGTTGAGGTAAACCTGGTGGCCATTGCCCACTACTGCTGATGACAGGGACGAGTCCTCACAACTGCAGTGCCATACACAGTACTCATCAGTATAACACAAACTAGCAGTAAGCCATTGCAAATGTATGGTGATAATATGTGTCACCATCTGAAAGACTGACATGGCATGGCTGTTGGTCTAGATATACAAGCAGTACACAGGGGAAAGTACCCCAGACATACAGTATATATTGTGTCACTGTGAAATGGACACACCCTTGGAAAAGTACATACAAGTATGCATCACATTATCTGGTTCTATAGCAGGGGATGCTGGTGCTGTCTGCCCAAACACTTGCAGATCACAAAGGAGGTAGGACTGATGTATTGTGAAACAGCTGATGTACCTGCACATGCAAACATAACTGGAATGTCCAATGCATATCTGTGTGTCAGATGCAAGTAGTGTCCATAGCACACATGCATCCAGCTCATGCAAACACCACCCACAGGCACCTCTCTGGTCATATCCCTGCTGTGGGGAATGGGTACAGTAAGACACCACCTGTATTTGGCAGTAGTGGAAGACTGCAGCATGCAGTGCAGATGTCCCATGCAGGTGTGTCCCTAGCTATAGGTAGCACCCTGCCAGCATCCACACAACCTGAGCAAGAGTGTTAGGAGGTATTGGCATGAACGCCTATCACACCTACCTTTTCACCCTAGGGAAATATACTGTATGGTGGTCTGGGTCTGTAGGACAGACAGAATGCAATGACCTGCCACATCAGGCATGCAGCAACACCTAATGTCCCACAGGTATCTGCCAAAGGCCTGTGTCTCACACATACTGCCAATGCATGTTATGTCATGGACACCCAAATAACAACATAACACACTCCACATAAGCCATATGCAGGGCCATGTGGACAAACCACAGTAACATGTCCACCATGTCCCACTCCATGAACTGTGGACCAACACTAACACACACCTGTGATGGGGTGATACCCTTAGGGAATGTATCAGAGAATGTATGCATAATGTATGTAAGAGGTTAGAATAACAGGGGGGGTGGGAGCATGGGCGGCATGGAATGTGCAGGGTCCAACACCAAGCTGTGTGCACACTATCCCTGGCTGCAAACACATACATGGGTCACTATACACCTGCCCCTACACCACAATAGGGTAAATGTCCTGACCCATGGCCCCTGCCCCTGGCTGACCTGTATGAATCTGTACAGCTGTGAGACATTGCCACAGCAAGATAAGCCCATACTATCATGTTGATGTGTGTACAAGTATGGGATCCTCTGCCAGTACTGTACCAGGGTGCTGAACCGGATACACAAACCCAGCACCAGGTGTCTGCAGCTCCCCCTCCAGAATGGCATAACTTACCATGAATACATAGGTGTCTGTCCACTATACTGGACACTGCTCCAGTCACCCTTGTCCACCAGGACATCACTGTGAGCAAGAATGTCCACTAGACAGTACATGAGGACAGAAAACATCACTGTGTATACCAGTACACGTCTAAATATCTCTGCTAACAGCAGTACCATAAAGCTGAAGCAGCACAGACGCAATAACCTACAGTACACACTATCCCCTGCACAGTTCATCCTCATGTTGCCAAATGATCGATGGATACCCTGCAGAAACAGTATGCTACCTGTAGGTGTACAACACAAAGGTCTGCACTGCAGTACAAACTACCTGGACCCGATCCACACATTCAGTACAGATGGGCATACTGGGCATGTTCACACACTTAGAGAAATGAAGGCAATATCAGTCAACAACATACTGAAAGGTCATGCTGGGCATGCTCACATACTTAAACAAATGAAGGCCATCTCTGCAAACACCAGTGTGGACCAGACATATCTGGCAGTCGCAGATGATACTGCAGACACTTCTCAGTATGCACCACTCATGCTTTGCACACACAGTGGATAGGAATACAGACATATCTCCAAGGACAACACACTATAACAAGCCAAATGTAGATGGATATAGATGTGTGGAAAAGGGTGACTGTGACAAGGAGCCAACCAGACCTGTCCCACCCAGCACACAGTCGAAGGGCCACAACCACATGAGGTTCAGATGTCACTCACTGTACATACTAGCCACCGGTATCTGTCAGCATTATAGACTATGTTGTGCAAGTGCTAGCTGTGCAACATGACTGTGCAAGGATGTAGTCATCTAGCAGCTGTATACACGTACCCGTGGAATATGACCCTGCGTGTGCCCGCCTGTGGTGTGTCAACCTCTAGATGAATGGGTTATGGCCCATGAACACACACTGCCCTCCCCATAGCCCTACTATGACAAACCTGCTGAGTTCATCCAGTGTGAAATACACCTTTTATGAAAGTTGTAGGACCGTAATCTCCATGGTGCATTTTATAACTGCATACTGCTGTAGTGTGATAAACTAGTCAGGAAGGAGGTCCAATCCCAGACATGGCAATTGTGTGTGTGTCTGTGTGTGTGTGTATCTGTGTAGAGAGCAATGCTTTTTAGGCTAGTCACACTCCCTACAATTCAAATGCCCTGCTTTGGTAAGGCTGCTGATGACATCCACCTAGAAATACACCTCTGGGAAGGTTGTAGCCTACTAATCTCTGTAGTGCATCTCATAATGGAGTACTGCTGTAGTGTGATAAAATACTTAGGTAGGAGTTCTAATCCCAGACTTGGCAAGTGTATGTGTGTGTGTGTGTGTGTGTGTGTGTGTGTGTGTGTGTGTGTGTGTGTGTGTGTGTGTGTGAGTGTGTGTAGAGAGTAATGCTTTTTAGGCTAGTCACACTCCCTACAATTCAAATGCCCTACTTTGGCAAGGCTGCTGATGTCATCCACCTTGAAATACACCTCTGGGAAAGGTACAGCCCAGTAATCTCCATGGCACATCCTATAAATGTGTACTGCTGTAGTGTGATAAAATAGTTAAGTAGGAGTTCTAATCCCAGACATGGCAACTATGTTTGTGTGTGTGTGTCTGTCCATGTCTGTTTAGAGAGCAATGCTTTTGAGGCTAGTCACACTCATTACAATTCAAATGCCCTACTTTTGCAAGGCTGCTGATGTCATCCACCTTGAAATATACCTCTGGGAAAATTGTAGCCCAGTAATCTCCATGGCACATTTTATAACTACGTACTGCGAATCCCAGACATGGCAAGTGTGTGTGTGTGTGTGTGTGTGTGTGTGTGTGTGTGTGTGTGTGTGTGTGTGTGTGTGTGTCTGTCTGTCCCTGTCTGTGTAGTGAGCAATGCTTTTTAGGCTAGTCGCACTCACTACAAATGCCCTACTTTGGCAAGGCTGCTGATGCCATCCACTTTGAAATACACCTTTGGGAAGATTGTAGCCCAGTAATCTCCATGGTGTTTACTATAACTGAGTACTGCTGTTGTGTAATAAAATAGTTAGGTAGGAGTTCTAATCCTAGACATGGCAACTGTGTGTGTGTTTGCTTGTGTGCATGTGTGTCTCTGTCTGTGTAGAGAGCAATGCATTTTAGGCTAGTCGCACTCACTACAATTCAAATACCCTGCTTTGGCAATCCTGCTGATGTCATTCACTGTGAAATACACCTTTGGGGAAGGGGCACACCAGCAATCCCCATGGTGTGTCCTATAACAGCATCATGTTGTAGTGTGATATAGAACTCTGGTAGGGGTTCTATTCCCACACATGGCAGTTGTGGATGTTTTGTGTGTGTTTCTATGTCTGTGTAGGGAACAATGCATTTCAAGCTAGTCACACTCAGTACAATTCAAATGCCCTACTTTGGCAATCCTGTTGTCATTCACTGTGAAATTCACCTTTGGGGAAGAATCACTCCAGTAATCCCCATGGTGCATCCTATAACAGCATCATGCTGTAGTGTGATATAGAACTCTGGTAGGGATTCTATTCCAAAACATGGCAGTTGTGGATGTTTTGTGTGTGTTTCTATGTCTGTGTAGGAAGCAATGCATTTTAGGCTTGTCACACTCAGTACAATACAAATGCCCTACTTTGGCAAGCGTGCTAATGTCATTCACTTTGAAATACACCTTTGGGGAAGGAGTACTCCAGTAATCTTCATGGCACATCATATAACTGTGTTGTGCTGTAATGTAATATACTAGTTAGGTAGGAGTTTTGTGTGTGTGTGTGTGTGTGTGTGTGTGTGTGTGTGTGTGTGTGTGTGTGTGTAGCGGGCTTTGTATATTTCTTATATGGTGGCCCTAGTATATATCACAATGTCCACCATACAGGGATAACAGATGTGAAATAGCCGAGAGGCTGGGGTGCAACTCCATACCCCTACATGAGACATAAAGGCCAGGCAAACAAAGTTAGCAACCCTAGTATCACCCAGAGAAGACTCTCAACCCATGTTTTATGCACACACATGCCTAGGCAACAGCCACTATATTGGTAGTAACCTGCATATTGCCCACTGATGGTAACCGTGGTGTGATTGCAGTGGGCTACAGAGGGCATGGCACCCTGCCCTTCTGTCCAGTAGGCATGTACATGGCCTACAGTGCACCTGGACACTTGCAACACCTGTGGTGCCATCAAATGTGGCCCACAAAGGACATACCATGCCTGAAAACATGTCCTGTATGGACAGATGCAACTGACACCAGGGAATGCTGGTATTATGCTATTAATGTAGGTGCAGGGTAAACTTGCTTTCCATTACTAGTTCCTGCCACATGAGGCCAGGACTGGCACGTCTGATAATAACAATCTGCACACACAACATATGCCAGACACCCCAGGTACAGCTCCACATGTCAATGTACATTCATATGGGAGGTGTGCACATCCCAGACACTGTCCATGTCATGGACTAAGGAACGCATACATGGCAAGCAATGCACAACATTGGTCACATGCAATAGTCACCCAGGTGACAAGATGGTGAATACAATACCCACCTGCATGGGCAACTCCAGAAACTACACCCCTGAGCCACAATGCAGAACATTGTCATATGGGCAGATGCCAAGTTATACCCATCACCTAGCCTTGTATAGCTGTCTGGCACAGTCAACCACTACACACCCATGAAGCAATGCACCCATGCATGTCAGTACTGGCAGTGTGTGTGTGTGTGTTGTATGATGCGTATGATCACATTCAAACTCACTACAACCCCCACTGGCATACTGAAGCATGCTGTCCAATGTCAGATACCTCCACATACCCTTTGTCCATATAACCTCTGTATGAACCCTGTAGTGCATGTGATACCTGCACAGTAATGTGATGTGGCAATCTCACTAGTGATGAGTTGTATTCCTGGCTTTGCCAAGTGTGTCGATGTATGTGCATCCCTGTGAGAGTGTGGCTGTGTTGATAGTGGCACCTGTTCATGTTAACAGGCATGTGTACTACACCTACCGTATAGCTACCATATCCCTGTTGCAGATGCTACTCACCATCACATATACGTTTTGTGGGCTCCTCAATATGTAACCTATGTGGCGCATCCAATAACTGCATAGAAATGTGATAGCACTGCATAGTTATCAGGGTTTGATACCGTGTGCTGGTAGGTGTGTGACACAAACATGCTTAAGTTGTACTCTCCCACCCCTCCCTGACTTTACTTTGCCTCTGCCTGCCTCTCTCACTCCCTTTCTGGTGGATGGGGAGACCTACACCTCCTTTGCTTAGGCAGCAGCATGTGTATTTTAAGTGATGCTCATGATCAGCTGATGGCCTCTGTATGAATTGCAGCCCTCCCCTAGCTGATTGCATGTGGAATAGCTGTGGTAACATTCCTATTGCCAATTGCATGGAAACACACTCCAATATCTAGGAACATCATGTTGGTGTTGGGCCTTTTCATTCGCTGTGAGCAGGAACTCTTCTGTTTGGCAAATAGCAACTCAGATGGATTGGAGATTTACCTTTAACAGCATACACTTTGGAAACAGGGCAAGACACATTAGGGGGATGTGCCTGACCTGACTACAGACTGTAAGTGCTGCTGTACTGGATTTGGAGTAATGTTGATTTAACAGGGTATGTGTGGATATGGCTGTCCTACATGTTTTAATAACGGCCATGTGAGTGCTATGTTTATGAAAGAATCCCATCTGTAGGGTCATCTGCAGACTGGGCAGTTTGTTGTGCCTTTTATTTCATCTGTTACCCACAGAGCACCTATCTGTGGACTGCAGAAGGTAGTTTGAGGATTGTAGTCTGTAGATGGTGACAGCTGTGAGAGTTACTGGCTTCATATCCCTCATAGGACATATTTTGCAACAAACCCAGTTACAACAGTAAATGTATGAGGTTATCACAGCAACATGTTAATATTAGCCCTGTGTATGTGCCTCCAGCCACAACTCTGTCAACCTTTGTACATATGTCATGCAGTAAGGGGTGCATATGTACTGTACACCATAATTACTGACATCATAACTGATAACAAGCCAGTGAGATAGACTGCTACACATGTGATGTATAGTAGGGGTTATATTTGATGACATCACCTGGACATTCTGTGGTTGTGTGTACAGTACTGAGGTCTGTGTAAGTAAGGTTAATGTCGACAGAGTGTGTGTATTGATAATATGTACTTTGGCCTGTGTACAGACTGTGGTAGATGTCATTGTTCTTGGTCCTGTTCCATCTGATGTTACATGCTGCTCCACTGTATGTTACCCTATCGGCTTACATGTTTGTAGGGCCATACACACACATGTGTAGAAGACAGTACAAAAAATCCTTGGTCGAGGAATGGGAGAAAAATACTGCTGGAAATAAAATAGCGTACTACTGTTTAATAACCGCTTTCGTCAGAAGACTTGCCTGTATGCAGACCTGGTGAACTAGATTTTTTATAAGTCTGCCATTTAGGTGCTAGATTCAGAAGTCCCATACCACAGACAGACATCGGACCACACTGTGTAGCGTTAGTGTGTGAGTGGCACACATGAGGATGGTGTTGAACAAATAGTCCATATACTGTAATATAATACTAGCTTATCATACATGGCTGTGGCTGTGTTTACACTGGCTGTGGCTATGCACTTTCACACTGATGTATTGTACCATGTGCTGTGACATGCCTGTAGAGCCTGCTGTATATGCTGATACATGTGCATTCCCCCATAGGAAATGTAGGACAGTATTGAGCCAGTCTGCCTGTAGCCTGCACAGTGCTTTGTTACATGCCTAGCAGTTTAGTGTACGTACTCAGTGAGATGTCATATCCAGATACTTGCCAGACGTACTGCTGCTGGTCCTCCCTTAACAGTCATGTATGTCATACAGAGCAGTGTGATGCTATACAGATGTATGCCAATATCTAGTGGGTAGTATGTGGCCATGGCACTTCTGTATCAATGGTTAGTATGTGTCAGGACAGACAGGGGTGTGTGAATGCATAAACTATGGGGAAAATGTATACCAGTCATTACGTGTTATACCCATCTACATGGCTGTTAACATCCACATTGTCAGTCTTGGTCTACATGTCTTGCAGTAAGGGGTTCTGTGCGCACCTCTGGACTGTACAGAATGTGTCAGAATATCCACATATATTAGCCAATATCTCTGCTGTAGTACACAGGAGCATTACGTGCTAGCAGCAATACTGTACTATGATGTCCCTGGGATGCCTGTCAGTAGCCAATGGCAGACATGTTAAAAGCAGATGTGACCTCCCACACACATCATGTCTGTGAAGACAATGCCTATTACAGTAGCAATAGTCTGCAAATATACCTGCTATACACACCTGACATCCCCTTCCACTACGGAGTTGGGACTATAGGGTCTGAGGAAGGGCTACACTCCATATTCAGGACATATGGTGAAAATATATGTATATATAATTATCCAGATATCTATATAGATATATAGGGTTCCTATGAGAGCAACAAAAATGCATTTTGTTGAATGCATTTTCATCGACACCTAAAGAGCGAACAGGCAAAACAGCGAAGCGGCAGTTCAGCGAATTCTTTCCCTGGGAATGAAGTCGCTTGACCGCTTCGTTGCTTTGCCATGTTCTGCAGTGTAGTGTGGTCCCTTGGCTGGTATAGCGCCCTTGCCTAAATGTGCAACAGTTACTGACCTTAGGGTTAGGGTGCGGGTTAAGGTAATTGCATATGTATGAAAGTGTTTACTGTTTTATTTTTTGCGTTAGATGTACGGTTTAGTTAAGTGCAAATGTGTTTTAAGCTGTTTACTTTTGTTTTGTGGGTAGAATTAGGGTTAAGGTAAATGTGTATGTGTTTGGAACTGTTTAAGTAAATGTGCAACAGTTACTAACCTTAGGGTTAGGGTGTGGGTTAAGGGTAAGTGCATATGTTGTAAATTGTTTACTTTTTTTTTTTTTGTGTTAGATGTATGGTTGAGTTACGTGCATATGTGTTTTCAACTTTTTCTTGGGTGGGGGCAGAATTAGGGTTAAGGTATGTGTGTTTGTGTTTTGAAGTGTTTACTGTTTTTTATTTTTTTTTGGTTGGAACAGCGATTTCTTTCCTTAGGAAAGAAATCACTGTTCTGAGGTGTCACGTTTTCAGCTTTCACTGAAAAAGGGTCGATGAAACATAATTCGCTGTTTTAAGCGTTCAATGTTTTAATATAGACCCAATATAGACACAAATACATATCAACATATATAGATGGATATGTATATGTATAAATATATATATATATATATATATATATATATATATATATATATATATATATATATATATATATATATAAATATATACATCTACACACACATACTGAGCAATATATGTCTACACATATACAGATAGAGATATGTATGCACATATATGCATGGATATCTACATATATATTGACAGTAGTAGGTATATCAGAACAGATATGTATGCACATATAGTTATAGATATCTACATATATGCCCACATAACTAGGCATATCTGTACACATAGGATGTGCATACATATATAGCTATATAGACATATATCCATATATACATATATGTATATCTATATATAGATATATGTATATGTATATATATATATATATATATATATATATATATATATATATATAGATATAGATATACGAATAGATATACACATGGCCATATATATATGTAGCACTATACAGATGTGTATACAGACATATGTATGAGTATACATGTGTATGTACATGTAGACATATATAGATCTATTATATGTATACATCCATATTCCTGTCATGAGTAAACCTCATGTATCTTACCGTATGTATCTGCTATGTGCACATTATGATGAAACAACATATGTGATGCAACAGTCATATTAATAACAAGGACTACACGATTTAGGAACTAAAGGCAATTGTTCAATACTACAGCTATATTACAGTCTCGTATAACAAAAATGTAGCCACAGTAATCACCACGGCTTCACAGTCACGAACTAGTATGATTTCTAGTATAAATTCGAAGAAGAGAAATCCAAGCTGGTAAATGTAAAACCAAACAACGTTTATTTCAACAACAGCAACAGTAAGCGCTTTCACCCATCGGCTTCATCAGACTTGTGCTTGTACAAAATTAATCAACCATTTAAATATCCCTTTGTCCGTCCATGATAGGTTAAAACTATTACATCACATCCTTAAAACATCTAACTATATTAATTATTCAACAGCTATACATAGCTTCATGATTCTAGCGCAGAATAGTCATTAAAACATCTATAGCTTAAAAAGCAAACACATAATTAGTAATTTATACTATAAATATAAATATAAAATCTGCATTTATAAACTATACATTAAGAACTCCTCATGCATAACATATATTGCATATTCCAACCTATCTACTATAAGGGGAGGAGATATATGTAATTACACTGAAGAATGTGAATCCAAATGGATTATTAGGCTTAGGGCTGATATCAGCCCAGGCCTAAATGACAGGGTTCCGATAAAACCTATTTTGAAAGGTAGGAAGCGAAGTATTAAATGATAGATAATTACTAAATGGTTTGTCTAGTACATTTGCATTTTTATTGTGCACAATTTTCTATTTTTGGATGTTTTTATTGTAAACACACTTTTTTATGGCAACATTAAGTGATGCTTGTAATCTTAGTAATTAATATTAACTGCCTATACATAGTTTAGCATATTTGAATTTTTATTGTATAACAAGAGTTTACCAGTATTATGAGATGTCCATTGTTATTTATATCTGATGATTTACCAACATATGTATGAATTTGGTAGGTTATAGTAGATAGGTTGGAATATGCAATATATGTTATGCATGAGGAGTTCTTAATGTATAGTTTATAAATGCAGATTTTATATTTATATTTATAGTATATATTACTAATTATGTGTTTGCTTTTTAAGCTATAGATGTTTTAATGACTATTCTGCGCTAGAATCATGAAGCTATGTATAGCTGTTGAATAATTAATATAGTTAGATGTTTTAAGGATGTGATGTAATAGTTTTAACCTATCATGGACGGACAAAGGGATATTTAAATGGTTGATTAATTTTGTACAAGCACAAGTCTGATGAAGCCGATGGGTGAAAGCACTTACTGTTGCTGTTGTTGAAATAAACGTTGTTTGGTTATTACTACAGCTATATTGGTAAAACAACAGCTGTCTTTGCAGTGGTCATGGCATAGTGGTTAAGTGTTGTGACTTTAGTATACAGGGTCCTGGGTTAAGACCTGTAAGGGCTGTTCATTTTTTTGCTGGGCAGAACAAGGGCTGTCGGATACAGAGTGGTTAAGGTAGTTTTCTGCTGCTTTAAGGGGGTTTGCGGGAAGCTAAGCAGTACTGAGCTATGGGTAAATGTACGGGCACTTACACAGTGTAGGCAACACTTACCAGTGTGCAAATCAGCTTAGCTGTTATATTGCAGCAATGTTAATACTTGCCAGCCATAACTTAGCCCTGGTAACCAGGATACACCACCCAGTTCGATAACCTATAATAAGTGTATGTAATGCCATGTACAATACATTCAAGTATGTGTTGTCATTACAGTAGCAAGGGTTGTGAGTGTCGTATGGGACACAGACATATATAAGGCATGTGCACCACTGTTATTCATGTAAATGTGTTGCATACAGGAGTAGTAGCCCAAGGGTATGTGCTGTCACACTGGCATTTAGTGCATCATGGCAGTACTACTGTTGAAAGTGCTAACCCAGGCAAGAGCAGAGTGTGTAATGTAGTACTGACAACAGACACACCTGTGGGCATGGTTAGACACTGAGGTCTCTCTGTTGTATCCCTGGTATGTGAGCTGTGTCACAGTATATACCCTTTACTGGGTAATGATCCATCATGTGGAATGTAACTGTAGACTACTGTCTGTACAGCACATGTTAGTGAGGACATTCGACATGTAGTTATGGCATACATATTGTTGTCAGACGTCTAGCTGTCAACACACTTATGCTACTGCATGGCTACTTGCCAAGATGATGACTGTCAGTCCCTGTACAGATGTGCAGATGGCAGGGATATCCAGCTGGGATACATGCAGAACATATGGTACAGAACAGCATGCAGTTCAGCTATAGTCAATCCATGCTAGCAACAGTATACATGTGTGTGATGCATGTGCTGTGTCAATAGGTGATGCCCTTTTCCCTGGATACCACTGCACCCATGTACACAGTATTGCTGTGACCTGTTCTGCACCCTGCCATGTACTGTACACCACACCTCACAGGTGTACAACTCATTGTGGAATGTGTAGTACTGTCAGTTATGTCAGCTTTACTGCTCACAGCCCATATGTTTTTCAGAAACACATACCTGGGATGATATGTGGACAGTTGTCATTGGTGAATGCCTGATGCCTGATTTACAGCTGTCAACATCAATGGGCCATGTATCCAATATTCTTACACTGACAACCATCAGAGCTTACCATGGCTATGACATGTACATACCATTATTGATTTGACGCACCCATCCTTGATCTGCCATGGGACCAAATGACCACATATCTTAGCAGTACACGAGCCCAATATGTGACATATGTCCTGTACTTTCACATGCAGTGTGTACAGATTGTGTTAGGTGTGCAGCTGCTGACCATGATGTATACACACCGTGTGGGCATATGTGTGCACACTCTTATCATGACGGTTTATCGCACCTCTTGTGTGTACTACAGCAGTCACTGCTCCTGGCAAGGGTATACCAGCATGGACCATCTGCATTTGCCAGTGTATGTTCAGTCTGCCCTACACATGTCCCCGTATTCTGCATGATTGCAGGACCTACCCATGTGCACATCCCATGGTGTTCACACACTGACATCACTATTGCTGTGGGAGTAGGGTTACAGCTGCCACAGGTCCTGAACCTGAGTATGTGCAGATAGAGCCATTCTTAGTGTCCTTGGGATCCCTGCTGCAGTGCACTGGTGTGTCATGCTGACACCACCCCCATCCTTCAGCCTTTATGCAGATGCATGACACATGCACCCTACATGTGTGTCACTTTGCAGTGTCCCATACACTGAACACCACATGTTATAGCCTAGACCCCACTGATAATGTGGACTACTGTAATGCCTTATGCCGCAGTGTATCTCTGCAGCAGTTGCTATTGTCCTACAGGTATATACACTGGTGTTGCACTGTATATGGGTGTTGGTCCAAACATGTCCCTATTGTAGGCCATGTCTCCCACCATTATGTTACTCCTTGTGGACACATTCCACAATGACAGGATGTTAGTTATCATGCAGGTGTCTGACATACCCTTCCAATACTCCATAATGGTCATCCCTGTGATGCCGTGCATTTCACAACAACAATACGTGCACATGTTCAGCATGCATTCAGGGTAGGTGTGTTAGATGTGTGCATGGAATATACCATTGCCATTACATGCCCGGTGTGTTGGCAAGCATCTACATAAGCCATACTCACCAGCTACAGGCTGCTGCCTTGGTATCCCGGAGGGACTTACATAAGAGGGTGAGAGATGCAATGTCAGTGGCCACACCTGTGGCAGTGCTACAGGGTGGGTGCAGTATTACAATACATCAGCAGTACATTCCCACAATACTATCAATTCTGGACATCTGTTTATCACTACAATGCAGCAAAACAATATATCTATGACATGTCAGATATGCATGATCTACCTGTACCAATGTGGATGTACACACAACAGTGGTCTACTGATGTGCCCTGTGTCCTTACCTGCATGCTCCACAGCTGGTCTGTGGGTGCCACCCACCTCCACAAAGGTGTCCAGTGGTTGGTGTCTGGCCGGAAGGGCAGGTGCCACGAGGCTGGCCAGGAGCTCCTCCACACATGTCAGGGGGGGATGGATGGCATGCCCCCCCCCCCAGTGGTGAGGTGACCCCTGTAGTGCAGCAGCACACCAACAGGCATTGCAAAGCAGGTCAGTACAATGATGCCAGACCTGCTCATACCTGCAGTTGTGCAGTCTGGCATCATTGACCCTGTGGATTAGGTTGTTCCACAGGGTGGTCTGCTCCTGCTGTTCATGGGCAGCCCTGCCAAACAGCACTGGGTAGTGCTGGATCAGGTGTGATATAAGCACATCGTTCTCCACTGTTGAATAGCTGGGCAAGAGTGCATGTGACCTCTTAGCTGAAAGACATAAAGATGGAAACAAGACTGAGCAACTCATACAGCAAGGTTACCACAGTTTGTAATACACATCTCTGTTATCCCCCAACCATATCAGCTTCAACAAACTGTACACACAACTCATTAGGTATGGCTACAGTTTACCTACTAGTGGGACAGATATTGCATTGTACCACACCTTCTGCTATATGATTGTAGCCATGTTCCCTGTGTGGACACTATCATTGCTGGCCTGTTACAGACTATTCACCTCCATGCCATTGTCAGGGCCACTATGTGGTATGGCTGCTTTGGGATTGCTGCACATCTGACATTCTCAAATCCCTGACTAAGGGTATGTTGCAGACTATCCTGTGACACCTGCGACTTGCTTTGTGTATGACAACAGTTTTCCACATATGGGCCGGTGTTCCAGACACTGTCCTCCACCTACATACCAAGCTTTGCACATATGACATGCTGTCAGAAGTTGTTCTGTAGTGGGCTGTGAGTATATCATGTTGCCATTCCTGCCATCAGTCCACTGCTGTTGTGTCCCCCAAACATACAGTGGGGCTGGGGCCAAATATGTGTGGGCTTCACCTACACAATACATGTGTGCCCCTATGCACTCCAGAGACCAGTGTATGTAACAGTGGTATATGGCCCTATATTATTGAGTCTAGGGGGATGCACCATAATTAACCTAGGCTGTTACAACATGTGGGGGTATCAGGGGTGAGCTGCCTTAAGGTATCTGGATGTACATTACCATACAATTCACGTATATTTAAATGAATTACATAAATTGGGTTAATGCAGGCCTACTGCCTCCTGCCATAGAGACTGTTCTGTTTGTCATTGTGATTGTGATGGTGTCAGTTATGCCTTGTTATGTAACAGTTACATCCCATTGTGTCAGCTGAGGTCTTTGCCCCCCTAAGGATTGTGTACAGAGTGTAGATGGAGGCTGCTGAACTACACACCTGCATTACTTACTGTTGATTGTGTGGTATCCTGTGGCCCAGTCTGTCTTTACTATTGTACTATTTGGAGGGCTTGGCCTGGACAGCAACAGTTGTGACCCTTTCCAGACTCTGTATTGGTATAACTGTTTCATAGTTGCATTACTCCGTTTACACAGATGTCAGTGTCTAAACAGCTATATGACATGACATATACAACTGTAATAGTATACAAATAAAGGTTTCCCATTTATGCAAACCTGTGTGTGGTGTTATATCCTATGACCTCTCTGTGGGTATATGTTGCAGGCAATGATTGTCATTTGTATGGGCGGCTCATACAGTGTCCATCTGTTAAGGTGTTTACTGTAGGCATAGTGGCTGTTCCATACAGTGTGCACCTTCTACATATGTATCTTACTATATATATATCTCTGCTTGTGTATGTTTAGTCACATATATATCTATATATATGTATATATGTGTGTGTATGTATACCTATCTATATATATATATATATATATATATATATATATATATATATATATATATATATATAGATACACATATATCTGTGTGTGTGTGTGTGTGCATGTGTGTTTGTGCATATCTGTACCTGCATATATGTGTCTGTGTATATGTATCCTAGGGATGTTGATAGCTTCCACATTGTACAGTCCCTATGGGAGCCAGACTGTTCTGCATGATATGTTACCAATACCAGCCTGACATCATGCAGGTGGGATGGAGTACTGTTAACATCTTGTGCCCATATTGAGTCAGGTCCTGGTTATGGGATCTGCAACCGTTGGTAGTGTATTGCAGGGCAGATGTGTTTGGTTGTAGGGGGGATATACCTATTCGTACAAGACGTATGTTGTTTGGGGCCTCTCAACCCCATTAACGGTGCACGTGGACATATATGGTTTTGATATGCTCCCATTGTTATCTACAGATGTATGTCCGTATATACCTATATAGATATATAAATATATATGTATATATTTAGACATATAGATAACAATGTGTTTGTGTGTGTGTGTCTGTCCCTGTCTGTTTAGAGAGCAATGCTTTTGAGGCTAGTCACACTCCCTACAATTCAAATGGCCTACTTTAGCAAGGCTGCTGATGTCATCCACCTTGAAATATATATGTAGGCATTTGTATGTATATATGTTTATATATATATATATATATATATATATATATATATATATATATATATATATATATATATATATATATATATATATATATATATATATATATATATATATATATATATATATATATATATATATATATATATATATATATATATATATATATATATATATATATATATATATATATATATATATATATATATATATATATATATATATATATATAGATATATATATATATACATATATAGATATGTTGTATCTGTTTAGATATTAAAATATTTACACACACACATACATCTACATGTTGGAATACATTCTCTGTACTACTGAATGACTGGCTGGATGATATGTTTGTGAATACATCAGGGTTACGTATATCTGACATGGCTTAGTGGTAAATCAGTTTGTCTATGGTGTGCAGGGTCCTGGCTTCAAGCTTTGCAGAGGCTAATTATTTTATTGCTGGGCAGAACAAGGGCCATTGGATACAGAGTGATTAAGGCACTTTTGAGCAGTTGTAAGCGGGTTTGCGTGGGTTTGCACAGAGGTAAGCACTGCTAACTTCCAGTTACAGTTTCTTATACTCAGCTTCTAATTTGCTTAACCAGTGTAGGCATTGCTTACTCCTGCTGCTTAAAAGAGCTTATTCCTGCTTACCCCCAGCACTAATTTCTTTAAAAGAAAAGAAAATGGGTTGATAGGCAAGTGGTGAAAAAAGGGGCACAAAGAGGGAAAGACAGTAGGGAAAATAGCCAGGGATGTGCAGAAAGGGTGCTGTGAAGGCCCATAGCTGCCCATTTCTTCTACAGCAGCAGCTGTGCATATACACTGAATTTGGAGGTAGATTTGGACACTCAAACCCCTGGGAGAGGGGTGAGGACAACAATAATAAGTAGTGATGCTAATTAAACCAGATTACATGTGACATGCAAAATGTACAGCTATGTATGGGGTGAGATTTTCTTTTTGGGAACAGATTGCCCCTTTTTTTCAGGTGAGAGTGGGATGTTGGGGAGGGGTAGTAGGTATATTTGGGGAGGTAGGTTGGGTAAGTTAACAGACAATACAAACAAGATGCATACAGGGGTGGTATATGACACATTTGGGTAGTAAACACCTTGATGGGGAGGGCGTGTTGGGAAATCAGAAGCCCATGAGTCCCCTAGTGGAAACAGTGGGTCTGAGGTCTCCACCCATGGGCAGTCACCACTGCACCTTCACAGAGCCAATATTGGCTGTGCTGGGGGCTGAGTTGCAGAGCCAGACTGATGCTCTAGTTGCGACATGTGGCCCTTGAGCTGGCATAGAGGATCACCAAGCTGCTTGCTTTTCTCTCTACGTACCATGACCCTGACCTGGCAATGGGTGACAGGTACCTGTCTGTGCCCACTCCCAGGGGGGGAAAGCCCCCATCACCTAAGTTGGTTACACCCAAAGGTGGTGCAGGACCAATGAACAGGAAGGTCCTGGGTTGGGTCCCAGACATGCTGGTGCACAGTGCCATGGCCAGCTGAGGTAGGACAGGTGGTTCCACTGAGACCGGCCTTCCCAAACGTGCTATAGTGTTTAGATTTCATCATCATATGTGGGTTAGTAATAGTCAACACATTCCAGGGTTAGGTATAACAGCATGCATAGATATTCCCGTTAACCCACACACAGGATATGGAACAGTTGTATGGCAAACAGAACACATGCATATATGAGACCACAGTGGTAATAAGAACAGCATGCAGATACATTGATGGCACCATGCCACCAATGCTGGAATAATTCAGTATAGCACATGCATGGGAACAATTAAAATATTTATCAAAAAATTGGACATTATCAGAACATAGATGTCATTACATACTAGTTGGTGTGGGTATGTTGATTATTGTTGGAGATATGGGGGGGGAAGATGTCAATTAACAACTAGTATATTCCTGTAGTCCAAATTACTTTCCTAGTCAGTGTTGTTATCTGTACCTTACAAGTCTTACTACACTTCGCTATAGTCTTATTTTAGACAGTGATATGGCTGTCATCATCGTCACACATGGACTGGTTTTACCTGCAGTATACACCTCTTACCTGGTATACCTGTGGAGGGAATGTTTGTTAACACTAACTGTTTCTACACATACTCCCAGATTCCAGGCTGATGTTATGCACATAGCTATCCAACTCTTTCTGCACAGATTCTGGCCATGTGTTGACTACATGCAGGTGTGCCAGGACATATCTAGAATATTGCCGTCTTCAACCCTTAGTGACCTGACACACACATGTACATGCTTTCCTACACAGTTATATTATGTAGCATAGTGTGGGTGCCAGTGACCAGTGATACTTTATTATTCAGAGAAACTGCAAAACTCACAAATCCATACAATACCAGAGTGAACAGTACTAGTACAGGTTATAATGGTCTTTATGATGTACCTCTGGGAGCAATGTTTGTTAGCACTACCTGACTGTTGCCACACAAAGTTCCAGATTACACATTAGTATTATGCACATACATCTCACTCTGTTACTGTACACACTCTGGTCACAGCTTGACAACATGGGGGTGTAGATAGGACATACTTGGCATATTACTCTCCTAACAGTTTTGGGGATTGCTACAGTGACAGGTTTGTTCTCATAGATGTTTGACAATCACTTGTATTCCCTGTTTGTTGGCTAAACATCTAGGATCATCCCACAGACTTACCAGGGGGACAGGGGGACAGGCAGCAGATATGGGCCCATATACTGGACATTCTGGCCTCATCTATACAGTTGTGGGGTATGATTCTGTGTATGCAGCCTGCATCCACTCCCAGGATTCGGACCATGGCTGTGTCTGCTACAACTTAAACACTGTCCATCACATTTGTGTCTGCTATATAGATATTGCTGTATATCTCCTATCTGCTTTCTGTCTTTTAATCCCCTGTGCTTTTGCATTCTGACCTTGTATTACAGCACTCATACAGATCTCCTAGACAGTAATATTTTGTAGGCCAGTATGGGTGACAGTGATGTGTAATACCTCTCTGCTCTGAATGCAACTGCATCAGTTGCAATACCATACAATACCAATGAAAGCAGTACCAGTACAGGGTATCATTCTTGTATTTCTGGGCACAGTGTTGGTATCTGGCAGACCTGTAGGATAAATGTTTGTTAGCACTACCTGAATGCTACCACACACAGTACCAGATTCCACATTACTATTATGCACATACATCTCACCCTGTTACTGTACACACTCTGGCCACACCTTGACAAGTTGGGGTGTAAATGGGACATATGTGGCTTCTTAGTCTCATAAGGTTTTGGGGAGTTGCTAGTGTGCCAGCTTTGTTCTCATAGATGTGTGTCAATCAGTTGTATTTCCTGTTTGCCGCCTATACATCTGGAATCATCCCACTGATTTCCCAGGGGGGTGGGTTGATAGGCAACAGATATGGGCCACTTTACTGGACATTCTGGACATATCTGTATAGTTGTGGGGTATGATTCTGTATGCAGACTACTACCACTGGCAGGATTCGAACTATGGCTGTGTGTGCTAAAAAAAACAACAGTTCACATCTCAGTTGCATGTGCTATTTGGGTTTTGTTGTCTGTGTTTTCCCTGTTTTCTGTCTATGTGTCTCTCAGTTGTACTAAATGGCCTCTGGGGATTACAGCAGTCATATACAGGCATTCCTACACATTCAATTTTTGGTGCACAGTGTGGGTAACAGTGCTTAATACAACAGTACTATTACATGATTGCAAATCTACATTACCATATGATACCAGAGTATACACATGCAGTCCAGCAGTTAGACCTTTATTGTCGGGCTGTCCAAACTATATGAGACTCTTCCTGCCATATTCTCCAGTGTATGAACATCACAGGTTTTATACAGGCAATTGATTTAGTACTACTTTTAGTTTTATTTCTTATGACAGTAAATGCATGAGTATTACTGACCTTCCTCACATTGCAACCTTGCTAGGCGACTGACATTGGCCTCCTGGTTCGTGGCCCACTCCATTGCAGCTGTGGGGGACATAAGAGGAATATGTAGCCATACCTATCATTGATATACCTGAGCTGGCAATTATTACACACATAGTGGGGTCATACTTGCACACAACTGGAACATCCCCTGCCGCTTTAGCCTCTTGGATCCACTGCTCCAAGAGGTCCCCCTTATGCCACTTCAGGTTGGCATAGTGATGGCTGACCTGCTCACCAGTTTGGGGTATGCCAGTGGCACTGGGGAGGTCATGGGCGAGACAGTCCCAGGCCTCCACCTTATATTGGGAGCCCTGGTACTGGCCCTGCAGCAATCTCTGATCATGGTCTTTGTCAAGAAGTCATGCCATGACTCTAGACTCCTGGATGCACCAGCACTGTGCCCAAAAGCACACACCCTCTCCCCTTCCTGACATGGTGCCTGCAAGGGGAAGCTATTCCCACCTCTTGGGTTTACGTAAGGCCAATTTCCTGCACTTTTCCATGATTGGCCAGTTTTGAAAAGGCTAGGCTATGTGCAAACTTGCTTACTTAGGGTTGGCATTGTTTAAAGGGGTATAACCCTGAGCACATTGAGTTAGCTGGCCTACATATTGCTTACATCTCCTAAGCTGGCCTGTGCAATGCTTAGCATCACTTACATTAGACTTTGTATTATAATTCCTTTTTGGCATTGATTTATTATTCATTAACCTTATATGTATGCCTGGTATCCATGATTCATGTGTACGTACACTGTACGGGGTCCTTGTGTTTTATTGGGGACTTCAGCACTCTATTACTATTGCACCTGACTTCTGGGCTTACTGCTGTACTCCGGTTCACATATTTATGTTATGTAGTCGGTTATGGCACATATGACTGTATACTGATTCCTTTCACAGGTTCAGTTTGGTTTTACTATAGTGAGGACTTGTTTGCTGATACCTCATTCTTCTGTACTTCTGTGATGGCTTAGTGGTTAACTACTGTGACTATGATGTATAGGGTCCTGGGTGTGAGAGCTGCATGACTGTTTATTTTGTTGATGGGCAGAACAAGGACCATTGGATACAGAGTGATTAAGGCACTTTTGAGCATTTGTAAGTGGGTTTGTGCGGGTTTGCATGAGGGTAAGCAATGCTAACCTCTGGTTACATCTGCTTACAGAGAGTTAGCTTCAGAATTGCTTAACCTGTTTGCGCATTGCTTACCCCCACGCAAAAGGGCTTAAACCCGCTTACTAGTGCTTACATATGCTTACTACTGCTTATTGGTGCTTAAACCTGATTACTAGTGCTTTATTCATTATGATACTGACACTTCACATGTGCATTTACTGTAGTACTCCAGTTTATAAATATATGTTATTTAGTGGGTTATGCAACATAAATATTAGTCATAACATGCTTTGCCATGGAAAATGGAATGTGTTACGGTGGGACTCAAACCGGGAATGCCTGCTCGTAAGGTGAATGCTCTGATCACTTCACTATTGATATGCTGCTTCCTTTGCATATACATTCCTTGTTATCCTCTTCAGCCATTTAAGCTGCATTAACCATAGCTAACCAATGAGCACACCTGCGCACCTATGGTTAGCTTTATTCAGATTTTAAAAAAAAAGAAACGGATTTGTTCATTTTATTTCTGTATACTTTTGCCGTTGTACACGAAGAGGACTGTTGGTGGGGATATGCTGACACCTATGAGCAGTCTCACTCATTTCTTACCCCTTTCTGCTGTTCTTCATTGTGGGGGCATGTATATTCTGAGAGCTCTGCTCTCAGCACACCCCCTGTACTCTTACACACTCCATGTAAGATTAGGATCTCAGGCAGCGCGCCTCATTACTATGCATGGCACGCTGCCGTCTTGCTCCTAAATGGCCACCTCCGTGCAGGACTAAGCTAGTTCTGCATGGAGGAATAGTAAATCTGGGGGATTGTCTTTTATTGTATTGTTTGATGGGATGAAAAGGTGTCTTTTTATTATAGTTAAATTAGAAGAAATGCTATATAAGATGATTTTTGATTGGCAGGGAGATTTAAAACTTATTATTTTGTGGATAATTCTGATATATTTATTAATATATAATATGATTCTGCTATTAATTATTATTTCAAACTTTATATTTCTGTGATTATAAATATTAATATATTACTGCCTAGCCCTAGAACTTTCTATTTTTATTTCCAACTTAGTGTGATCTCTGTCTTTGTAGTACTGATAGTTAAGATATAGTTAGAAGTTAAATATGCTCTGTTTTTAGAGAAAAAAAACATTTTAGACCTTAGAGAAAATATGTTGACTTATTTGTTGATATTAATATTTCTAAGTTTAAAGATTTATTGTGTTTACGGTCTAAGAAAAATAACATGCAATGATATTTTTAAATTGAATAGTTATACATGAATAAGTACTTTCTGGTTTTGTTGTACTACTTATATATTATCTATGATTTTTATATTATGTGCTGAGTGCGCTTTAATTATTTATTTTCTAATCCTTTTGTATTAATACTTACTGGGTACCTGGGATTGGAGCGAAGGTTGCTAAAAACATTTAGATATTATTACCTTATATAAAAAGGTGAATTGATCATTGTAGGAGATTTTAATTGTTTTCTATCCTGTAAGGGTACTACTAAAGGTAGAAAACCCAGATTATCCTCAATTGCTAAACATTTAGATAATTTTATTAATTCACTAAATATGTGAGATATTTATGATATAAAATTACATTTTCTTAACCATTCACATTAGTCATATAGATTTTGCACTCAAACTAATATTGACAAAGTTTTCACTTCCAGTACTTTATATACCAAAACTAAAGATGTGATGACAACTTCACGTCCTTTATCTGACCACAATGTTATTACTTTTATGTTAACTTTGAAACCTTGTAATTTGATTTATTGTCAGAGAATTCCTGCATATATAATAAAAATAAAAGGTTTTAAAGAATGGTTTCTGAAGGAATGAAATCAGTTTATTGAAATTAATAATAATAATGGTGAAGTTACAGAAGTTATTTTATGTGATTCATTAAAAGCTTATTTATATGGAAAATGTTAAACTTAGTATTAATGTAAGAGAAGGGAATGGGATAAGGAATTAAATACTTTTGCAATCTAATATAGATAAATTGAAATTGAATTTAAAACCATATGACAAATCTGCAAATATTGAATTAAAAATGTTAAATCAGATCAGAAATATCTTGAGTTACTTTATCCTATAATCATAATAAGTTTGGAAAAATTGAAATTATAGTCTTATCCAATAAATCCAAAAAGTATATAAAGATTAGATAATAGATCAAAAGAATACTAATCATATTAAATAAGTAACATTTAAGCAAGGAGATATAGTTAAAAAGCAAATGATTTAAAAGTTATATTGGGATGTTTTAGAAAATAATATGAGGAACTTAATAAGAAACTAACTTTAGATAATATATAAATTACATTTTTAAAAAATAATATACAATATAAGTTAATTAAAGAACAAAAATCTAAAATTGTGAAATAATTTTCTTTGAAAGAGTTAACAGATCAAATCAATAATCTTAAATCAAATAAGGTTGCAGTTTAGATGGTATAATTACAGAGTTATATAAATTAATTACAGATAACATATTGCGTTTTATTAAAAGTTTTTGAACAAGTCAAATATACTTCAAATACCCCCTTATGTTGTTCTTATCAACCTATGTCATTGCTAAATGTAGATTACAAAATGTTTATGTCTATTCTTGCAAAAAGATTAAATCTCATTATGCCAAAATTAACAAATGACAAACAGATCATTTTTATTTTGCCTAGAAAGGTTTGGGATAATATAATTAGGCTTAATACTTAAATTGATATAGCTAATAAAATTAAATAAAAGTACTAATGATAATAAGTTTAGATTTAGATAAGGCTTTTGACTCTATTAATGAGCCTTATCTGTTTAAAGTACTCAAAAATATAATTTTCCCTAAAATTTAAAAATTTTGCAACAAATATTTACAGTAACTCATTCAGTTTTGTAAAAAGAAGTATCCTTTTTTTATCTAGCACCTTAAAACTTTAAAAAGTACATAACAGGGGTGTCCTTTGTCTCCTCTATTATCTCCTTTAGCTGTTGAACCTTTTGCCAACAACATTAGATCTGCTAATAAAGATCATTGATTTCCAATAGATAGGAACCATATTTGTAAAATTCAATTATTTGCAGATGATATCTTGATATTGAGTAGTGATACTGAATCTTTGCTGGAACATTTAATTACCACCGTAGATTATTTTGAAAAGACTTCAGGTTTGATGTTGAATCATTGCAAAACAGAAACTTTGCTTATAAATAAAATTAATAGCTATCTAAGTAACTATAAGATTTTTGATTGGGACAATTCACAAATTAATTATTAGTAAATTATAATAACTTAACAGATACTGTTACCAAGTTAACTACTAATTGGAATATTTTTTTTCACAATGGAAGATTGACTCACTTTGATAAAAAATATAATTTTGGCCAAAATGCTATTTTATATGCAGTTGTTAATTATTCTCTCCTCCAAAAAAATTAAGAAATTAAACTCTATGGTTCCCTAATAAACCAAGAATATCCTTTGATGCTTTGATTGACATATAAAAAACTGGAAATAAGGTGGTATAGGTTTCCCAAATATTGAATTATATGCCAAATCTATAATTCTTAATATATCTTTATGTTTGAATTTTTCATATCAATCTCATTGGAAAGCTATTCATGAAAGATTATTTATTAATAATGAATATGGTGTTGATTCTTATTCTCAATTTGGTTGCCAAGTTAACTACTAATTGGAATATTTTTTTCACAATGGAAGATCGACTTATTTTGATAAAGTGATAATTTCACCAAAATTCCTATTTTATATGCAGTTGTTAATTATTCTCCATCTAAAAGATTTTAAGAAATTAAACTATCTTCTTCTTAACCTTTTATGGTTCCCTAATAAGTAAAGAATATCCTTTGATTCTTTGATTTGCATATAAAAATTGGAAAGAAGGTGGTATAGGTTTCCCCAAATATTGAATTATATGCCAAATCTATAATTCTTAATATAATATCTTTATGGTTGAAGTCTTCATATTGATCTCATTGGAAATTTATTCATGAAAGTTATTAATTAATAATGGATATGTTGTGGATTCTTATTCTCAATTTGAAATTAATAACTTTTATTGGATTTTGAAAAATTTATATATGAACAAACAAAAAACTCAATTTCTCCCCCTTTTACAAATTATATTCTTATTGCTTTTCAAAGATTTATGAATACTAATTATATAGTTAAAGGAATTAAAGTTGTATTATTCCCTATACCTAATACTACTGGATGTTTAGAGACTTTTAATATAAATAAAATGTTAGGTTTTTAAGATATTGACTTAATCTTTTGGCATCAGTTTTTAATTGGAAATAAAATACATACTGTGGATTATCTTCTTGCAAGACATTCTTTAGAGAATAATGATTGGTTAAATATACAGTTTTTTAAAAATATGTTACAGACAAAATCTCTATGCATTTTCAAACAAAACATAATCCAAAAATGTTAGACTTTTCTTTAAAATCATTAGTAACTTAAGTCATAATAAATCTTATGTATCAGTAATTTATAAACATAAAAGAGTAGAGTTCACTTCCTCAGTTTCGTCATTTTGGAGCTATTTAACAAAGGTTAATGAGAATGTTTTTTTTTTCTGATGAAGATAAAACTTTAATTCTAAAATCTGCATCTTCTCTTTATGGAAAATTTATACTTGGACATATCTTCATAGAGTTTTTTTTAACTCTGCTCAAAGTTGCATTAATTTACAAATATAAAAAAAAATAATTGTTTGAGATGTAATGAAGTTTATGATGCAGACTAGCTTCATATGACAATAGAGTGTAAAATGGTAACACCTATCTGGAATGAATTTAAAAATTTTGCTCAAGCTTTGTGATGAGATATTTGCTTTATAACTAACTCTTTGTTCTTATTTAATGCTCCACCTCCAAATTCTATTCCTAAATTGCAAGTGCTTCTTCCTTGGTCCATTTTAGCCATAGCAAGGAAAGTATTTACAAAGAATTGGAAATGTAAAAGTGTTTTATCTTTGACTGAATTTATTTGATTGGCAAAAATGTTTGTGAAAAGGAACTAGCAACTATAAAAATGAGAACATTGATTATTACCCATCAATATAGGTCTTGATTAAAGTTAACTGATTTACTAAATAAGTTTTAATGGTTTAGTTTACTGTATTGAATTTTTGTTATCGTCCTCTGTAAATAGTTATTTTTTTGTTTTTCTTTTCTTTATATGGATATTTAAATGTTTGTTTTAAAAAAAATAATAAAAAGGAAAAAAAATAAACAGTGCAGAAGTCCCACACATGCAATGCTGAATTGCAATAACAACAATAACAAACGTGGAAATAGCAGTGATATTAAAGATAACCATGGCTAACAACAATAACAAACATGGAAATAGCAGTGATATTAAAGATAACCATGGCTAACAACAATAACAAATGTGGAAATAGCAGTGATATTAAAGATAACCAGACTAACAACAATAACAAATGTGGAAATAGTGATACTAAAGATAACCATGGCTAACAACAATAACAAACGTGGAAATAGCAGTGATATTAAAGAAAACCAGACTTACAACAATAACAAACGTGGAAATCGCAGTGATATTAAAGATAACCAGACTAACAACAATAACAAATGTGGAAATAGCAGTGATATTAAAGATAACCATGTCTACCAACATCAGTAATACAGAGGAAATAGCAGTGATATGAAAGATTACCATGGCTAACAACAATAAGAAACATGGAAATAGCAGTGATAATAAAGATAATCATGGCTAACAACAATAACAAACGTGGAAATAGCAGTGATATTAAAGATAACCATGTCTGACAACAATAACAAACATGCAAATAGCAGTGATATGAAAGATAACCATGGCTAACAACAATAAGAAACATGGAAATAGCAGTGATAATAAAGATAACCATGGCTAACAACAATAACAAACGTGGAAATAGCAGTGATATTAAAGATAACCATGTCTAACAACAATAACAAACGTGTAAATAGCAGTGATATGAAAGATAACCATGGCTAACAACAATAACAAACGTGGAAATAGCAGTGATATTAAAGATAGCCATGGCTAACAACAATAACAAACGTGGAAATAGCAGTGATATTAAAGATACCATGTCAGACAACAATAACAAACGTGGTTAGTAGTAACACATGAAGCATCAGAGACCATACAGGTGCAACTAACCATAGGCAAAACTGCTATACAACTGGTAGCATGTTACAGACCACCCTCCCAATCTCAGGAACCCCACTCAGCCTTCCTGAAGACATTGGAGGATATGAATGTATCACAAAATACCATCATACTGGGAGACTTCAACTACCCAAACATAGATTGGGTACATTATTCTAGACCTAATACCCTAGCCCAAAGGTTCCTGGAATTCATAAATTCAAATGCACTGGAACAACTAGTCACCTCTCCCACTAGGGGAGATAATATACTAGACCTGATCATCACAAACATGGGGACAAAATGCTCCACACCGGAAGTATACTCCTCACTAGTGAGATCTGACCACAAACTAATCACCCTGGATATACATATCCCACCTCCACCCCAGCACAAAAGACCACAGTGAAAAACTTCTCAAAAGCAGACTTCACTCTTCTTAAGACTGAGATGGTATCCTTTAAGCCCACTGTGCCAGTGGATACCACATCCCACAATGCTGAATCCTTCACAAATGCTTTCTATGGACATCTCCAAGAATGCATGGATCATGCAATCCCAAATAAATCCAAGTCCCTCTCCACCAAAGGCAAGCGTCCTGTCTGGTGGACCTCAGCCATTAACAAATTGTATAACAAAAGAAGGAAGCTACTGCACATCAGAGCAAAATCCCATGAAGGGAAGACATCTCTAATCAACATTAGCAGAAAACTACGTTCTCTCATAAAAACATCCAAGGCCAACTTTGAGAGAAAAATCGCTAAGGACACTAAAGATAACCACAAAGCCTTCTTCAGCTATGTTAGAAACCTGGTAGGAAACCCTCAGATATGCTCAGAGTTAGTTCACAACAACAAAAAATACACTGAACCCACAGATATTGCAAACATTCTGGCTGACAGGTTCAGTGCAAATTTCTCCCCTCCCTCACCCCCAAAAGAAGAAATACTTATCCCAGCTGAATGTAATCTCCCTGTCATCTCAGATGTCCAAGTGAGAACTGCCCTAAACAAAGCTAAAAACACAGCATCAATGGGACCTGACAGTATCCCGGGTTGCGTGTTACGTGAACTCCAAGAGGAGCTAAACCCACACATAAAAATGCTATTTAACCTTAGCCTTACTTCAGGATATGTACCTGAACACTGGTGTACAGCAACAGTGGTCTCACTCCACAAAGGGGGTACCTCTACAGACCCTGGCAACTACCGCCCCATAAGCTTAACCAGCCTGGTCTGCAAAGCTATGGAAAGAATCATTATGGAACTCATAAACAGAGACATAGGGGACCTACAGACACTTGACCCCACCCAGTTCGGCTTTGTAAAGGGCAGATCCTGCCTTTTGAACCTGGTTGACTTTTTCGAAACAGTCACTAGAGCCATTGATGAGGGCAAAGCAGTCCATACAGCCTATCTGGACTTGGCTAAGGCCTTTGACACAATACCCCACTCAGGCATCATAGATAAGCTCAACAGCTTAAACGTAAACCCTTATGTCACTAGATGGGTTGCAAACTGGCTAAAGGACAGAATCCATAAAGTTAAAATCGCTGGAGCAAAGTCAGACTCAAAGCCAGTCAAAAGTGGTGTCCCACAGGGATCTGTCCTGAGACCCCTCTTGTTCGGCACTTATTTCTTAGATGTTAAAGCAAACATGGGAGGGTTGTGGCTGACAAAGTTCGCAGGTGACTGCAAACTAGGCGCCATAGTTGATACACCAGTGGACACATACATCCTACAAAAAGGCCTCACAGAAACGGGCAACTGGTGCCGGAGTCACGGCCTTAAACTAAATGCCAAAAAATGTATAGTCATCCCCTTTGGGAAAAACAAAGTACCCACAAATTATCACATAGACAGCAACCCACTGAGTACAGAAAAAGTAATCAGATACCTAGGGACCCAAGTCAACAGTGACCTCTCATTTGACACCCACGTTGCCAAACTGGTTAGAAAAACATTCTACCTTGCACACCTCATCATGAAGGGATTCACATCCAGATCCAGGGATGTCATTGTACCCCTATACTCCTCCCTCATCAGACCTATGATTGAGTACAATGTCCCATTTGGTATGTACCTCACCGGGCATTTGCAACAGCTGGAGAGACCACAAAAGTACCTCAGCAAGAGGATCAAGGGTCTCCAACATATGTCTTATTCTGCCAGACTAAAGAAACTTCAGCTCTATTCAGTAGCATACCGCCTGCTCAGAGGTGATCTCTGCCTGATGTACAAGGCCATGTCCAATTAGGATCTGATGGACATGCTCCACCTCAAAAAATCCAAATCCATCAGGACCACGAGAGCCAAAGACTTAAACCTTGGCACAAGTATGAATAGGACATGCTGGAGGGATAGATTCATAACCCAGAGGCTTCCCATGCTTTGGAGCAAGATCCCAGTTCGTATTAGGCCGAGCCCCTCACTGACTCTCTTCAAGAGAAATCTTGATGAGTGGATGGGAGATCATAAGTTTACCCCTGGGGTCACATCTGTGTCACTGCTAGACAGGGGCACAGTAAACTAATTCTATTATATAAGGGGACCTTCACTGTGTCACCACTAGACAGAGGCACAGTATTCTAATTTTATTCTGTACATTTTTGTACCATTTCATGGGGTGGAAAAAGCCACATCACTATGGCTAGGTTTACAAATGCCCCAGGGCAGATAACCTAGTACTATACTATGAAACTATGAAACTATGAAATAGCAGTGATATTAAAGAAAGCCATGTCTAACAATAAGAAATGTGGAAATAGTGATATTAAAGATAACCATGGCTAACAACAATAACAAACATGGAAATAGCAGTGATATTAAAGACTACCATGGCTAACAACAATAACAAATGTGGAAATAGCAGTGATATTAAAGATAACCAGACTAACAACAATAACAAATATGGAAATAGCAGTGATATTAAAGATAACCATGTCTAACAACATCAGTAATACAGAGGAAATAGCAGTGATATTAACGATAACCATGTCTAACAACATCAGTAATACAGAGGAAATAGCAGTGATATTAAAGATAACCATGGCTAACAACAATAACAAACGTGGAAATAGCAGTGATATTAAAGATAACCATGGCTAACAACAATAACAAATGTGGAAATAGCAGTGATATTAAAGATAACCATGTCTAACAACATCAGTAATACAGAGGAAATAGCAGTGATATTAAAGATTACCATGGCTAACAACAATAACAAATGTGGAAATAGCAGTGATATTAAAGATAACCATGGCTAACAACAATAACAAATGTGGAAATAGCAGTGATATTAAAGATAACCATGGCTAACAACAATAGCAAATGTGGAAATAGCAGTAATATTAAAGATAACCATGGCTAACAACAATAACAAATGTGGAAATAGCAGTGATATTAAAGATAACCACATGGCTAACAACAATAACAAACGTGGAAATAGCAGTGATATTAAAGATAACCATGGCTAACAACAATAACAAATGTGGAAATAGCAGTGATATTAAAGATGACCATGGCTAACAACAATACCAAACGTGGAAATAGCAGTGATATTATAGATAACCATGGCTAACAACAATAACAAATGTGGAAATAGTGATATTAAAGATAACCATGGCTAACCACAATAACAAACATGGAAATAGCAGTGATATTAAAGATAACCATGGCTAACAACAATAATAAACGTGGAAATAGCAGTGATATTAAATATAACCATGGCTAACAACAATAATAAACATGGAAATAGCAGTGATATTAAAGATAATCATGGCTAACAACAATAACAAACGTGGAAATAGCAGTAATATTAAAGATAACCATGTCTAACAACATCAGTAATACAGAGGAAATAGCAGTGATATTAAAGATAACCATCGCTAACAACATCAGTAATACAGAGGAAATAGCAGTGATATTAAAGATAACCATGTCTAACAACATAAGTAATACAGAGGAAATAGCAGTGATATTAAAGATAACCATGTCTAACAACATCAGTAATACAGAGGAAATAGCAGTGATATTAAAGATAACCATGTCTAACAACATCAGTAATACAGAGGAAGTAGCAGTGATATTAAAGATAACCATGTCTAACAACATCAGTAATACAGAGGAAATAGCAGTGATATTAAAGATAACCATAGCTAAAAACATCAGTAATACAGAGGAAATAGCAGTGATATTAACGATAACCATGTTTAACAACATCAGTAATACAGAAGAAGTAGCAGTGATATTAACGATAACCATGTCTAACAACATCAGTAATGCAGAGGAAATAGCAGTGATATTAAAGATAACCATGTCTAACAACATCAGTAATACAGAGGAAGTAGCAGTGATATTAAAGATAACCATGTCTAACAACATCAGTAATACAGAGGAAATAGCACTGATATTAACGATAACCATGCCTAACAACATTAGTAATACAGAGGAAGTAGCAGTGATATTAACGATAACCATGTCTAACAACATCAGTAATACAGAGGAAATAGCAGTGATATTAAAGATAACCATGTCTAACAACATCAGTAATACAGAGGAAATAGCAGTGATATTAAAGATAACCATGTCTAACAACATCAGTAATACAGAGGAAATAGCAGTGATATTAACGATAACCATGTCTAACAACATTAGTAATACAGAGGAAATAGCAGTGATATTAAAGATAACCATGTCTAACAACATCAGTAATACAGAGGAAATAGCAGTGATATTAATGATAACCATGTCTAACAACATCAGTAATACAGAGGAAATAGCAGTGATATTAATGATAACCATGTCTAACAACATCAGTAATACAGAGGAAATAGCAGTGATATTAAAGATAACCATGTCTAACAACATCAGTAATACAGAGGAAATAGCAGTGATATTAATGATAACCTTGTCTAACAACATCAGTAATACAGAGGAAATAGCAGTGATATTAAAGATAACCATGTCTAACAACATCAGTAATACAGAGGAAATAGCAGTGATATTAAAGATAACCATGTCTAACAACATCAGTAATACAGAGGAAATAGCAGTGATATTAACGATAACCATGTCTAACAACATCAGTAATACAGAGGAAATAGCAGTGATATTAAAGATAACCATGTCTAACAACATCAGTAATACAGAGGAAATAGCAGTGATATTAAAGATAACCATGTCTAACAACATCAGTAATACAGAGGAAATAGCAGTGATATTAACGATAACCATGTCTAACAACATCAGTAATACAGAGGAAATAGCAGTGATATTAAAGATAACCATGTCTAACAACATCAGTAATACAGAGGAAATAGCAGTGATATTAAGATAACCATGTCTAACAACATCAGTAATACAGAGGAAATAGCAGTGATATTAAAGATAACCATGTCTAACAACATCAGTAATACAGAGGAAATAGCAGTGATATTAAAGATAACCATGTCTAACAACATCAGTAATACAGAGGAAATAGCAGTGATATTAAAGATAACCATGTCTAACAACATCAGTAATACAGAGGAAATAGCAGTGATATTAAAGATAACCATGTCTAACAACATCAGTAATACAGAGGAAATAGCAGTGATATTAAAGATAACCATGTCTAACAACATCAGTAATACAGAGGAAATAGCAGTGATATTAAAGATAACCATGTCTAACAACATCAGTAATACAGAGGAAATAGCAGTGATATTAACGATAACCATGTCTAACAACATCAGTAATACAGAGGAAATAGCAGTGATATTAACGATAACCATGTCTAACAACATCAGTAATACAGAGGAAATAGCAGTGATATTAAAGATAACCATGTCTAACAACATCAGTAATACAGAGGAAATAGCAGTGATATTAACGATAACCATGTCTAACAACATCAGTAATACAGAGGAAATAGCAGTGATATTAACGATAACCATGTCTAACAACATCAGTAATACAGAGGAAATAGCAGTGATATTAAAGATAACCATGTCTAACAACATCAGTAATACAGAGGAAATAGCAGTGATATTAAAGATAACCATGTCTAACAACATCAGTAATACAGAGGAAATAGCAGTGATATTAAAGATAACCATGTCTAACAACATCAGTAATACAGAGGAAATAGCAGTGATATTAAAGATAACCATGTCTAACAACATCAGTAATACAGAGGAAATAGCAGTGATATTAAAGATAACCATGTCTAACAACATCAGTAATACAGAGGAAATAGCAGTGATATTAACGATAACCATGTCTAACAACATCAGTAATACAGAGGAAATAGCAGTGATATTAAAGATAACCATGTCTAACAACATCAGTAATACAGAGGAAATAGCAGTGATATTAAAGATAACCATGTCTAACAACATCAGTAATACAGAGGAAATAGCAGTGATATTAACGATAACCATGTCTAACAACATCAGTAATACAGAGGAAATAGCAGTGATATTAAAGATAACCATGTCTAACAACATCAGTAATACAGAGGAAATAGCAGTGATATTAAAGATAACCATGTCTAACAACATCAGTAATACAGAGGAAATAGCAGTGATATTAAAGATAACCATGTCTAACAACATCAGTAATACAGAGGAAATAGCAGTGATATTAAAGATAACCATCGCTAACAACAATAACAGAGGAAATAGCAGTGATATTAAAGATAACCATGTCTAACAACAATAACAAACGTGGAAATAGCAGTGATATTAAAGATAACCATGTCTAACAACATCAGTAATACAGAGGAAATAGCAGTGATATTAAAGATAACCATGGCTAACAACAATAACAAACGTGGAAATAGCAGTGATATTAAAGATAACCATGGCTAACAACAATAACAAACGTGGAAATAGCAGTGATATTAAAGATAACCATGTCTAACAACATCAGTAATACAGAGGAAATAGCAGTGATATTAAAGATAACCATGTCTAACAACAATAACAAACGTGGAAATAGCAGTGATATTAAAGATAACCATGTCTAACAACATCAGTAATACAGAGGAAATAGCAGTGATATTAAAGATAACCATGTCTAACAACATCAGTAATACAGAGGAAATAGCAGTGATATTAATGATATCCATGTCTAACAACATCAGTAATACAGAGGAAATAGCAGTGATATTAAAGATAACCATGTCTAACAACAATAACAAATGTGGAAATAGCAGTGATATTAAAGATAACCATGTCTAACAACAATAACAAACGTGGAAATAGCAGTGATATTAAAGATAACCATGTCTAACAACATCAGTAATACAGAGGAAATAGCAGTGATATTAACGATAACCATGTCTAACAACATCAGTAATACAGAGGAAATAGCAGTGATATTAAAGATAACCATGTCTAACAACATCAGTAATACAGAGGAAATAGCAGTGATATTAAAGATAACCATGTCTAACAACATCAGTAATACAGAGGAAATAGCAGTGATATTAAAGATAACCATGTCTAACAACATCAGTAATACAGAGGAAATAGCAGTGATATTAAAGATAACCATGTCTAACAACATCAGTAATACAGAGGAAATAGCAGTGATATTAAAGATAACCATGTCTAACAACATCAGTAATACAGAGGAAATAGCAGTGATATTAAAGATAACCATGTCTAACAACATCAGTAATACAGAGGAAATAGCAGTGATATTAAAGATAACCATGTCTAACAACATCAGTAATACAGAGGAAATAGCAGTGATATTAAAGATAACCATGTCTAACAACATCAGTAATACAGAGGAAATAGCAGTGATATTAAAGATAACCATGTCTAACAACATCAGTAATACAGAGGAAATAGCAGTGATATTAACGATAACCATGTCTAACAACATCAGTAATACAGAGGAAATAGCAGTGATATTAAAGATAACCATGTCTAACAACATCAGTAATACAGAGGAAATAGCAGTGATATTAAAGATAACCATGTCTAACAACATCAGTAATACAGAGGAAATAGCAGTGATATTAAAGATAACCATGTCTAACAACATCAGTAATACAGAGGAAATAGCAGTGATATTAAAGATAACCATGTCTAACAACATCAGTAATACAGAGGAAATAGCAGTGATATTAAGATAACCATGTCTAACAACATCAGTAATACAGAGGAAATAGCAGTGATATTAAGATAACCATGTCTAACAACATCAGTAATACAGAGGAAATAGCAGTGATATTAATGATAACCATGTCTAACAACATCAGTAATACAGAGGAAATAGCAGTGATATTAACGATAACCATGTCTAACAACATCAGTAATACAGAGGAAATAGCAGTGATATTAAAGATAACCATGTCTAACAACATCAGTAATACAGAGGAAATAGCAGTGATATTAAAGATAACCATGTCTAACAACATCAGTAATACAGAGGAAATAGCAGTGATATTAACGATAACCATGTCTAACAACATCAGTAATACAGAGGAAATAGCAGTGATATTAACGATAACCATGTCTAACAACATCAGTAATACAGAGGAAATAGCAGTGATATTAACGATAACCATGTCTAACAACATCAGTAATACAGAGGAAATAGCAGTGATATTAAAGATAACCATGTCTAACAACATCAGTAATACAGAGGAAATAGCAGTGATATTAACGATAACCATGTCTAACAACATCAGTAATACAGAGGAAATAGCAGTGATATTAAAGATAACCATGTCTAACAACATCAGTAATACAGAGGAAATAGCAGTGATATTAAAGATAACCATGTCTAACAACATCAGTAATACAGAGGAAATAGCAGTGATATTAAAGATAACCATGTCTAACAACATCAGTAATACAGAGGAAATAGCAGTGATATTAAAGATAACCATGTCTAACAACATCAGTAATACAGAGGAAATAGCAGTGATATTAACGATAACCATGTCTAACAACATCAGTAATACAGAGGAAATAGCAGTGATATTAAAGATAACCATGTCTAACAACATCAGTAATACAGAGGAAATAGCAGTGATATTAAAGATAACCATGTCTAACAACATCAGTAATACAGAGGAAATAGCAGTGATATTAACGATAACCATGTCTAACAACATCAGTAATACAGAGGAAATAGCAGTGATATTAAAGATAACCATGTCTAACAACATCAGTAATACAGAGGAAATAGCAGTGATATTAAAGATAACCATGTCTAACAACATCAGTAATACAGAGGAAATAGCAGTGATATTAACGATAACCATGTCTAACAACATCAGTAATACAGAGGAAATAGCAGTGATATTAAAGATAACCATGTCTAACAACATCAGTAATACAGAGGAAATAGCAGTGATATTAAAGATAACCATGTCTAACAACATCAGTAATACAGAGGAAATAGCAGTGATATTAACGATAACCATGTCTAACAACATCAGTAATACAGAGGAAATAGCAGTGATATTAAAGATAACCATGTCTAACAACATCAGTAATACAGAGGAAATAGCAGTGATATTAGCGATAACCATGTCTAACAACATCAGTAATACAGAGGAAATAGCAGTGATATTAACGATAACCATGTCTAACAACATCAGTAATACAGAGGAAATAGCAGTGATATTAAAGATAACCATGTCTAACAACATCAGTAATACAGAGGAAATAGCAGTGATATTAAAGATAACCATGTCTAACAACATCAGTAATACAGAGGAAATAGCAGTGATATTAACGATAACCATGTCTAACAACATCAGTAATACAGAGGAAATAGCAGTGATATTAACGATAACCATGTCTAACAACATCAGTAATACAGAGGAAATAGCAGTGATATTAAAGATAACCATGTCTAACAACATCAGTAATACAGAGGAAATAGCAGTGATATTAAAGATAACCATGTCTAACAACATCAGTAATACAGAGGAAATAGCAGTGATATTAGATAACCATGTCTAACAACATCAGTAATACAGAGGAAATAGCAGTGATATTAAAGATAACCATGTCTAACAACATCAGTAATACAGAGGAAATAGCAGTGATATTAACGATAACCATGTCTAACAACATCAGTAATACAGAGGAAATAGCAGTGATATTAAAGATAACCATGTCTAACAACATCAGTAATACAGAGGAAATAGCAGTGATATTAAAGATAACCATGTCTAACAACATCAGTAATACAGAGGAAATAGCAGTGATATTAAAGATAACCATGTCTAACAACATCAGTAATACAGAGGAAATAGCAGTGATATTAACGATAACCATGTCTAACAACATCAGTAATACAGAGGAAATAGCAGTGATATTAAAGATAACCATGTCTAACAACATCAGTAATACAGAGGAAATAGCAGTGATATTAACGATAACCATGTCTAACAACATCAGTAATACAGAGGAAATAGCAGTGATATTAAAGATAACCATGTCTAACAACATCAGTAATACAGAGGAAATAGCAGTGATATTAAAGATAACCATGTCTAACAACATCAGTAATACAGAGGAAATAGCAGTGATATTAAAGATAACCATGTCTAACAACATCAGTAATACAGAGGAAATAGCAGTGATATTAACGATAACCATGTCTAACAACATCAGTAATACAGAGGAAATAGCAGTGATATTAAAGATAACCATGTCTAACAACATCAGTAATACAGAGGAAATAGCAGTGATATTAAAGATAACCATGTCTAACAACATCAGTAATACAGAGGAAATAGCAGTGATATTAAAGATAACCATGTCTAACAACATCAGTAATACAGAGGAAATAGCAGTGATATTAAAGATAACCATGTCTAACAACATCAGTAATACAGAGGAAATAGCAGTGATATTAACGATAACCATGTCTAACAACATCAGTAATACAGAGGAAATAGCAGTGATATTAAAGATAACCATGTCTAACAACATCAGTAATACAGAGGAAATAGCAGTGATATTAAAGATAACCATGTCTAACAACATCAGTAATACAGAGGAAATAGCAGTGATATTAAAGATAACCATGTCTAACAACATCAGTAATACAGAGGAAATAGCAGTGATATTAAAGATAACCATGTCTAACAACATCAGTAATACAGAGGAAATAGCAGTGATATTAAAGATAACCATGTCTAACAACATCAGTAATACAGAGGAAATAGCAGTGATATTAAAGATAACCATGTCTAACAACATCAGTAATACAGAGGAAGTAGCAGTGATATTAAAGATAACCATGTCTAACAACATCAGTAATACAGAGGAAATAGCAGTGATATTAACGATAACCATGTCTAACAACATCAGTAATACAGAGGAAATAGCAGTGATATTAAAGATAACCATGTCTAACAACATCAGTAATACAGAGGAAATAGCAGTGATATTAAAGATAACCATGTCTAACAACATCAGTAATACAGAGGAAATAGCAGTGATATTAACCATAACCATGTCTAACAACATCAGTAATACAGAGGAAATAGCAGTGATATTAAGGATAACCATGTCTAACAACATTAGTAATACAGAGGAAATAGTAGTGATATTAAAGATAACCATGTCTAACAACAGCAGTAATACAGAGGAAATAGCAGTGATATTAAAGATAACCATGTCTAACAACATCAGTAATACAGAGGAAATAGCAGTGATATTAAAGATAACCATGTCTAACAACATCAGTAATACAGAGGAAATAGCAGTGATATTAAAGATAACCATGTCTAACAACATCAGTAATACAGAGGAAATAGCAGTGATATTAACGATAACCATGTCTAACAACATCAGTAATACAGAGGAAATAGCAGTGATATTAAAGATAACCATGTCTAACAACATCAGTAATACAGAGGAAATAGCAGTGATATTAACGATAACCATGTCTAACAACATCAGTAATACAGAGGAAATAGCAGTGATATTAAAGATAACCATGTCTAACAACATCAGTAATACAGAGGAAATAGCAGTGATATTAAAGATAACCATGTCTAACAACATCAGTAATACAGAGGAAATAGCAGTGATATTAAAGATAACCATGTCTAACAACATCAGTAATACAGAGGAAATAGCAGTGATATTAAAGATAACCATGTCTAACAACATCAGTAATACAGAGGAAATAGCAGTGATATTAACGATAACCATGTCTAACAACATCAGTAATACAGAGGAAATAGCAGTGATATTAAAGATAACCATGTCTAACAACATCAGTAATACAGAGGAAATAGCAGTGATATTAAAGATAACCATGTCTAACAACATCAGTAATACAGAGGAAATAGCAGTGATATTAAAGATAACCATGTCTAACAACATCAGTAATACAGAGGAAATAGCAGTGATATTAAAGATAACCATGTCTAACAACATCAGTAATACAGAGGAAATAGCAGTGATATTAACGATAACCATGTCTAACAACATCAGTAATACAGAGGAAATAGCAGTGATATTAAAGATAACCATGTCTAACAACATCAGTAATACAGAGGAAATAGCAGTGATATTAAAGATAACCATGTCTAACAACATCAGTAATACAGAGGAAATAGCAGTGATATTAAAGATAACCATGTCTAACAACATCAGTAATACAGAGGAAATAGCAGTGATATTAAAGATAACCATGTCTAACAACATCAGTAATACAGAGGAAATAGCAGTGATATTAAAGATAACCATGTCTAACAACATCAGTAATACAGAGGAAATAGCAGTGATATTAAAGATAACCATGTCTAACAACATCAGTAATACAGAGGAAATAGCAGTGATATTAACGATAACCATGTCTAACAACATCAGTAATACAGAGGAAATAGCAGTGATATTAAAGATAACCATGTCTAACAACATCAGTAATACAGAGGAAATAGCAGTGATATTAACTTGATAACCATGTCTAACAACATCAGTAATACAGAGGAAATAGCAGTGATATTAAAGATAACCATGTCTAACAACATCAGTAATACAGAGGAAATAGCAGTGATATTAAAGATAACCATGTCTAACAACATCAGTAATACAGAGGAAATAGCAGTGATATTAAAGATAACCATGTCTAACAACATCAGTAATACAGAGGAAATAGCAGTGATATTAAAGATAACCATGTCTAACAACATCAGTAATACAGAGGAAATAGCAGTGATATTAAAGATAACCATGTCTAACAACATCAGTAATACAGAGGAAATAGCAGTGATATTAACGATAACCATGTCTAACAACATCAGTAATACAGAGGAAATAGCAGTGATGTTAATGATAACCTTGTCTAACAACATCAGTAATACAGAGGAAATAGCAGTGATATTAAAGATAACCATGTCTAACAACATCAGTAATACAGAGGAAATAGCAGTGATATTAAAGATAACCATGTCTAACAACATCAGTAATACAGAGGAAATAGCAGTGATATTAAAGATAACCATGTCTAACAACATCAGTAATACAGAGGAAATAGCAGTGATATTAACGATAACCATGTCTAACAACATCAGTAATACAGAGGAAATAGCAGTGATATTAAAGATAACCATGTCTAACAACATCAGTAATACAGAGGAAATAGCAGTGATATTAAAGATAACCATGTCTAACAACATCAGTAATACAGAGGAAATAGCAGTGATATTAACGATAACCATGTCTAACAACATCAGTAATACAGAGGAAATAGCAGTGATATTAAAGATAACCATGTCTAACAACATCAGTAATACAGAGGAAATAGCAGTGATATTAAAGATAACCATGTCTAACAACATCAGTAATACAGAGGAAATAGCAGTGATATTAAAGATAACCATGTCTAACAACATCAGTAATACAGAGGAAATAGCAGTGATATTAGCGATAACCATGTCTAACAACATCAGTAATACAGAGGAAATAGCAGTGATATTAAAGATAACCATGTCTAACAACATCAGTAATACAGAGGAAATAGCAGTGATATTAAAGATAACCATGTCTAACAACATCAGTAATACAGAGGAAATAGCAGTGATATTAAAGATAACCATGTCTAACAACATCAGTAATACAGAGGAAATAGCAGTGATATTAACGATAACCATGTCTAACAACATCAGTAATACAGAGGAAATAGCAGTGATATTAAAGATAACCATGTCTAACAACATCAGTAATACAGAGGAAATAGCAGTGATATTAAAGATAACCATGTCTAACAACATCAGTAATACAGAGGAAATAGCAGTGATATTAAAGATAACCATGTCTAACAACATCAGTAATACAGAGGAAATAGCAGTGATATTAAGATAACCATGTCTAACAACATCAGTAATACAGAGGAAATAGCAGTGATATTAAAGATAACCATGTCTAACAACATCAGTAATACAGAGGAAATAGCAGTGATATTAAAGATAACCATGTCTAACAACATCAGTAATACAGAGGAAATAGCAGTGATATTAACGATAACCATGTCTAACAACATCAGTAATACAGAGGAAATAGCAGTGATATTAAAGATAACCATGTCTAACAACATCAGTAATACAGAGGAAATAGCAGTGATATTAAAGATAACCATGTCTAACAACATCAGTAATACAGAGGAAATAGCAGTGATATTAAAGATAACCATGTCTAACAACATCAGTAATACAGAGGAAATAGCAGTGATATTAAAGATAACCATGTCTAACAACATCAGTAATACAGAGGAAATAGCAGTGATATTAAAGATAACCATGTCTAACAACATCAGTAATACAGAGGAAATAGCAGTGATATTAAAGATAACCATGTCTAACAACATCAGTAATACAGAGGAAATAGCAGTGATATTAACGATAACCATGTCTAACAACATCAGTAATACAGAGGAAATAGCAGTGATATTAAAGATAACCATGTCTAACAACATCAGTAATACAGAGGAAATAGCAGTGATATTAACGATAACCATGTCTAACAACATCAGTAATACAGAGGAAATAGCAGTGATATTAAAGATAACCATGTCTAACAACATCAGTAATACAGAGGAAATAGCAGTGATATTAAAGATAACCATGTCTAACAACATCAGTAATACAGAGGAAATAGCAGTGATATTAAGATAACCATGTCTAACAACATCAGTAATACAGAGGAAATAGCAGTGATATTAAAGATAACCATGTCTAACAACATCAGTAATACAGAGGAAATAGCAGTGATATTAAAGATAACCATGTCTAACAACATCAGTAATACAGAGGAAATAGCAGTGATATTAAAGATAACCATGTCTAACAACATCAGTAATACAGAGGAAATAGCAGTGATATTAAAGATAACCATGTCTAACAACATCAGTAATACAGAGGAAATAGCAGTGATATTAAAGATAACCATGTCTAACAACATCAGTAATACAGAGGAAATAGCAGTGATATTAACGATAACCATGTCTAACAACATCAGTAATACAGAGGAAATAGCAGTGATATTAAAGATAACCATGTCTAACAACATCAGTAATACAGAGGAAATAGCAGTGATATTAAAGATAACCATGTCTAACAACATCAGTAATACAGAGGAAATAGCAGTGATATTAAAGATAACCATGTCTAACAACATCAGTAATACAGAGGAAATAGCAGTGATATTAACGATAACCATGTCTAACAACATCAGTATTACAGAGGAAATAGCAGTGATATTAAAGATAATCATGTCTAACAACATCAGTAATACAGAGGAAATAGCAGTGATATTAAAGATAACCATGTCTAACAACATCAGTAATACAGAGGAAATAGCAGTGATATTAAAGATAACCATGTCTAACAACATCAGTAATACAGAGGAAATAGCAGTGATATTAAAGATAACCATGTCTAACAACATCAGTAATACAGAGGAAATAGCAGTGATATTAACGATAACCATGTCTAACAACATCAGTAATACAGAGGAAATAGCAGTGATATTAAAGATAACCATGTCTAACAACATCAGTAATACAGAGGAAATAGCAGTGATATTAACGATAACCATGTCTAACAACATCAGTAATACAGAGGAAATAGCAGTGATATTAAAGATAACCATGTCTAACAACATCAGTAATACAGAGGAAATAGCAGTGATATTAAAGATAACCATGTCTAACAACATCAGTAATACAGAGGAAATAGCAGTGATATTAAAGATAACCATGTCTAACAACATCAGTAATACAGAGGAAATAGCAGTGATATTAACGATAACCATGTCTAACAACATCAGTAATACAGAGGAAATAGCAGTGATATTAAAGATAACCATGTCTAACAACATCAGTAATACAGAGGAAATAGCAGTGATATTAACGATAACCATGTCTAACAACATCAGTAATACAGAGGAAATAGCAGTGATATTAAAGATAACCATGTCTAACAACATCAGTAATACAGAGGAAATAGCAGTGATATTAAAGATAACCATGTCTAACAACATCAGTAATACAGAGGAAATAGCAGTGATATTAAAGATAACCATGTCTAACAACATTAGTAATACAGAGGAAATAGTAGTGATATTAAAGATAACCATGTCTAACAACAGCAGTAATACAGAGGAAATAGCAGTGATATTAAAGATAACCATGTCTAACAACATCAGTAATACAGAGGAAATAGCAGTGATATTAAAGATAACCATGTCTAACAACATCAGTAATACAGAGGAAATAGCAGTGATATTAAAGATAACCATGTCTAACAACATCAGTAATACAGAGGAAATAGCAGTGATATTAATGATAACCATGTCTAAAAACATCAGTAATACACAGGAAGTAGCAGTGATATTAAAGATAACCATGTCTAACAACATCAGTAATACAGAGGAAATAGCAGTGATATTAACGATAACCATGTCTAACAACATCAGTAATACAGAGGAAATAGCAGTGATATTAAAGATAACCATGTCTAACAACATCAGTAATACAGAGGAAATAGCAGTGATATTAAAGATAACCATGTCTAACAACATCAGTAATACAGAGGAAATAGCAGTGATATTAAAGATAACCATGTCTAACAACATCAGTAATACAGAGGAAATAGCAGTGATATTAAAGATAACCATGTCTAACAACATCAGTAATACAGAGGAAATAGCAGTGATATTAAAGATAACCATGTCTAACAACATCAGTAATACAGAGGAAATAGCAGTGATATTAAAGATAACCATGTCTAACAACATCAGTAATACAGAGGAAATAGCAGTGATATTAAGATAACCATGTCTAACAACATCAGTAATACAGAGGAAAA
>NC_056747.1:1347623017-1347678017 GCF_019279795.1 Protopterus annectens
ATAAAGAGAGATAACCATGGCTAACAACAATAACAAACGTGGAAATAGCAGTGATATTAAAGATAACCATGGCTAACAACAATAACAAACGTGGAAATAGCAGTGATATTAAAGATAACCATGGCTAACAATATCAGTAATACAGAGGAAATAGCAGTGATATTAAAGATAACCATGGCTAACAATATCAGTAATACAGAGGAAATATCAGTGATATTAAAGATAACCACGTCTAACAATATCAGTAATACAGAGGAAATATCAGTGATATTAAAGATAACCATGTCTAACAACATCAGTAATACAGAGGAAATAGCAGTGATATTAAAGATAACCATGTCTAACAACATCAGTAATACAGAGGAAATAGCAGTGATATTAAAGATAACCATCGCTAACAACATCAGTAATACAGAGGAAATAGCAGTGATATTAAAGATAACCATGTCTAACAACATCAGTAATACAGAGGAAATAGCAGTGATATTAAAGATAACCATGTCTAACAACATCAGTAATACAGAGGAAATAGCAGTGATATTAAAGATAACCATGTCTAACAACATCAGTAATACAGAGGAAATAGCAGTGATATTAAAGATAACCATGTCTAACAACATCAGTAATACAGAGGAAATAGCAGTGATATTAAAGATAACCATGTCTAACAACATCAGTAATACAGAGGAAATAGCAGTGATATTAAAGATAACCATGTCTAACAACATCAGTAATACAGAGGAAATAGCAGTGATATTAAAGATAACCATGTCTAACAACATCAGTAATACAGAGGAAATAGCAGTGATATTAAAGATAACCATGTCTAACAACATCAGTAATACAGAGGAAATAGCAGTGATGTTAACGATAACCATGTCTAACAACAGCAGTAATACAGAGGAAATAGCAGTGATATTAGTGATAACCATGTCTAACAACATCAGTAATACAGAGGAAATAGCAGTGATATTAAAGATAACCATGTCTAACAACATCAGTAATACAGAGGAAATAGCAGTGATATTAAAGATAACCATGTCTAACAACATCAGTAATACAGAGGAAATAGCAGTGATATTAAAGATAACCATGTCTAACAACATCAGTAATACAGAGGAAATAGCAGTGATATTAAAGATAACCATGTCTAACAACATCAGTAATACAGAGGAAATAGCAGTGATATTAAAGATAACCATGTCTAACAACATCAGTAATACAGAGGAAATAGCAGTGATATTAAAGATAACCATGTCTAACAACATCAGTAATACAGAGGAAATAGCAGTGATATTAAAGATAACCATGTCTAACAACATCAGTAATACAGAGGAAATAGCAGTGATATTAACGATAACCATGTCTAACAACATCAGTAATACAGAGGAAATAGCAGTGATATTAAAGATAACCATGTCTAACAACATCAGTAATACAGAGGAAATAGCAGTGATATTAAAGATAACCATGTCTAACAACATCAGTAATACAGAGGAAATAGCAGTGATATTAACGATAACCATGTCTAACAACATCAGTAATACAGAGGAAATAGCAGTGATATTAACGATAACCATGTCTAACAACATCAGTAATACAGAGGAAATAGCAGTGATATTAACGATAACCATGTCTAACAACATCAGTAATACAGAGGAAATAGCAGTGATATTAACGATAACCATGTCTAACAACATCAGTAATACAGAGGAAATAGCAGTGATATTAACGATAACCATGTCTAACAACATCAGTAATACAGAGGAAATAGCAGTGATATTAACGATAACCATGTCTAACAACATCAGTAATACAGAGGAAATAGCAGTGATATTAACGATAACCATGTCTAACAACATCAGTAATACAGAGGAAATAGCAGTGATATTAAAGATAACCATGTCTAACAACATCAGTAATACAGAGGAAATAGCAGTGATATTAATGATAACCATGTCTAAAAACATCAGTAATACACAGGAAGTAGCAGTGATATTAAAGATAACCATGTCTAACAACATCAGTAATACAGAGGAAATAGCAGTGATATTAATGATAACCATGTCTAACAACATCAGTAATACAGAGGAAATAGCAGTGATATTAAAGATAACCATGTCTAACAACATCAGTAATACAGAGGAAATAGCAGTGATATTAAAGATAACCATGTCTAACAACATCAGTAATACAGAGGAAATAGCAGTGATATTAAAGATAACCATGTCTAACAACATCAGTAATACAGAGGAAATAGCAGTGATATTAACGATAACCATGTCTAACAACATCAGTAATACAGAGGAAATAGCAGTGATATTAAAGATAACCATGTCTAACAACATCAGTAATACAGAGGAAATAGCAGTGATATTAAAGATAACCATGTCTAACAACATCAGTAATACAGAGGAAATAGCAGTGATATTAAAGATAACCATGTCTAACAACATCAGTAATACAGAGGAAATAGCAGTGATATTAAAGATAACCATGTCTAACAACATCAGTAATACAGAGGAAATAGCAGTGATATTAAAGATTACCATGGCTAACAACATCAGTAATACAGAGGAAATAGCAGTGATATTAACGATAACCATGTCTAACAACATCAGTATTACAGAGGAAATAGCAGTGATATTAACGATAACCATGTCTAACAACATCAGTAATACAGAGGAAATAGCAGTGATATTAACGATAACCATGTCTAACAACATCAGTAATACAGAGGAAATAGGGTGGCCTAATGGTTAAGGTGTTTGCCTTACAAACACAAGGTACAGGGTTTGAGTCTCACAAGGGATAATTGGCTAGGCTTAAAATGACTCGCAAGGGCAGTTAGCTTAGTACTAATCTATGAACCTATGAACCTATGATATTAACGATAACCATGTCTAACAACATCAGTAATACAGAGGAAATAGCAGTGATATTAGCGATAACCATGTCTAACAACATCAGTATTACAGAGGAAATAGCAGTGATATTAACGATAACCATGTCTAACAACATCAGTAATACAGAGGAAATAGCAGTGATATTAAAGATAACCATGTCTAACAACATCAGTAATACAGAGGAAATAGCAGTGATATTAAAGATAACCATGTCTAACAACATCAGTAATACAGAGGAAATAGCAGTGATATTAAAGATAACCATGTCTAACAACATCAGTAATACAGAGGAAATAGCAGTGATATTAAAGATAACCATGTCTAACAACATCAGTAATACAGAGGAAATAGCAGTGATATTAAAGATAACCATGTCTAACAACATCAGTAATACAGAGGAAATAGCAGTGATATTAAAGATGACCATGTCTGACAACATCAGTAATACACACTTTCATTTTTCTTTACAGTTTAAAGGGATATTCCTACAATGCAGAGTTTGGGTTCTAATAAAAAGCTATAAGGACATAACTTTTCAAGACACTCCCTTTTTTTACTTGGGCAATTATGCTGCAAGATGACCTTGTGCATATTTATTGTAACGGCAATGTCATGCTACCTCAATTGCTGACTTTTCTTCCCTTGCAAGGTTGTTGGGAAGATATGAAAGGGAGAGTAACTGAGTTTAATCAGTCTAAAGGGAGGGCCATCCCAATATTATCCTGTAGTGTTCACTTGCACAAGTACATAAGATCTTGGTCTTCCCTCTCGTTTTATCTACTACTTGTTCCTGTTTTGGTGGAGAAGACCTTTGGGAGCTAGCCGAGGTTGTGTGTGTTTTCTACAGGTACATAAGACTGGGATGGGCTTGTAAAGTTAAAACTACATAAAGGACAGGCAACTCAAGAGCCACTGGGTTTAAAGGCTCAACAAGCACAGGTAGCTAATTAACAAAAAGCATTGCAGAACAGTCTTACCTGACAACTGTCAGCGTGTAACCATTACCATAAATAAGCATGCAATATCTCAGATGCTTTCACAATGCAGACACAGTTCATCCTTTTGTATCCAAAGAATGCAGCACAAATGTGTTCTTCCTGACTCTAACATCAAATTTATAGGTATCTAAGAAAAAATGCAATAAAAGAAGAAAAATAAACAAGAATGCAATGTAAGTATGGAAACCATAAACCAAGAAATCAAAAATAGTCATGGAGTAGTCTAGCCTAGCCACTCTCAGAATTAAATCTTGTCATTTGCACTTTACCTTAAATAAAAATGATTTTTCTCAAGTCTTTCCATGATTCCAAGAAAAAAAACTTAAAGTAAAGCAGCACTACAATAAAACAACATAGCTAAATACCAGAAAACAATAAAAGTATGCTCAGACTATCAAAAAGGAAATAAAAAACAGTCATACTGCAATTCTACTTGGCAGCTTTCAAACAACACACACACACACACACACACACACACACACACACACACACACACACACACACACATTTAGGTTGTACAATGACTCCTTAAATGAGTTTTGTATTACATGTTGCATTATTGTCCCATCTGACAACTGGACCAGGTAAGGAGCAAACGGAACAGGAATTACATTGATATATTCAGAGAAAGCCTTGCCATATAAGTTACAAACAGAAGTACCAAATGTTGAGGAGATGGTATCATACAGGAGCTCTTCACCTGTTTATTGGTGGCAAATTCACTAATAGATGGCCCCTTGTGACAGTACATTTAAAACTTAATTTTAAATTTGAATAAGTTGCCACTAACTTTCATTAGAGCTGAAAGCAGGCCCCAAGTAAGAGTATCTGCTGCAGTGAAGACTGTCTCACCTCCACATATAAGAATAATTTTAGGTATAATATGTGTAGCGTTACCTCCATCCTTGGTGCCGGCCTTGCTTTATAGTGCTGTTCTTTGCTGGCAAGTGCTAATAGGGGGCAGTAGTGAACAAAATGAATGTAACCAGTGAGAGAAAGAGCAGAACTATTGTCTGCCTGCTTCACTAACAACTAACATAAAATACCCCAACCCCAAATCTGAAAAAAGGCTTTGGTTGTTCCATCGCACAAAGAAGGCAGCAATAACAATATTACTAACTTCCGTTCCATTGCTATCCTATCTCTAAACTTTTAGAAAAGTGTATTCACCTACAACTTCTACCACACCTCTTAGACAATAACCTAACTCCAACACAACATGGTTTCAGACCAAGGCACAGTACTATGACACATTGTCTCTACCCTCCTACTAGACCTCTCTAAAGCCTTTGATACTATCTCCCACAATTTACTACTAACTAAACTCACCAAGCTTAACTTGTCACCCTCTTCTCCGAACTGGTTCACTAGCTACTTATCCAATAGATATCAAGCAGTAAGATGGAAAAAAAGCCATCTCCCCTTTCATCAGCACCCCAACCGGTGTTCCCCAAGGATCTATACTGGGTCCCCTGCTTTTTAATATATTCATAAACAATTTGCACAACTCTATCCCTTCAAATAAAATGATCCAATACGCAGATGATTTTACTATTATCTGTTCTTCTACCTCCATCCCCACACTGCTAAAGCTTACTCAAGGTGCATTCTCAACCACCGAACAATGGATGAAAACAAATCACCTTGTACTCAATGCCTCCAAAACCAAGCTACCTTTTTCAATCCAAGTAATTTCACTATTACTAGTCACAGCAATACACCCCTAGAACTGGTATCTGAAGCCAAATTACTTGGGGTCCAAATTGATAGTCAGCTTAAATTCAATTCCCATCTTCAACTAAATATAAAAAACCCCACCAAAAACTCTGCATGCTCTACAGACAGAATCGTTATCTTACACCCTCCACCAAACTCACCCTATCTACCACATTTCACATCCCATCCCTCCTCTATGGAGCCCCACTTCTAACTAACCTACAATCTTCTCTCAAAACACAACTCTTCTCTTGCTATAACAAAATTGCCAAGTTTGCTACCTCCCATAAGTCCTCCTCACACCACTGTTCAGCTCTCCACAAACTAAAATGGTTAGAACTACCCAATCACCTCACCTATGTCCAACTGACTCTTGCACACAAACTCATCTTCAATCCCTCCCTCTGCCCATCCCTTTCCTCTACCTTCAAAATGCACCTCCCTGATAGAATTCTAAGATCTAACAACCAAAACCTAATTGAACTGTATAAACCAATTTGTCCTCCTGGAAAAAATCTCTTATTCTACAGTCTTGCTCGTCTCTGGAACTCCTTACCCCCATCCATTTGTACCATCACAAATCACTTCTCATTCAAAAAATCCCTTCACTCACACCTAATTTCCCAGTGGGAATGCTCCTGCTCCCACCCAACATAATCTCCTCATACTGAGAATTTTCACTTCTCCTCCCCTATTCATAATGGGAATTTCTACTTACTCTCCTAAATTCATAGATCTTGCTCTTGCTTGTATTAACTTTTTCTGAATACTTAAAGGTACCTTAGTGTAAATATACCCTAAGATAGAAAAGGTTCTCTTTTTCTATATTGAAAAGTTCTCTGTCAGCTCATATACCTTTCTCTTGCTTGTATTAAGCTACTCATCCTGAATGTATGAAAGATATCTCCAGTGTAACCCACCCTAATTTGTAAAGGCCTCTCAGTTTCTATATTGTAAATTGTTTTCAGCGATACAAGATTGTAATATTTGTATATGTTTGTACCCTGCTCTAATGTATTTCCTAGTCCGTAGGAATTGTATAATTGAAACTAAATACCTTATTGTAACCTTGCTAATTGTTTTTGGAGCTTTTCTCCCCAGGACTCCATTGAAAATGGGTTCTTTTGGCCCAATGGACTATCCTGGTAAACCAACTGCAAATAAAATAAATAAATAAATAAATAATAAATAAAATGCAGGCTTCCTATTATGGAGTAGATCCCGTTATAAGCTCTCCAAACCCAGTGGAATGGCCGGTTCTCCCCGGGACCAACAAGTAAAAATAAAAGGAAAATCCTCTTAGTTTGAAGTAATCCACTGTTGTATTCCTGTAGGTATTTTGCAGCAGAAAGATAACCAGAGAAGAATGTACAGTTTCTCAAAGTCAAACAATGAAAACATGAAACAATAATTCTTTGAAATTTAAGTTTTCCATTTTTTATTTTCAAAGTGATGAGCACTTTCATCTATAAGACTTCATCAGATACAATGTTTCTTCCTTAAAAGCCATTGCAATACTAGTTGTTTAAACAAGTTCATAGATTAGTACTAAGCTAACTGCCCTTGCAAGCCATTTTATGCATAGCCAATTGTCTCTTGTGATACTCAAACCCTGCAACTTGTGCTTGCAAGTCAAACACCTTAACCATTAGGCCACCCTCCCAATCCTAAACAATGGGGTGTGGGGAAAACCAGCCCTTATGACTAGGGTAAGGCTATGACTCCAGACTGGCTTGTAGCTGGGCCTGCTGGTTGGAGGGATAGTCAAGTCCCTAATTAGAATAAAAGTCAGAGATTAGCTAATATTCATGCCAGCTGCTTGGAGAGGAGGCCAAGTCCCTAACTAGAACATGAGTCATATAATGGTTAGGGTGTTATTCATCTCTATCTCCTTGTTAAGGAAAACAATTCACCCACAATGTTACCATAAGAATGAAAAAAGGTTCCTGTTTTGAAGGTCTTTTTAAACAGAATTTTTTAGCCATTGAAAAGTAATTTATGTTTGCAGGTTCATAGGAAGTAAGAGTGTGCTGGAGTTAACATAAACAGTGAATAAAGGGCACCTGCTTTTACAGGTAGCCCAGTGTCATCTATCTAGAGTGGAGCTGAACTTAAAGTGGGGTGAATAAAAACAGTAAAACTGGAGTGCCCACTTTATGGGCCCAGAGTTAACTAGTTGAAAGAGCCACCCAGTATTAAAGTAAATGCTTTCACTCCTGAACCAACGCTTTTACAGATTACTGGAACTAGGACATTAAAATGGAAACCTATAACATTGAGAAAATCAAAAATACAATTTGCCATAAAAACTGTGGTGGGTGAGTGTGTTCACAAATAAGCCCGCATTGCCTAAAGTGGCTCAATAGATCATTTCACTTAACAACAATGTGGTTGGTTTGATTTACCTGCAAAACATTGCAAAACCTATTGGTGATGCTCTATTTGAAAACCTAATGTCTAAGCAATGATTGTCTCTGAGCCAGTTTCTTGAGTTAATCTCAAGGGTCTGGTTTTATCTTTAGCCTGTTTCAGTCAATCTTGCATTTCTTTATACCAGTCACCTGTTTACCATGCGTGATACCCAGGTCACCAGCTTCCTGTCTGTGGGGGATCCTAACATGCAGATCAAAAATGCCAGGCAAATCCTACGCTCCGTCCTTTTTGTTTGAATTAATAGAAGGTCCCACGGTTACGTTTTTTGAACTGAAGGATGCTCTTTTCAAGCATGTAAAGTTGAGATCTTGTTTATTGTATGCATTCAACCTGACTTGCCATTTCAGATATTTTTTTCTAAGAGTGCATTCATATTCCCATCCAGAGACAAGCCCACAATTTTGTTAAGGATATGAAATTTAAACCTAGAGTGATCAGTTGTCTCAATGGAATGTTTTGCTGCAGCATTTCTACTAATCCTATATGTCTAGTATCAGAAAACTGGTGTGATTATCAAATTCAAAGGGATTCCCCTGGAATTCCTTGGACCTGAAGGGTTGACACCTGGAGGCAATCCCTACCTCCACACATCAGTATGGATGACACGACAGCTGCAGGGTCCCACCAGGAAGCTAACAACACAACAGCATTCTTCAAGGACTTTTTTGACAACCCCAAATGGGATTGCCAAGGCAATATGAGGGAAAATGGGACCCCATTGCATTCCTCAAAAAACAGAGACACTAATAAGACATATTTTTTCTTTTGGAAAAAAAATACTCAGAAAACTTAAACGCCTCCAGTGGGAGGAGATTTATCTCACTAAATCACTAGAAATTTCCACAGTGCCCAGAGGTCTAAACTGGAGAAAAAGTCAGTGTGGAACAAAGTGGACAAAGGGCTAGCACAAGAATGGACAAACACCTTAGAGGAATCCGGACTAGTCAGGATTCTACTGGTACATAATAAGAAGACTCAAACCACCATGATAGCAAACATGTAAACACTGGAGGAAAAAGGAATGGAACTGGGTAATTCTGGGAATAGATCCTCCACACTGAAGAGAGAGACTCAACTTTACAACAAAAATTAAGAAGAAAAAGCTAAGAAAAATCCATAGGGACCAGAATGACTACAGGAACAGATGCACAGACCAACAGGGTATAAGCCATACATATGAACATTAACAGACTTCCTCCACTTATAAAAAGGCCATAAGCAAGAATAACCATACAGAACCCACTCTGGAACCAACCATATAAGAAAAGATGCAACCTGCATCGAAACACTGGACTCTACACCCAATATTTTGGAATGTACATAACAGGATTTTTGAGTGGTGAAGGTCTCCCTAGGATCAGACAAAATTCACATCCCCAGGATCCTATAGAGTCCACAACCAGCAAACCAGTGTGGACAAGGGACAGAACAAATTGGGAAAGAGTGGAGCCCCCCACAAAGTCAAAAATTCTAAATCAAACATGGCAAATTTCAACCCTCCACAACTGTTTAAGCTTGTGAAGCCATTTTCCTGGTCATCACAGAGGCAGAGATTCACACCATTTCAAATCATATCAAAGCTTGACAAGGAAAGTGAAGAAATGCAGGTAAATATTGTATTTTGACTGGAGTTCCGCTGTGGCGACCCCTAACCGGGATCAGCTGAAAGACACAACATTGTATTTTGTGCCAGAGTGAAAAAAATGAAAATTATTTGCAGTTTATTTTCATTTTCTGAAGGCCTGAGTGTTACATATCAGTCAGTAATAAGTCGGCATATTTTCCAAAAAGAAATGTTATTCTTGAGGAGGCATATTTCCATGGATGTGATTGAGCAAAGGGAGAATCAGTAGTTATGTGTCAGAAGCTAGTCGAGGAAAGGTTTCAGGAGTTGCAGCTAGAAATTAATCTGATTTTTGAACAGGCAATTCAGATTGCTAGAGAGACTGAATTAATAAAGAGGCAAAATGCTAATATTAGTGCAGCAAACGACATCTGTGAGGTAAAGAAAATTACAAATTCATGTGCATGAGAAGCACAGCGAATATAAGTTCAGCAAATTACTGAGATACATTCACTGGCATGTTGAGTCAGAGCAGTATTCTGTCCATGGGAGAGTGTGTACGAAATGCAACAAGGTGACCATTGTGCTGTAGTGTATAAATAACGTTAAGCTAATAAAAGAAGTAGCCACTGAAAATAAAACTAATGAAAGTGTTCAGAAATCATTTTCCTGGGTTTAGTGGCTTCTATGCCAAACACTGAATCAGATTGCAAGTGAAGCTCCCAGTACATAGAACCATAGTAAGCTTTTGATGCAAGGAATGATGTTACTGTAATATCATGTCTTACTTACAGAAGCATCTCAAAGTGTTTGCAGTTGTATGGACCAGAAATGGCAGTACATAGCCCTACTGGTAGCCTGAAGCATACAGGAAGGTTCCTAGCAGTAACCTGAGTGGAAGGAATACAATTATGAGTTTTGGATCTATGTGCTGAAAGGTCCATACGTGAATAACCTGCTGTGAAGAAATGTAGCTTGAAAGTTGAGGATAATAGACAGGAGAAATTAAAGTTACTGTGTTCAGACAAGATGGTTTGCTTAACTGCGAGCAAGGAAAGATAAAGTTGAAGACAGACATTGTCCCATCCGTGTTGATCACACCCAAGAAGCTAATCCTTCCTTTCCTTTACTGTCTAAAGTAGGACAGAAAATAAACGTTTACAAACACCTGGTGTGATTGGAAGTTAACCTCCTGAATGGTGTGTGTCAATGCGAGACATAACCATAGACATATCCAGGTCACTCCTGAAAAGTCTCAGCCAGAAAGCCTCATATCAGAGAGCCATATACAGTTGTAAACCAAAAATGGCAACGTTATTAGCTAAAAAAGTACACTGATTCAATCAAATGTACCAGCTACATCTGGCTGTCTGAGATAATGGTTGAAGCTCTGAATTAGAGGTGAGTTGTGAGGCTGTCCAGCCTGATTGGAACCATAGTATGACAGTGCAAGTGATACCCAAACTGGTTCAGTTAGAGATACGAGACAAGATTCTGGCAGCCCAAACTCTTTGTCGCATCCCCTTTTCTTTACAAGTTATTTCCCAGTGAGTGTCCATTTGTGGGTTAGAGGTATAGCTTGCTGAGTGATACATAAATCGCAATTATATTTATGGGCAGAAAAATGACTATTTCTTTTTACTTTGATATCAAGAAATGATAAAGTGATTTTTTTTCCTAATGACCATTGTGTTATTACCTCCAAAAGCTAAAAAACATCCGTAATCCATATAGTGCCTCAGTTCATTTTTGAAGAAGACACTGTGATGGTAACTGCATTTTAGTAGGCATTGGGATTTGCTGCTCAGACAGAAGGCACAACGTTCGATATGCATCTTTGAGAGACATTGACTTGGCTTAAAAATGGTTCACAAGGGCAGCTAGCCTAGTACTTACCTATGAAGCTAACAATTTTTTGTGGAATCAAAGCTGCATCATAATATGGAAGTGTTAGTGTAATGCCATCATTGAATAGTATAAGTTTGGGTCTGGTACCATAACTTGATGCTGTAATGCCACGTATCTCAGTCTCTGCCTCAGTTCTTTAATTAGATAAGATATGCGACACTACTTTCATTGGCTGTCATCTATCATAAAGAAATAAAAACAAATGCATGCCAAATGTTTTTCTTACTTTAAGCTAACTCCGATAATTTTACTTATTTGTAATTCTTATCCTATGCACGTGATGTGATTCATTAACATTCCTATTATTGATATATCTCTTTAACAGCCCGAAGGAGGCGTCGAGGTTGATAAAGGTAAGGTATTGCATTTGTAATGATATTCATAATGACATCATAAACAACATGTACAGAAATTCTGCTGGGAACAAAAATTGTTTTATATGTTACACATTAACCATAACTGCATGTTTTCCATCCCTCCAATCACACATACAAAACACTAGAAAATGTACAGCCTTAGCCTGAGCCTGCATGACTTTCATAGCATAAAGTTACAAGTATTATTTCCTTAGATTTTGGAGGACCTGTATGACAGTTCAAAAGCTGGGCTTGCCTCGAAGGGGTAACTGCCAAAGCATTGCTGCACTGTATGTTATCCTTAGCTTAATGGCCTTTTGGGGTGATAGTGAGACATTATATAGCACTGCATCTCCTTAAATACCATTCCTTTAGTCAGTGGTGCAATTTGTGCACCAGTCGATCCTTGCAGCTACAAGGTTGCAAGCGATATCTGTATTTAAGCAGCTGAGCTCAAGCTACTTAAATTATTTCAAAAATGGCTTGCAGTGTGCATGTGTGTCTGCACGCGCACATGTGTGTGTGTGTGTGTGTGTGTGTGTGTGTGTGTGTGTGTGTGTGTGTGTGTGTGTGTGTGTGTGTGTTTCTCTTGTTTTGTCCTCAGCTATGGTCATTTTTCTGTCCTTAAGTCCTGAGGACTTTTTTGGGGTGGTCGAGGGACACTAACTGGGGGCAACAGTCAGAGACCTCTTTTGTTTCTCACTTGTTTAAATTTTTTAACGGTAACATCCACTTGAACCTTATAAATTCCATCAAAATATTAAAAACCTTGCATTATAGCACCAAACCTTATTTCTACATGAAAATGTATACACAGGTCTTGTAATTTATTTATTTCGTTTTTATTTATTTATTTTGTTCTTTATATGGCTACTGGTAGAATGGCAAAGTGTCACAGAGAGTTAGATTGTTGTCTCGCAGTAAGATAATCTCTGGTTTGAGTCTTAGCTGGTATGATTTCTGAATGAAATCTATTACTTCCTAGGTGCATCAGTTTTCTCTCACCTCCTGAGATGCAGCAGGTAAATTGACATTCTTCCAATTGCCTGTAGGTGTGCATGTCATGTGTCAACCCTTGAATATTGGCTCTTATCATGAGATTTGAACCCAAAACCCCCAACATTCTATGGTGTTGTACTTCCCCTAGGTTTACAAGGAGCTTCCAAACAGAGTTGTAGGTAGCTATTCTGGTACTCTGTACCATCCCCTGCTCTGGCTTTAAGTTTGGGTGCAGGGAAGTAAATATTGTGGGAAGAAATAGCCAGGGCATTGTTATGGCTAGGCTTGTATAGGCCCTAGGGCCAATAGCCTAGTACCAACCTATGAACCTATGAAAACAAGGACCTTCTCATTCTCAAGGAACAACATACAGGAGGAACAAAACCAAGTCCTCTCCTTCCTAGATGGTAACAAACTGCATTCTACAAATAGAAAGTGGCTTACTGCAGCTTATACCTATATGACCTCCAAAGTAATATCAGCTTTCATTTCTAGATGCCTGTACTTCACTACTAACCAATCAGCATTTGCTGAATATGTACACCGCCCCCTTCACCCCATCCTAGCTATACCTCTGCTTTCAAAAGTATTAGACTCTGACTTTCCCAAAGTGCAGTAGAAAACTACCTCTTAGCAATTGTTTGTGTGACTGAATATGAAAGAAAATATGAACGTGCTCTGCACCCCAAATTTTCAGCATTCCGTGATGTTTGCACTGTCTCTGAACAGTTTGGTTCTGAGTTTTTCTTGAGAGCCTGTTTCCTTTCAGCTAGGAGTCCTTTAGCATGGTGATTATAAGGTCAAACTACACATGCAAATACAGTAGAAGGTCTTTGCACAGGCATTGTTTTAGAACTCGAATAGGATGGAAAAACATTCTAATCTGGGATTTGAAACTGAACCTAGGACTTTCAGTATTCCATGCTGTCGTCATAGGATGGAAAAGCATTCTAATCTGGGATTTGAAACTGAACCTAGGACTTTCAGTATTCCATGCTGTCGTCATAGGATGGAAAAGCATTCTAATCTGGGATTTGAAACTGAACCTAGGACTTTCAGTATTCCATGCTGTCGTCATAGGATGGAAAAGCATTCTAATCTGGGATTTGAAACTGAACCTAGGACTTTCAGTATTCCATGCTGTCGTCATAGGATGGAAAAAGCATTCTAATCTGGGATTTGAAACTGAACCTAGGACTTTCAGTATTCCATGCTGTCGTCATAGGATGGAAAAGCATTCTAATCTTCAGTATTCCATGCTGTCGTCATAGGATGGAAAAGCATTCTATCTGGTTGAAACTGAACCTAATAGGATGGAAAAGCATTCTAATCTGGGATTTGAAACTGAACCTAGGACTTTCAGTATTCCATGCTGTCGTCATAGGATGGAAAAGCATTCTAATCTGGGATTTGAAACTGAACCTAGGACTTTCAGTATTCCATGCTGTCGTCATAGGATGGAAAAGCATTCTAATCTGGGATTTGAAACTGAACCTAGGACTTTCAGTATTCCATGCTGTCGTCATAGGATGGAAAAGCATTCTAATCTGGGATTTGAAACTGAACCTAGGACTTTCAGTATTCCATGCTGTTGTCACTGCCTGCAGACTAACAAGGAGGGTGTGAAGAATTAAGACCACTTCTACAAAGAATGACTTCCATATACCAACATATCCTTCTCTTATTAACAGCTAAAAGCCTCAGACTCTATCGATACATGGTACTGGTACCATAGAAAAATCACTCGATCACCCTGTCCAGAATTAAGTGTCGAAAGGTCCAAGCTTATAACCTGATCCCTGACCTACAATAGAGATTATCCTACTCCTTCCTGTACCCTGTGTCTCTCCATAACCATCCTATATGTGTTCACTTCTATTTATCATCCCTTATGTCACTATCAGTACCTTGACTTACATTTCACAGGGGAAGCAAGGCCTTTCTGTCACTCTTTCCAAACTATGCAAACATCATATTCCATTTGAACTCCAGCATCTTTTTCTGCATTCAGTTCTATAAACAAATGCCTCAGAATCAGATCCAAAGGCAAGTACTTTAAACATTTTACCTGACTATCCACATCCTTGTACATCCAAGGTGCTTATGATCGTATTCCTGATTGGTTCACAGGTTTATACTAGGCTAACAATCACCAGGGTCTTCATAACATTTGCCACACAATCCAAGCCAGTTTTGTTCCTGAGTACCTTGGATGTCTATATGGTAGGGTATGTTAGTAAGGAGGTAACTAAGGGTTTTGTGGGGGAGGGTCTTGAGCCCTATCTGTAAGCCATTCAGCAATCCAGTGAGTTATGTCCAGAGTTATGCCTAGTTCTGACAGTTAGTCGATAATTCCTGAGTGGGATAGTGTATTGAATGCTTTGGCCAGGTCAAGGTTGGCAGTCTGTACAGTTATCCCTTCATCCATAGCCTTGGTAACCCTCTCAAAGAAGTCTGATGAAAATGTCAACATTTTTGGATATGCATTGTGCAAATCAGAACCACATCTAGAAATATAATGACACATCATGATGAGTATAAAAAAGTTTCACTAAAAAGAAAGGAAGTAAGAATGATATGGTTGTGGATTCTACTTTCAGGACTTGTTCGTTAATGAAAGAAATCCTGTATTTTACTACATGTAGATTTTAGATGGGAATGTGATGGGGCTGCATAAACCATGGATGTAACGTAGGGCATGCAATGAGAGGAGTAAGCTAATGATATAGGTGTCAGGATGTAAAGTTAGGAATGCAATGGATGCACTTGCATAAGTGGCAGATATGAAACAGGATGGGAAGAGGTTAGGTGGGATGTTAGGCTAACCAGAAGACTAAATAGCTGAAATTAAGGGTCCTGTTTATGTGTTTATCTTTAATGCAGAGCAGCTGTGGGGTACAAGTATGCCAGCTCTTTTTAGCCAATTACCTTACCTTTTCTTACATCACACAGTAGTATGGGACAGTTGTTAGTAAAGGGCTCTTGGAGTATTTATTTTGTACAGAGATGGAACAGCTATCAAAAAAGTGCAGGATGGTATCATCACTGTACTGAATCCATACTGTGGGGGCTCACATCAACGCATTTGTTAATGTTTTTTAAATAATAGAAGCAAATGAAAGAGCAGAGGGCATAAGAGAGAAAATACAGCAGAAACTTGCAAGAATGGCACAATGGCTACAAAAGGACTGTGATGCTACAGCAAATTAACCAGCCTCCCAAAAGGATTCAACAACCGACTCATGTCTCTGCAGCTCCCCCTCAAAGGAAAGCACCATGCCACCTTCATCAGTGCATATGCCCCCACCATGACAGAGGAGATCATAGATAAGTTTTATGAAGCCTTGGAGTCCCTCACAGCATCTGTGTCCAAGGCGGATAAGCTCGTCATCCTAGGTGACTTTAATGCCAGAGTTGGTGCAGACTACCAGATATGGGAGGGAGTCATTGGGAGGAAAGGAGTCAACAAAAGCAACAGCAATGTTCATCTACTTCTGAAGATCTGCGCAGCTCGTGATCTGTTGATCACAAACTAAGTCTTCCACCTACCCAGCAATAACAAGATGCCCTCGATGCACCCGCACAGCAAGCACTGGCATCCTAGTGATTACATCATAGTAAGGAAGGGACAGGAAGAATGTTAGAGTGACTAAGGCCATGTGTGGTGCAGACTGTTGGACAGACCACAGAGTCATCCTATCAAAACCTAACATGCACATCCAGCCTAGGTGGTGCTCGCAGGGGAAAAAGGACCAATAGGCGCCTGAATGTCAGCAAGTTAGAATGGCACTCTGTGCACCAGAACCTCAGTGAGGACCTTGACAGTAAGCCTGACCAACTCAGCTTTTGCACCAATGGTACAGAAGAGGACTGGGCATCTTTTAGGGATGTGGTCTACAACACCACTCTCACTCACTTGGACCTGAATGCACACAAACACCAGGACTGGTTTGATGACAATGATGATGACATTCAGAAGCTGCTGGATAAGAAGCGTGAAGCCTTCATATCTCTCCAGCAAGGCACTATATCCATCTCCAAGAAAGCAGCCTAGAACTCCATATAAAGCAAGGTGCAAGCAAAGCTCAGAGAGATGCAAGATTTCTGGTTCAGCAGAACGGCAGATGAGATCCAGAAGGATCCTGATAGCAACAACTCCAAGCGTTTTCATGATGTCCTGAAGACCATCTATGGCCCACAGTCCTCTGGGACATCACCACTACTCAGTGCAGATGGGTCCACCTTGCTCACTCACAAGAATGCTATACTGGAAAGATGGGCTGAGCACTTCAACAATGTCCTGCACATGCCTCCTTCTATCAATGCTAAAACCATTAACCGCATGCCACTAGTTGCCATTAACACCTCCCTTGCACAGCCTCCAAAGGAATCACAGGTTAAGGAAGCAATTAAGCTTCTTTCCAATGGTAAAGCACCAGGCTCTGATACCATCCCAGCTGAAACCTACAAGACAGGGGGACCAGTCTTGTTACAGAAGCTCACCGAGCTTTTCCAGACCATGTGGCAACAGGAACCTATCCCTCAGGAGCTAAAAAATACCGCCATCATTCATCTCAACAAGAGAAAGGAAAACAGGCAGTATTGTGACAATCACAGAGGACTCTTGCTCCTAGTTATTGTTGGTAAAGTCCTTGCCAGAGTCCTCCTCAAACACCTCACTCAACACATGGAAGATGGACACCTGCCAGAGAATCAGTGCAGCTGTAGAGAGGGCCGTGGGATTTTAGACATGATATTTGCAGCACATCAATTTCAGGAGAAGTGCCAGGAACAAAACGGAGACCTTTACACAATGTTCATGGACCTGACCAAAGCCTTTCACACCGTCAGTTGTGAGGGGGGCTATGGTGGATCATGGAGAAGTTTGGCTGCCCAGGCAAATTCATCAGTAGGGTGCACCAGTTCCATGATCACATATTTGCTTGAGTACTGAATGACGAAGACTCCTCCAATGCCTTCCCACTTAGCAATGGAGTCAAGCAAGGCTGTGTATTGGCACCCATGCTGTTCAGTATGATGTTCTCAGCCATGCTGTCAGATGGCTTCTGCGATGATGACGAAACCAGCATCAAGATCAGATACAGGACTGATGGCAGGCTCTTCAACCTGTGGAGGCTACAGGCCAAGACCAAGGTTGAAGAGGATATTGTACACGATTTCCTGTTCACAGATGACTGTGCACTCAATGCTGCCCCAGCAACCTAGATGCAGCAGAGTATGAACTGCTTTTCCACTGCCTGCAGAAACTTCGGCCTCACAATTAATACCAAGAAGACTGAGGTTTTGCATCAGCCCACACCACAGAAGACGTATGCACAACCAACTATCACCGCTGAAGGTGAGATCCTGAAGGCTGTTGACAAGTTTACATACCTCTGCAGCACATTCTCCAGATTTGTGAACATTGCTGATGAGGTAGACACGCATCGCCAAGGCAAGATCCACATTTGGATGGCTGCAGGAATCAGCGTGGGAGAGGAGATGTATCAAACTGTCCACAAAGCTGAAGGTGTACAAGGCAGTTGTACTGCCCACACTACTGTATGCCTGTGAGACATGAACTGTGTATGAGTGTCATGCCAAAAAGCTGAATCTCTTCCATATGAACTACTTAAGAAGGCTGCTGAAAATTACCTGGCAGGAAAAAGTTCCAGACACAGTTGTCCTCTCTCAAGCTGGACTGCCAAGTATCTACACCCTGCTGAGGAGAGCCCAAGTCAGGTGGGCAGGCCACCTTGTATGTATGCCAGACACATGCCTCCCCAAGAGACTGTTTTATGATGAACTTGCAAGAGGCAAATGCACACAAGGTGGGCAGAAAAAGTGCTTGAAGGACACACAAAAAGTCTTTCTGAAGAGTTTTGTCATTGACCCAGACTTCTGTGAAACCCTAGCACAAGACCGCCCCACCTTGCAAAGCTGCATCAGCAAAGGCACTACCTCCTATGAGCAGAGCAGGACTGCAGAGTATGTGTGAGCTGTGTAAATTCACAGCCAGCTCTTTGTCAACTGGTCCAACAGACCACTCATGCCCGATGTGTAGTAGAGCTTTCCAAGCTCACATCGGACTGATCAGCCACAGCCGGACAGACTGTACTCAGTCAATCTCCTCAACATGATGTCTTTGTTCATTGTTGTCAATGACAGATGAACAAGAAATAAGCACTTCACTTCCAGACTAGTTAGACCAGTTAACAATATGGAACTCCATCAGCTGCCTCAGTGGCATAGACGAATAAAGTCCTGCCTATGGTCCCTTTAGCAGCTTAGGCAACTGACAGAGCAGCAGGAAGGCGGGGAAGAATAGGCATGTATGTGCCCAGTGGGAGGGCATTCATCAATGATAATCCTTTAGGAGAGGTGTGGTGCAAAGAGGGGAGCTGCCCTGGGGCATGATAGATGAGCATAGGAGGCAGGGCACAGAGTGGACAGGGAATATAATGAAACCAAAAAAAAAAAACAAGTACAAAATATGCTAAAAAGGCTTTATTAAAATATAATTAGAGCAATAGACTATAAAAGCCCTTTGGCAGTTAAGATTACAAGATTACACTGACATTAAACAGATATAAATACAAAACAAGTGGCATCAGTTAGAAAGGTTAACCACTTAAAAGCAACACATTAAATTGAAGAAAAATACAATCTGCTAGTTAAAGAAATACTTTGCAAGGTAATTCATTGTTTAGTCCCATGGGTTGTTATGTTTTGTAGTACCATACAAGATTACTTCCATTCTGTCAGAAATGTTCAAAAAATATTGTTGACTGAATTCAGAAGTAACATTAACTTGCCTCATTGCAAAAAAAACTTTAAAGTATAAGTATTACCATCATGCTTTTTCCACATATGGACAGCAGTAGAATTCAAGATGCTCCATGATTTTTATTTTGACCTTTCTAGTTCTCTTTGCAATATAAAACAATTTAAAATAAGTACAAGTAACAAAATAAATAACCAGGGTTCACAAATGAAAAAAAGTACTAACATGAAATACCCCCTTTGGGAATGCCATATAATGCCTCTAGCCACTATGGCACATACCTTCCAACCAGCATGTGGTCCAGTGTCCACAGTGCCTGCTAGTTTAAAATTACATTTGACAAAGTCAAACTTAGTAGTTAGCCTGGCTTTTAAAATCAAACCTATATGGTAAGAAATAGATGATACCCTAGTCAAAACAGTACACAAAACAGAATGCAACAATAACATATGCAAATGCCTCTCAAAAATATCCAAAATCTGATCATTCATGTTTCACATTCGTGTATGTTGTCACAAAATATATTTTATCAGAACTCAAAAGAGAAGAATCTGGAATTTCTTTATCATTGATCCTCCTATTTTCATGCCCTTCACCCAATAACGACAATAGACATGCATAACATCATTTTATTCATAACCCCTGGTGCAAAACTTTTTAAAATTAAATTTCTACCATAAAAAAGTCCAACACATTATATACTGTGGTGGAATGAATAAATCCCCATTTTGGTAAATAAAGAATAGCATGTGTGGGATGGCAGCTGTTTGTCCATAAAATAGAATTAGTGGATGTTTCTTTGCTATGTACCAAGCTTAATAACATAGTATTAACCATCAACTCCTTTAAGTCCAAAAATATGATCTCCTGCTTATTAGATTGTCCAGTAAATGTTACACCCAGAGTATTAGAATTCAGATACATCATAAACTCAGCAAATGGGGACTCTGATCTTTGAATAAATAACTAAATAAACCATCTTTAAAGTGTACACAAAATTTGCTATTATGCACAAAAAACTTTCATAAATTAATATATTGTAAGTTGAAAAAATCATAAACAAATTTGCATATGGCAGTCCAAAATTAGCAGCCATTATAGTTCCTTTCTTTTGCAAATAATAACCTCCATTAAAATAAAAAAATAGTTATGCAACAAGTAAAATTATAACAAATGTAAAAGCAAATTTTCCCAGGTCCAACTGGTAAAAAATAAGCAAAGGCCTGCCACCCTCTGTGTTTTGGTATAAGTGTATATAAAGAGTGAATATCAGCAGCAACCAAAAACAATCACCTTCACACGTTTTAGTTCCTTTAACCTTTGCAAAAAAAGCAAAAATATCCTTAATATACACTTCTCACTTCAGATCTATGGGCTACAAAAATGTATCCAGTAACTTGCCCAAATATTCCAAAAAGGAGCAGATTAGGAGACAAGATTTATGTATTGTTGGTAAACAATAAAAAACAGGTTTACAAAAAGAATCCTATGCTAACACCTCTGCTTCTTCTTTGGATAACATTCCCAAACTGAAACATCTATTAACCAACACTTTATACTCACATACATACTCATCAGTGGGATCATGGCACCATTTTTCATATGTTTGTACGTTTAACCCCTGTGAACACATTTCATTGTACAGAATCACAACCATAATCCCCCCAACTGCCTCCTTTATCCATCTCCTTAATAATAATACAGTTACTGTGAGTCATTTCTGTCAAGCCTTCAGAGGTGACAACTCTTCCTTTGATAAATTATGAACATGAAGACAGTCATATAGCAAATAGTGACATTACTTCCATCAAGACCAATGTTTCAAAAACGTCAATAAAATTGTTCTTAATAATTGGACAAAAGGTAGATTTTTAACAGATAAGGTGTAGATATGTAGATATTTAGAATAGGTATATTCGTCCCTACACTATCCAACTCTTCCAAAACAGAAAAAACAGACATCTGTTAATGCATCAAATGTCTCAGTACAAAACATAAATGAACTCTCATCCAGTAAAGAGACATTGACAACCTCAGAATACTTACTAACTGTTGTGCGATGAAGGCATAACTTCATTTTATTAAAAAAACCCTACACCTTTTGGGTAACACCTTGACAATACATTTCTGCACTTACACTTGTTGAGGGGCATCAGTCAAATGAATTCTATAGAAGTAACTTACTGAAACTTCCAATTTTACTATACGCCTTTCACAATATTTAACCCTACGTAATAATCGTTTGTTGTAAATTTGTTTTCACAAATGTTGACTGTTCCTATTCTGTTTTTGTCTATAACATTGCCCCCCCCCAATTCCTCCTGTGAAGGAGAACCTGATCACTGAGGATTCAACACGAACACATCGAATAATCAGGGACTTCACAGCAATTCCATAGGAACACATCGAATGATCAGTGGCTTCACAGACATTCCCACGAACACATTGAATGATCAGGGGCTTCACAGACGTTCCATATGAACACATCGAATGATCAGGGGCTTCACAGACATTCCCACGAACACATTGAATGATCAGGGGCTTCAGAGACGTTCCATATGAACACATTGAATGATCAGGGGCTTCACAGACGTTCCATATGAACACATTTAATGATCAGGGGCTTCACAGATGTTCCATATGAACACATCGAATGATCAGGGACTTCACAGACATTCCATATGAACACATCGAATGATCAGGTGCTTCACAGATATTCCATATGAACACATCAGATGATCAGGGACTTCACAGATGTTCTATATGAACATATCGAACCATCAGGGGCTTCACAGACATTCCATATGAACACATCGAATGATCAGTGGCTTCACAGACACTCCATATGAACACATGAATGATCAGGGACTTCACGGATGTTCCATATGAACACATCAAATGATCAGTGACTTCAGAGACTTTCATATGAACATACCAAATGATCAGTTAATTCACAGATGTTCCATATGAACATAATGAATGATCAGTGTCTTCACAGATGTTCCATATGAACACATCGAATGATGAGGGTCTTCACAGACGTTCCATATGAACACATATAATGATTAGGGGCTTCACAGACATTGCATATAAATACATAGAATAATCAGGGGCTTCACAGACATTCCATGTGAACACATCGAATGATCAGTGACTTTATAGGCATTCCATATGAACACATCGAATGATCAGTGACTTTGCAGATGTTCCATATGAACACATCGAATGATAAGTAACTTCACAGACATTTGATATAAACGCATCGAATGACCAAGGGCTAAACAGATGTTCCATATGAACACCTCAAATGATCAGGGGCTTCACACACATTCCATATGACCACATCAAATGATCAGTGACTTCACAGCCAACCATATGAACACATTGAATGATCAGTGACTTCACAGATGTTCCATATGAACACATCGAATGATCAGGGACTTCACAGACAGGGAGGGTGGCCTAATGGTTAAGGTGTTTGCCTTAGAAACAAAAGGTGCAGGGTTTGAGTCTCACAAAGGATAATTGCTAGGCTTACAATGGTTAGCAAGGGCAGTTAGCTTAGTACTAACCTATTAACCTATGAACCTATGAACCATATGAACACATTGAATGATCAGTGACTTCACAGACATTCCATATCAACACATCAAATTATCAGGGGATTCACAAACGTTCCATATGAACACATCGAATGATCAGTGACTTCACAGACATTCCATATGAACACATTGAATGATCAGTGACTTCACAGATGTTCCATATGAACACATCGAATGATCAGGGGCTTCACAGACATTCCATATGAACACATCGAATGATCAGTGTTTTCACAGATGTTCCATATGAACACATCGAATGATCAGTGACTTCACAGTTGTTCCATGTGAACACATCGAATGATCAGTGTCTTCACAGATGTTCCATGTGAACACATCGAATTATCAAGGGCTTCACAGATGTTCCATATGAACACATCAAATGATCAGGGTCTTCACAGACATTCCATATGAACACATTGAATGATCAGTGACTTCACAGCCATTCCATATGAACACATCGAATGATCAGTGACTTCACAGATGTTCCATATGAACATATCGAATGATCAGTTACTTCACAGATGTCCCATATGAACACAACGAATGATCAGTGACTTCAAAGATGTTCGATATGAACACATTGAATGATCAGGGTCTTCACAGATGCTCCATATAAACACATAGAATGACTAGGGGCTTCACAGACTTTCCATATGAAAAAATCGAATGATCAGTGGCTTCATAGAAGTTCCATATGAACACATCGAATGATCAGTGTCTTCACAGACGTTCCATATGAACACATCGAATGATCAGTGGCTTCATAGAAGTTCCATATGAACACATCGAATGATCAGTGACTTCACAGACATTCCATATGAACACATTGAATGATAAGTGACTTCATAGATGTTCCATATGAACACCTCGAATGATCAGGGGCTTCACAGATGTTCCATATGAACACATCGAATGATCAGTGTCTTCACAGACTTTCTATATAAACACATAGAATGATCAGTGACTTCAGAGATGTTCCATGTGAACACATCGAATGATCAGTGTCTTCACAGATGTTCCATGTGAACACATTGAATTATCAAGGGCTTCACAGATGTTCCATATGAACACATCAAATGATCAGGGTCTTCAGAGACATTCCATATGAACACATTGAATGATCAGTGACTTCACAGCCATTCCATATGAACATATCGAATGATGAGTGACTTCACAGACGTTCCATATGAACATATCGAATGATCAATTACTTCACAGACGTCCCATATGAACACATCGAATGATCAGTGACTTCACAGATGTTCCATAGGAACACATCGAATGATCAGGGGCTTCACATACGTTCCATATGAACACATTGAGTGATCAGTGACTTCACAGGTGTTCCATATGAACACATCGAGTAATCAGTGACTGCAGAGATGTTCCATATGAATGCATCGAATAATCGGTGACTTCACAGATGTTCCATATGAACACATCGAATGATCAGGGCCTTCACAGACATTCCATATGAATGCATCGAATGATCAGTGACTTCACAGACATTCCATATGAACACATTGAATGATAAGTGACTTCATAGATGTTCCATATGAACACATCGAATAATCAAGGGCTTCACAGATGTTCCATATGAACACCTCGAATGATCAGGGGCTTCACAGACATTTCATATAAACACATCGAATGATCAGTGACTTCACTGCCAACCATATGAACGCATCAAATGATCAGTTGCTTCACAGATGTTCCATATGAACACATCAAATTATCTGGGGCTTCACAGACATTCCATATGAACAAATTGAATGATCAGTGGCTTTGCAGAAGTTCCATATGAACACATCGAATGATCAAGGCCTTCACAGACATTCCATATGAACGCATCGAATGATCAGTGACTTCACAGACATTCCATATGAACACATTGAATGATAAGTGACTTCATAGATGTTACATATGAACACATCATATGATCAGGGGCTTCACAGACATTCCACATGAACACATCGAATGATCAGTGTCTTCACAGATGTTCCATATGAGCACATTGAATGATCAGTGTCTTCACAGATGTTCCATATGAACACATCGAATGATGAGGGTCTTCACAGATGTTCCATATGAACACATCGAATGATGAGGGTCTTCACAGACGTTCCATATGAACACATTGAATGATAAGTGACTTCAGAGACTTTCATATGAACATACCGAATGATCAGTTAATTCACAGATGTTCCATATGAACATACCGAATGATCAGTTAATTCACAGATGTTCCATATGAACATATTGAATGATCAGTGTCTTCACAGATGTTCCATATGAACACATCGAATGATGAGGGTCTTCACAGACGTTCCATATGAACACATATAATGATTAGGGGCTTCACAGACATTCCATATAAATACATAGAATAATCAGGGGCTTCACAGACATTCCATGTGAACACATCGAATGATCAGTGACTTTATAGACATTCCATATGAACACATCAAATGATTAGTGACTTCGCAGATGTTCCATATGAACACATCGAATGATAAGTAACTTCACAGACATTCGATATAAACACATCGAATGACCAAGGGCTTCACAGATGTTCCATATGAACACCTCAAATGATCAGGGGCTTGACACACATTCCATATGACCACATCAAATGATGAGTGACTTCATAGCCAACCATATGAACACATTGAATGATCAGTGACTTCACAGATGTTCCATATGAACACATCGAATGATCAGGGACTTCACAGACAGGGAGGGTGGCCTAATGGTTAAGGTGTTTGCCTTAGAAACAAAAGGTGCAGGGTTTGAGTCTCACAAAGGATAATTGCTAGGCTTACAATGGTTAGCAAGGGCAGTTAGCTTAGTACTAACCTATTAACCTATGAACCTATGAACCATATGAACACATTGAATGATCAGTGACTTCACAGACATTCCATATCAACACATCAAATTATCAGGGGATTCACAAACGTTCCATATGAACACATTGAATGATCAGTGACTTCACAGACATTCCATAGGAACACATAGAATGATCAGTGACTTCACAGATGTTCCATATGAACACATCGAATGATCAGGGGCTTCACAGACATTCCATATGAACACATCAAATGATCAGTGTCTTCACAGACGTTCTATATAAACACATAGAATGATCAGTGACTTCAGAGATGTTCCATGTGAACACATCGAATGATCAGTGACTTCACAGATGTTCCATGTGAACACATCGAATGATCAAGGGCTTCACAGATGTTCCATATGAACACATCAAATGATCAGGGTCTTCACAGACATTCCATATGAACACATTGAATGATCAGTGACTTCACAGCCATTCCATATGAATATATCGAATGATCAGTGACTTCACAGATGTTCCATATGAACATATCAAATGATCAGTTACTTCACAGATGTCCCATATGAACACAACGGATGATCAGTGACTTCAAAGATGTTCGATATGAACACATTGAATGATCAGGGTCTTCACAGATGCTCCATATAAACACATAGAATGACTAGGGGCTTCACAGACTTTCCATATGAAAAAATCGAATGATCAGTGGCTTCATAGAAGTTCCATATGAACACATCGAATGATCAGTGTCTTCACAGACGTTCCATATGAACACATCGAATGATCAGTGGCTTCATAGAAGTTCCATATGAACACATCGAATGATCAGTGACTTCACAGACATTCCATATGAACACACTGAATGATAAGTGACTTCATAGATGTTCCATATGAACACATTGAATGATCAAGGGCTTTACAGATGTTCCATATGAACACATCGAATGATCAGTGACTTCACAGACGTTCTATATAAACACATAGAATGATCAGTGACTTCAGAGATGTTCCATGTGAACACATCGAATGATCAGTGTCTTCACAGATGTTCCATGTGAACACATCGAATTATCAAGGGCTTCACAGATGTTCCATATGAACACATCAAATGATCAGGGTCTTCAGAGACATTCCATATGAACACATTGAATGATCAGTGACTTCACAGCCATTCCATATGAACATATCGAATGATGAGTGACTTCACAGACGTTCCATATGAACATATCGAATGATCAATTACTTCACAGACGTCCCATATGAACACATCGAATGATCAGTGACTTCACAGTTGTTCCATAGGAACACATCGAATGATCAGGGGCTTCACATACGTTCCATATGAACACATCGATTGATCAGTGACTTCACAGACGTTCCATATGAACACATCGAGTAATCAGTGACTGCAGAGATGTTCCATATGAATGCATCGAATAATCGGTGACTTCACAGATGTTCCATATGAACACATCGAATGATCAGGGCCTTCACAGACATTCCATATGAATGCATCGAATGATCAGTGACTTCACAGACATTCCATATGAACACATTGAATGATAAGTGACTTCATAGATGTTCCATATGAACACATCGAATAATCAAGGGCTTCACAGATGTTCCATATGAACACCTCGAATGATCAGGGGCTTCACAGACATTTCATATAAACACATCGAATGATCAGTGACTTCACTGCCAACCATATGAACGCATCAAATGATCAGTTGCTTCACAGATGTTCCATATGAACACATCAAATTATCTGGGGCTTCACAGACATTCCATATGAACAAATTGAATGATCAGTGGCTTTGCAGAAGTTCCATATGAACACATCGAATGATCAAGGCCTTCACAGACATTCCATATGAACGCATCGAATGATCAGTGACTTCACAGACATTCCATATGAACACATTGAATGATAAGTGACTTCATAGATGTTACATATGAACACATCATATGATCAGGGGCTTCACAGACATTCCACATGAACACATCGAATGATCAGTGTCTTCACAGATGTTCCATATGAGCACATTGAATGATCAGTGACTTCACAGATGTTCCATGTGAACACACTGAATGATCAAGAGCTTCACAGATGTTCCATATGAACACATCGAATGATCAGTGACTTCACAGCCATTCCATATGAACACATCGAATGATCAGTTACTTCACAGATGTTCCATATGAACACATCAAATGATCTGGGGCTTCACAGAGGTTTCACATCAACACATTTAATGATCAAGGACTTCACAGATGGCCCATATGAACACATTGAATGATCAGTGACTTTACAGATGTTCCATGGGAACACACTAATGATTAGGGACTTCACAGACATGGAGTGGCCTAATGGTTAAGGTGTTTGCCTTACAAACAAAAGGTGCAGGGTTTGAGTCTCACAAGGGATAATTGCTAGGCTTACAATGGCGGGATTCACAAACGTTCTATATGAACACATCGAATGATCAGTGACTTCACAGACGTTCCATATGAATACATTGAATGATCAGGGGCTTCAAAGACTTTACATATGAACACATTGAATGATCAGGGGATTCACAGACATTCCATATGAACACATCGAATGATCAGTGTTTTCACAGATGTTCCATATTTATTTATTTATTTGCAGTTGGTTTACCAGGATAGTCCATTGGGCCAAGATGAACCCATTTTCAATGGAGTAATGGGGAGAAAAGCTCCAGAATCAGTGTTATAAATTTTTTAGATATGTATTACAATATTTACAAAATTATACGGCTAGAGCATCATACTGGTGATGAACATTACAGATGATACAAACTAGAAAAAGAAGATCCATATTACTATATTTACAAATTTATACAGTTAGAGTATAACATTCAGATGACATTACAGACTAGAAAATGAACATTTCAACAGGGATACTGAGAAGCCATTGTGTCATAGGTAGCTAAGGAAACAAACGTGAGGAGAAGCTAGGAAGTTCATGGAAAGGAGGAGGAAGGAGGTACGGCAGTGTAAAATTATGATGATGGGTGCAAGAGCATTCCCACTGGGATAGTAGATATGACGGATGGGTGCAGGAGCATTCCCACTGGGATAGTAGATATGACGGATGGGTGCAGGAGCATTCCCACTGGGATAGTAGATATGACGGATGGGTGCAGGAGCATTCCCACTGGGATAGGGAGGGTGCAGGAGCATTCCCACTGGGATAGTAGATATGATGGATGGGTGCAGGAGCATTCCCACTGGGATAGGGAGGGTGCAGGACCATTCCCACTGGGATAGGGAGGGTGCAGGAGCATTCCCACTGGGATAGTAGATATGATGGATGGGTGCAGGAGCATTCCCACTGGGATAGGGAGGGTGCAGGAGCATTCCCACTGGGATAGTAGATATGATGGATGGGTGCAGAAGCATTCCCACTGGGATAGGGAGGGTGCAAGAGCATTCCCACTGGGATAGGAAGGGTGCAGGAGCATTCCCACTGGGATAGTAGATATGATGGATGGGTGCAGGAGCATTCCCACTAGGATAGTAGGTATGATGGATGGGTGCAGGAGCATTCCCACTGGGATAGGGAGGGTGCAGGAGCATTCCCACTGGGATAGTAGATATGATGGATGGGTGCAGGTGCATTCCCACTGGGATAGGGAGGGTGCAGGAGCATTCCCACTGGGAATAGTCGATATGATGGATGGGTGCAGGAGCATTCCCACTGCGATATGAATGGTGCAGGAGCATTCCCATTGGGATAGTAGACATGACGGATGGGTGCAGGAGCATTCCCACTGGGTTAGTAGATATGATGGAAGGGTGCAGGAGCATTCCCACTGGGATAGGGAGGGTGCAGGAGCATTCCCACTGGGATAGTAGATATGACAGATGGGTGCAGGAGCATTCCCACTGGGTTAGTAGATATGATGGATGGGTGCAGGAGCATTCCCACTGGGATAGGGAGGGTGCAGGAGCATTCCCACTGGGATAGTAGATATGATGGATGGGTGCAAGAGCATTCCCACTGGGTTAGTAGATATGATGGATGGGTGCAGGAACATTCCCACTGGGATAGGGAGGGTGCAGGAGCATTCCCACTGCGATAGTAGATATGACGGATGGGTGCAGGAGCATTACCACTGGGTTAGTAGATATGATGGATGGGTGCAGGAGCATTCCCACTGGGATAGGAAGGGTGCAGGAGCATTCCCACTGGGATAGTAGATATGATGGATGGGTGCAGAAGCATTCCCACTGGGATAGGGAGGGTGCAAGGGCATTCCCACTGGGATAGGAAGGGTGCAGGAGCATTCCCACTGGGATAGTAGATATGATGGATGGGTGCAGGAGCATTCCCACTGGGATAGTAGATATGATGGATGGGTGCAGGAGCATTCCCACTGGGATAGGAAGGGTGCAGGAGCATTCCCACTGGGATAGTAGATATGATGGATTTGTGCAGGAGCATTCCCACTGGGTTAGTAGATATGAGGGATGCATGCAGGAGCATTCCCACTGGGATAGGGAGGGTGCAGGAGCATTCCCACTGGGATAGTAGATATGACGGATGGATGCAGGAGCATTCCCACTGGGTTAGTAGATATGATGGATGGGTGCAGGAGCATTCCCACTGGGATAGTAGATATGACGGATGGGTGTAAGAGCATTCCCACTGGGTTAGTAGATATGATGGATGGGTGCAGGAGCATTCCCACTGGGATAGGGAGGGTGCAGGAGCATTCCCACTGCGATAGTAGATATGACGGATGGGTGCAGGAGCATTCCCACTGTGATAGTAGATATGACGGATGGGTGCAGGAGCATTACCACTGGGTTAGTAGATATGATGGATGGGTGCAGGAGCATTCCCACTGGGATAGTAGATATGATGGATGGGTGCAGGAGCATTCCCACTGGGATAGTAGATATGACGGATGGGTGCAGGAGCATTACCACTGGGTTAGTAGATATGATGGATGGGTGCAGGAGCATTCCCACTGGGATAGTAGATATGACGGATGGGTGCAGGAGCATTCCCATCAGGATAGGGAGGGTGCAGGAGCATTCCTACTGGGAATGTAGATAAGACAGATGCATGCAGGAGCATTCCCACTGGAATAGTAGATATGATGGATGGGTGCAGGAGCATTCCCACTGGGATAGGGAGGGTGCAGGAGCATTCCCACTGGGATAGTAGATATGATGGATGGGTGCAAGAGCATTCCCACTGGGATAGGGAGGGTGCAGGAGCATTCCCACTGGGATAGTAGATATGACGGATGGGTGCAGGAGCATTCCCACTGGGTTAGTAGATATGATGGATGGGTGCAGGAGCATTCCCACTGGGATAGTAGATATGATGGATGGGTGCAAGAGCATTCCCACTGGGATAGGGAGGGTGCAGGAGCATTCCCACTGGGATAGGGAGGGTGCAGGAGCATTCCCACTGGGATAGTAGATATGATGGATGGGTGCAGGAGCATTCCCACTGGGTTAGTAGATATGATGGATGGGTGCAGGAGCATTCCCACTGGGATAGGGAGGGTGCAGGAGCATTCCCACTGGGATAGGGAGGGTGCAGGAGCATTCCCACTGGGATAGTAGATATGATGGATGGGTGCAGGTGCATTCCCACTGGGATAGGGAGGGTGCAGGAGCATTCCCACTGGGATAGTAGATATGATGGATGGGTGCAGGAGCATTCCCACTGGGTTAGTAGATATGATGGATGGGTGCAGGAGCATTCCCACTGGGATAGTAGATATGACAGATGGGTGCAAGAGCATTCCCACTGGGTTAGTAGATATGATGGATGGGTGCAGGAGCATTCCCACTGGGTTAGTAGATATGATGGATGGGTGCAGGAGCATTCCCACTGGGATAGGGAGGGTGCAGGAGCATTCCCACTGGGATACTAGATATGATGGACGGGTGCAGGAGCATTCCCACTGGGTTAGTAGATATGATGGATGGGTGCAGGAGCATTCCCACTGGGATAGTAGATATGACGGATGGGTGCAGGAGCATTCCCACCGGGATAGGGAGGGTGCAGGAGCATTCCCACCGGGAATGTAGATATGACAGATGCGTTCAGGAGCATTCCCAATGGGATAGTAGATATGATGGATGGGTGCAGGAGCATTCCCACTGGGATAGGGAGGGTGCAGGAGCATTCCCACTGGGATAGTAGATATGACAGATGGGTGCAGGAGCATTCCCACTGGGTTAGTAGATATGACGGATGGGTGCAGGAGCATTCCCACTGGGTTAGTAGATATGATGGATGGGTGCAGGAGCATTCCCACTGGGATAGGGAGGGTGCAAGAGCATTCCCACTGGGATAGTAGATATGACGGATGGGTGCAGGAGCATTCCCACTGGGTTAGTAGATATGATGGATGGGTGCAGGAGCATTCCCACTGGGATAGTAGATATGACGGATGGGTGCAGGAGCATTCCCACTGGGTTAGTAGATATGATGGATGGGTGCAGGAGCATTCCCACTGGGATAGGGAGGGTGCAGGAGCATTCCCAATGGGATAGGGAGGGTGCAGGAGCATTTCCACTGGGATAGTAGATATGACGGATGGGTGCAGGAGCATTCCCACTGGGTTAGTAGATATGATGGATGGGTGCAGGAGCATTCCCACTGGGATAGTAGATATGATGGATGGGTGCAGGAGCATTCCCACTGGGATAGGGAGGGTGCAGGAGCATTCCCAATGGGATAGGGAAGGTGCAGAAGCATTCCCACTGGGATAGTAGATATGACAGATGGGTGCAGGAGCATTCCCACTAGGATAGGGAGGGTGCAGGAGCATTCCCACTGGGATAGTAGATATGATGGATGGGTGCAGGAGCATTCCCACTGGGTTAGTAGATATGATGGATGGGTGCAGTAGCATTCCCACTGGGATAGTAGATATGACAGATGGGTGCAAAAGCATTCCCACTAGGTTAGTAGATATGATGGATGGGTGCAGGAGCATTCCCACTGGGTTAGTAGATATGATGGATGGGTGCAGGAGCATTCCCACTGGGATAGGGAGGGTGCAGGAGCATTCCCACTGGGATAGTAGATATGACGGATGGGTGCAGGAGCATTCCCACTGGGTTAGTAGATATGATGGATGGGTGCAGGAGCATTCCCACTGGGATAGTAGATATGACGGATGGGTGCAGGAGCATTCCCACCGGGATAGGGAGGGTGCAGGAGCATTCCCACTGGGAATGTAGATATGACAGATGCGTGCAGGAGCATTCCCAATGGGATAGTAGATATGATGGATGGGTGCAGGAGCATTCCCACTGGGATAGGGAGGGTGCAGGAGCATTCCCACTGGGATAGTAGATATGACGGATGGGTGCAGGAGCATTCCCACTGGGTTAGTATATATGACAGATGGGTGCAGGAGCATTCCCACTGGGTTAGTAGATATGATGGATGGGTGCAGGAGCATTCCCACTGGGATAGGGAGGGTGCAGGAGCATTCCCACTGGGATAGTAGATATGATGGATGGGTGCAGGAGCATTCCCACTGGGTTAGTACATATGATGGATTGGTGCAGGAGCGTTCCCTCTGGGATAGTAGATATGACGGATGGGTGCAGGAGCATTCCCACTGGGTTAGTAGATATGTTGGATGGGTGCAGGAGCATTCCCACTGGGATAGGGAGGGTGCAGGAGCATTCCCAATGGGATAGGGAGGGTGCAGGAGCATTTCCACTGGGATAGTAGATATGACGGATTGGTGCAGGAGCATTCCCACTGGGTTAGTAGATATGATGGATGGGTGCAGGAGCGTTCCCACTGGGATAGTAGATATGATGGATGGGTGCAGGAGCATTCCCACTGGGATAGGGAGGGTGCAGGAGCATTCCCACTGGGATAGTAGATGACAGTGAAGAGATTTTTTGAATATAAAGTAGTTAGAGGTGATGCAAATGGATGGAGGTTGGGAGTTCCAGAGACATGCTAGACCATAGGATAGGAGATTTTTTTCCTGGTGATCGAGTTGGTTTATATAATTCAATTAGGTTTTGGTTATTAGATCTGAGTACTCTGTTGGTGAGGTGCATTTTAAAGGCAGAGGAAAGGGATGGACAAAGGAAGGGTTTAAAGATGAGATTATGAGCAAGAGTAAGTTGAGAATAGATGAGTTGGTTGGGTAGTTCTAGCCATCTTTGTTTGTGGAGAGAAGAACAGTGGTGGGTAGATGCTTTATGACTAGTAGCGAATTTGGCTATTTTGTTGTAGCATGAGGAAAGTTGTGTTTTGAGGGAAGATTGTAGGTTAGTCAGGAGTGGGGCTCCATAGAGAAGACAGGGGATAAGAAATGTGGAAGAGAGAGTTATTTTAATACAGGGTGTAAGGAAGCGATTTTGTCGGTAGAGCATGTCTAGTTTTTGATTAGTTTTTTTTTATATTTAGGTGTATGTGGGAGTTGAATTTAAGCTGAGTATCAATTTGAACCCCAAGTTACTTGGCATCTGGCACCAATTCCAAGGATATGTTGTTGTTGCTAGTGATTGAAAAAGAGTTTGTGTTGAGAGAGATGAGTTTAGAGGGAGTAAATACCATTAATTTGGTTTTAGAGGCATTGAGTGCTAGGTGGTTTTCTTTCACCCATTGTTCAGTGATTGAGAATGTGTCTTGTGTAAGTTTTTGGAGAACTGGGATGGATGTGGCAGAGCAGATAATAGTTGAATCATCTGCATACTGGATGATATTAGAGAATGGGATAGAAATGTGGAAGTCATTTATGAATATGTTAAATAGAAGATGACCCAATATGGAACCTTGGGGGACCCCAGTTGGGGTGTTAAGGAATGAGGAGGTGGCTTTTTTCCATTTGAATGCTTGAAATCTATTAGATAAGTAACTAGAGAACCAGTTCAATGAGGAGGGAGATGGGTTAAGCTGGGAGAGTTTAGTTAAAAGTAGTTTGTGAGAGATAGTGTCAAAGGCCTTTGAGAGGTCCAGTAGCAGGGTAGAAACAATGTGACCGGAGTCCCGGGCTTTATTTATAGTTTCTAAGAAGGAGAGGAGGGCTGTCATAGTGCTGTGGCCAGGTCTAAAGCCATGCTGAGTTGGAGTCAGCAGGTGATTGTCTAAGAGGTAAGGTAGAAGCTGCAGATGGATACACTTTTCTATGAGTTTAGAGATGGGAGACAGGATAGCTATGGGACGGAAGTTTGTCATATTGTTATTATTGCCACCTTTATGCAAAGGTATGACAAAGGCTTTTTTCCAAATTTGGGGTACTGTGCTTTCTTGGATAGAGCGGTTGATTAGAATACTAATAGGGTAGGCAATGGCTTCTGCAGCTATGCTAAGAAAGTATAAAGGAATATTGTCTGGGGCATTAGAGCATGGCTTTAGTTTCTGTAGGAGTTTTTTTATGGTAGATGTGGGAATAGGTTTTAGTGAGAAAGGTGGAGGAAGGGGATGTAGGGTATTAGAGGATGGTGGTATTGGAGAGGAAGTGAGAGTGGTGATGGGAGTGGAGGGAAGGGTGTTGGTAGAGGAGGATGGTGTGAGGTCGAGGATGCGTTGGTGTTGGAGAATGAGGAGGTTAGTTTGGAAATAGAGTTAATGAAAAAGGAGTTGAATTGTGTAGCCAAGTCCATATCAGTAGCATTGGGATCTGGGCTGGGGTTGACTGTTTTGCCAGGGTTGATAAGGGTAGAGATTCCTTTCCAGAATTTTTGAGGATTTGTTTTATTAGTATTATGGAGTATGGAAAAGTAGTTTTGTCGATCGGTGACAACAAGCCTTTTTACTTTGTTTCTAAGTGTTTTGAATTCATTATGGATGAGTGGAGATTTATTTTTCTGGTAAAGTGCCCAGACTTTATCTCTATGTTGCATGGCTGCAAGTGTGTTTTTGGTTAGCCAGGGGGTGGTTTTTAGTTTTATTCTTTTAGTCCTTAAAGGAGCATGGTAGTCTAGGAGGTTTAAGAAGGTTGTGTTGAAGTGGGCCACAGCATTATCTAGAGGTAAAGTTTTTAGAATGTTCCAGTCAACTACTTTTAGAGAGTCAAAGAAAGCTATTGGGTTGAATACATCGAATGATCAGTTACTTCACAGACATTCCATATGAACACATCGAATGATCAGTGTCTTCACAGACATTCCATATGAACATATCGAATGATCAGTGACTTCACAGATGTTCTATGTGAACACATTGAATGATCAAGGGCTTCACAGATGTTCCATATGAACACATCGAATAATCAGTGTCTTCAAAGACGTTCCATATGAACGCATCGAATGATCAGGGGCTTCACAGAGATTTCATATCAACACATCGAATGATCAGTGACTTCACAGATGTCCCATATGAGCACATCGAATGATCAGTGACTCACAGATGTTCCATGTGAACACATTAAATGATCAAGGGTTTCACAGATGTTCCATATGAACACATCGAATAGTCAGTGTCTTCAAAGACGTTCCATATGAACGCATCGAATGATCAGGGGCTTCACAGAGATTTCATATCAACACATCGAATGATCAATGACTTCACAGATGTCCCATATGAACACATCGAATGATCAGTGACTTCACAGACGTTCCATAGGAACACATCGAATGATCAGGGGCTTCACAGACATTCCATATGAACACATTGAATGATCAGTGACTTCACAGACGTTCCATTATGAACACATCGAATGATCAGTGGCTTCACAGGCATTCGATATGAACACATTGAATGATCAGGGTCTTCACAGATGTTCCATATGAACACATAGAATGATCAGGGGCTTCTCAGACATTCCATATGAAAAAATCGAGTGATCAGTGTCTTCACAGAAGTTCCATATGAACACATTGAATGATCAGGGCCTTCACAGACATTCCATATGAACATATTGAATGATCAGTGACTTCACAGACATTCCATATGAACACATTGAATGACCAAGGGCTTCACTGATGTTCCATATGAACACCTCGAATGATCAGGGGCTTCACAGACATTCCATATGACCACATCAAATGATCAGTGACTTCACAGACATTCCATATGAACACATCGAATGATCAGTGACTTCACAGATGTTCGATATGAACACCTCGAATGATCAGGGTCTTCACAGATGTTCCATATGAACATTGAATGATCAGTGACTTCACAGATGTTCCATATGAACACATCGAATGATCAGGGACTTCACAGAGTGGGAGGGTGGCCTAATGGTTAAGGTGTTTGCCTTACAAACAAAAGGTGCAGGGTTTGAGTCTCACAAGGGATAATTGCTAGTCTTACAATGGCTTGAAAGGGCAGTTAGCTTTGTACTAAACTATGAACCATATGAACACATTGAATGATCAGTGACTTCACAGCCATTCCATATGAACAAATCGAATGATCAGTGACTTCACAGACGTTCCATATGAACATATTGAATGATCAGTTACTTCACAGATGTTCCATATGAACACATCAAATGATCAGGGGCTTCACAGACATTCCATATGACCACATCAAATGATCAGTGACTTCACAGACATTCCATATGAACACATCGAATGATCAGTGACTTCACAGATGTTCCATATGAATACATCGAATGATCAGGGGCTTCAAAGACTTTCCATATGAACACATTGAATGATCAGGGGCTTCACAGACATTCCATATGAACACATCAAATGATCAGTGTCTTCACAGGCGTCCCATATGAACACATTGAATGATCAGTGACTTCACAGACAGGGAGGGTGGCCTAATGGTTAAGGTGTTTGCCTTACAAACAAAAGGTGCAGGGTTTGAGTCTCACAAGGGATAATTGCTAGGCTTACAATGGCTTGCAAGGGCAGTTAGCTTAATACTAACCTATGAACCATATGAACACATTGAATGATCAGTGACTTCACAGACATTCCATATCAACACATCAAATTATCAGGGGATTCACAAATGTTCCATATGAACACATCGAATGATCAGTGACTTCACAGATGTTCCATGTGAACACATCAAATGATCAAGGGCTTCACAGATGTTCCATATGAACACATCAAATGATCAGGGTCTTCACAGACATTCCATATGAACACATTGAATGATCAGTGACTTCACAAATGTTCCATAGGAACACATCGAATGATCATGGGCTTTACAGATGTTCCATATGAACACATCGAATGATCAGTGACTTCACAGACATTCCATATGAACACATCGAAAGATCAGGGGCTTCACAGATGTTCCATATGAACAAATCGAATGATCAGTGGCTTTACAGAAGTTCCATATGAACACATTGAATGATCAGAGCCTTCACAGACATTCGATATTAACACATTGAATGATCAGTGACTTCACAGACATTCCATATGAACACATGGAATGATCAGTGACTTCGCAGATGTACGATATGAACACATCGAATGATCAGGGTCTTCACAAACGTTCCATATGAACACATCGAATGATCAGGGACTTCACAGACTGGGAGGGTGACCTAATGGTTAAGGTGTTTGGCTTACAAACAAAAGGTGCAGGGTTTGAGTCTCACAATGGATAATTGCTAGGCTTACAATGGCTCGCAAGGGCAGTTAGCTTAGTACTAACCTATGAACCATATGAACACATTGAATGATCAGTGACTTCACAGATGTTCCATATGAACACATCGAATGATCAAGGGCTTCACAGATGTTCCATATGAACACCTCGAATGATCAGGGGCTTTACAGACATTCCATATGGCCACATCGAATGATCAGTGACTTCACTGCCAACCATATGAATGCATCGAATGATCAGTGACTTCACAGACATTCCATATCTACACATCAAATTATCAGGGGATTCACAAATGTTCCAGATGAACACATCGAATGATCAGTGACTTCACAGATGTTGATGTGAACACATCAAATTATCAAGGGCTTCACAGATGTTCCATATGAACACATTGAATACAGTGACTTCACAGACGTTCCATATGAACATATCAAATGATCAGTTACTTCACAGATGTTCCATATGAACACATCGAATGATCAAGGGCTTCACAGACATTCTATATGAACACATCGAATAATCAGTGTCTTCACAGACGTTCCATATGAACACATTGAATTATCAGGGGCTTTACAGAGGTTTCATATCAACACATCGAATGATCATGGGCTTTACAGATGTTCCATATGAACACATCGAATGATCAGTGACTTCACAGATGTTCCATAGGAACACATCGAATGATCAGGGACTTCACAGACAGGGAGGGTGGCCTAATGGTTAAGGTGTTTGCCTTACAAACAAAAGGTGCAGGGTTTGAGTCTCACAAGGGATAATTGCTAGGCTTACAATGGCTTGCAAGGGCAGTTAGCTTAATACTAACCTATGAACCATATGAACACATTGAATGATCAGACATTCCATATCAACACATCAAATTATCAGGGGATTCACAAACGTTCCATATGAACACATCGAATGATCAGTGACTTCACAGATGTTCCATATGAACACATCAAATGATTAGGGTCTTCACAGACATTCCATATGAACACATTGAATGATCAGTGACTTCACAGCCATTCCATATGAACACATCGAATGATCAGTGACTTCACAGATGTTCCATATGAACATATCGAATGATCAGTTACTTCATAGATGTTCCATAGGAACACATCAAATGATCAAGGGCTTCACAGACATTCTATATGAACACATCGAATAATCAGTGTCTTCATGGACGTTCCATATGAACACATCGAATGATCAGGGGCTTCACAGAGGTTTCATATCAACACATCGAATGATCAATGACTTCACAGATGTCCCATATGAACACATCGAATGATCAGTGACTTCACAGATGTTCCATAGGAACACATCGAATGATCAGGGGCTTCACAGACGTTGCATATGAACACATCCAATGATCAGTGACTTCACAGATATTCCATATGAACACATCGAATGATCAGTGACTTCACAGACGTTCCATATGAGCACATTGAATGATCAGTGACTTCACAGACGTTCCATATGAACACATCGAATGATCAGTGACTTCACAGACGTTCGATATGAACACATCGATGGATCAGGGTCTTCACAGACGTTCCATATGAACACATAGAATGATCAGGGGCTTCACAGACGTTCCATATGAACACATTGAATGATCAGGGCCTTCACAGACATTCCATATAAACACATTGAATGATAAGTGACTTCACAGATGTTCCATATGACCACATCGAATGATCAAGGGCTTCACAGATGTTCAATATGAGCACCTCGAATGATCAGGGGCTTCACAGACATTCCATATGGCCACATCGAATGATCAGTGACTTCACAGCCAACCATATGGACACATCAAATGATCAGTGACTTCACAGCCAACCATATGAACACATTGAATGATCAGTGACTTCACAGTTGTTCTACATGAACACATCAGATGATCAAGGGTTTCACAGATGTTGCATATGAACACATCGCATGATCAGGGACTTCACAGACATTCCATATGAACACATCGAATGATCAGGGACATCACAGACATTCCATATGAACACATCGCATAATCAGGGACTTCACAGACATTCCATATGAATACATTGAATGATCAGGGACTTCACAGACATTCCATATGAACACACTGAATGATCAGGGACTTCACAGACATTCCATATGAACACATTGAATGATCAGATGCTTCACAGACGTTCCATATGAAAACATCAAGTGATCAGTGACTTTGCAAACATTCCATATGAACACATCTAATGATCAGAGGCTTCACAGACATTCCATATGAACACATCAAATGATCAGTGACTTCACAGTCATTCCATATGAACACATCAAATGATCAGAGACTTCACAGACATTCCATATGAACACATTGAATGTTCAGTGACTTCACAGCCATTCCATATGAACACATCGAATGATCAGGGATTTCACAGCATTCCATATGAACACATCGAATGATCAGGAACTTCACAGACATTCCATATGAACACATTGAATGAGCAGGGGCTTTACAGACATAGGTTCATAGGTAGATAATAGGCTACCTGCCCAAAGGCATGTATAAGCCTAGCCAGAATGTGTTGGCTTTCGCCGCCCCTTTAGGTTAGTTCCCTGTGCCTCTGTCCAGCAGAGCCATTAAAGTGTTCCCTGGGATAAACTTTCTGTTTCCCATCTACTCGTCAAGGTTTCTCTTGAAGAGGGTTAGCAAGGAGCTCTGCCTAATGTATATTGGAATCTTGTTCCAGAGCAGGGGAAGTCTCTGGGACAGGAATCTATCCCTCCAGCATGTCCTATTTATTGTTGCGGTGAGGTTTATATCCCTGGAGCATGTGGCTCGAGGGGATATGGTTTTCTTTATGTGGAGCATGTCCATCAATTCTAGGTTAGACATAGCCTTGTATGTCAGGCAGAGATCACCTCTGAGTAGGTGGTATGCAACTGAGTACAGCTGGAGTTTCTTCAGTTGAGCTGCATAAGGCATCTGCCTGAGGCCAGTGATCCTCTTGGTGAGGTACTTTTGTGTTCTTTCCAGTTGTTGCAGGTGTCTTGTAAAGTACACCCCAAATGGGGCATTGTACTCTATGATGGGTCTGATGAGTGATGCATAGAGGGGCCCAATGAACTCGTCCCATCTGGATGCATGATTAGGTGGGCCACATAGAAGGATTATCTAACCACTTTGGCAATGTGATTATCAAAGGAGAGGTTATTATCTACTTGGGTCCCCAGATCCCTTATTATGTCTTCCATATTTAGGGGGCTACCACCTATGTGGTAGTTTGTGGATACTTTGTTTTTTTCCAAAGGGGATGACTATGCACTATTTGGCATTTAGCTTGAGGCCATGGTTTTGGCACCAGGTATCTGTCTCAGTTAGACCCTTCCGAAGGATGTCTGTGTCAGCCGAAGAGTCAGTTATAGCCCCTATTTTGCAGTCACCTGGGAATTTGATCAGTCATAGTCCTCCTGTGCTTGCCTGTACCTCTGAGAAGTATATGCTGGACAGGAGGGGTCCTAGGACTGAGCCCTGGGTATGCCACTTGTAACCAGTTTAGAGTCAGACCTAGCTCCCGCAATTCTTACCATGTGGGTTCTGTCCGTGAGCCAGTTGGCAACCCATCTCATGATGTAGGGGTTTCTGTTCAGGCTGGTGAGCTTGTCTATAATACCTGAGTGGAGAATAGTGTCGAAGGCCTTTGCGAGGTCTAGGTAAGCTGTGTGGACCACCTCTCCCTCATCTATAGCCTTTGTAACTGTCTCAGAGAAGTCCACCAGATTTAGGAGGCATGATCTGCCCTTAACAAAGCTGAACTGGGTAGAGTCCAGTGTTTGGAAGTTTTCAATGTCTCTGTTAATGAGATCCATGATGATGCACTCCATAGCTTTGCAGACCAAGCTAGTCAGGCTTATAGGGTGATAGTTCCCAGGGTCCGTTGTGGCTCCAGCTTTGTGGAGTGGAATAACCGTTGCTGTGTGCCACTCTGTGGGCATGTAGCCTGTGTAGAGGCTGAGTTTAAACAGTGTGTTTAGCTGAGGGGTTAGTTCATCTTTGAGCTCATGTAGGATGCAGCCTGTGACACCATCTGGTCCCATTGATGCTGTGTTTTTGGCTTTGGAGAGGGCTGTTTTAACCTGAGTGTTTGTGATTTCAGGGGCACTACATTCTTCTGGTGTAGTTATGGCCCTTTGGGGGTGAGAGGGGGGTGAAGTTTGCACTGAACCTGTCTGCCAGGATGTTGGCTATATCAGTCAGTTCAGTGTATGTTGTGCCATTCTGCACAAACTCTGAGCAGATCTGAGAATTGCTACTTAGATTCTTGACATAGCTAACGAATCCCTTGTGGTTATCTTTGGAGTCAATGGCAATTTTTCTTTCAAAGTTTTTTGTTACTTGTGCTATTTATGGCTGTGGGTTTATCTTTTGAGCCTTGCCTAAAAAAAGGCACTATGGGGGTGGCAAGAGCCTTGGTCAGTATTCGAAAGCCAAAGGGTGACAGGTGCAAGCCATATCTAGTGAAGCAGTGTGGCTTGTTGAGCATATAATCCCAGGCTGGCAGACACTGGATCCCCTTTGAATGACACCAGAAACAGCCAATTGTTGAAATTGATAATTTTTCTCTATACCGTGGTATCATTCTTGGTGAAGGCAGGATGCTACTCAGGGTCAGAGTCATACCAGCCTGGGCTATGTGATCAGAGAGCTCCTCCATGTCTTTTTTCATGTAGTCCAGGGAGGTACAGCTCAGGTCATTCACATCAACATGGACAATGACAGTCATATTTGTACTTGTTCAGGAGTGACCTGAGTGCTTGTGTTATCTGGTGGATCCTGGCACCCGACAGGCAGCTAACAGTAACCTTTTCCTTGTTCAGCCTAGTGAGTGGGACATCAGTGTGCCTGACTATAGAGTCACCTATTACTAGTGTGTTGAGTATGTTATTTTGCCTTAAGGCTGAGATTGTGTGGCACACTGGCTTTGTGAAGTATGTGTTTCATGGTTTGTGTTGGGGGGTGGAGGTGTCTTGGATGTCTGCTTTGGAGGTCTCATTTACTTTTGCAGATTTTTATTTAGAGCCTTCAGGTATGTTTTCATGTATTTATGTGTGTTTTTTGCCGGTGCTGGTTTCATAGGTCTATGTGAGACTGGTGGTGTGATGCAAGTAATTCCCATCTCCTCTTGACTGTCTGGTCCAGTCTTCAGTTGAGAGAGCTTAGCCTCCAGTTTGGCTGTATAATTGCATCTCTCACATGTATTAGTGTTTGGTGGAAGGAGAAGAGGGTTGTCTGTGTACATGAGGCAATTGTAACATTGCCTCAAAATGCCTAGATTCACCAGTTGAACCAGAGAGTACACTTGAAACTGCCCTTTGGACATGCCTGGATAGGTAAAGTGAACTGTTTTAATGATTGGCTGGTAAGGTCAAATAGAGACCCTTGTCCTTCTTTACTGTATGGGGGGGGGTCTAGTGCTAAGGTTTACTAGTGCTTGCCATGAGTTTTGAGCAAGTGACAGTCGAGAAGTGAATGGTTTGAGTGCTTAAGTTGAAAGTTTGTCTAGTTCCAAGGGAAAAATTGAAGAGTAGACTTTGTGGAGCCAGGAATAGTTATACACTAGCTAACAGATGCTGCCCGGCATGCAAAAACGTGCAAATGCGAGTTTTATAGCAGGGAAATGAAAGAGATAGAAATTAGCCCAAAATGGCCAGTGACCTACTAATTTCTGGGCTAAAGCCCCTCCTCCGGGGATAGATAGGCTGCTCAAAGCTCCCCTCTCTCACAGGTGAACAGTGAAACTTCCTTCTATCCAAGTAAGGTATGGGCAAACACAGAAACTTGTAACACAGCCCTGAATTCAGCACTAACCTGAAAACTGGACTATACTAGCTTAGAAAGGTGGGGAAAAAGTATATATTTTTTTTTTTTAGAAAATAAAGCAGATACAATAAAAAAAAAAACATTTTAAATTCACAGAAATGGCTATCACACTTGAGTGTGTACCTACAACAGTTAAACAGGTAATTTAAACATAAAAGCAACTCTGTTAAAGTGCAGGCAGTAAAATAAGTACAATATGTAGCTGAAACAAGCTTTTTAAATCACAGAAACTCTGGAAATTTGGTGTTTTAGATGGAATTAGCTAAAGGCAGCAAGAAAATGCAGACAAGTGATACTTAATCACTCCAAAGTCTCTCTTTTGCCTCTCTGCTGCTGTAGAACTCTGCAGAGCACCAGGCAAGAGCTTGCTGAACTGTATACTAGCACAAAAACCTTGCAAATGCTGTTTTATAGCAGGGAAATGAAAGAGATAGAAATTAGCCCAAAATGGCCAATAAATTACTAATTTCTAGGCTGAAAACACTCATCCAGGGACAGATAGTCTGCTCAAAGCTCCCTCTCTCACAGTGAACAGAGAAACTTCATTCTATCCAAGTAAGGTATGGGCAAACACAAAAACTTGTAACACAGCCCTGAATTCAGCACTAACCTGAAAACTGGACTATACTAGCTTAGAAAGGCGGGAAAACAAGTTTTTTTTTCAGAAAATAAAGCAGATACAATCAAAAAAACACTTTAAATGCACAGAAATGGCTATCACACTTGAGTGTGTAGCCTACAACAGTTAAACAGGCAATTTAAACACAAAACAACTTTGTCAAAGTGCAGGCAGTAAAATAAGTACAATATGTAGCTGAAACAAGCTTTTTAAATCACAGAAACTCTAGAAAATCAGCAAGCTTTTTAAATCACAGAAACTCTAGAAAATCAGCATTTTAGGCGGAATTAGCTAAAGGCAGCAAAAAAAAATCAGAAAAATGATACTTAATCACTCCAAAGTCTCTCTTTTGTCTCTCTGCTGCTGTAGAACTCTGCAGGGCACCAGGCAGGAGATTGCTGAGCCGTATACTAGCACAAAAACCTTGCAAATGTGGGTTTTATAGCATAGCAGGGAAATGAAAGAGATAGAAATTAGCCCAAAATGGCCAATATGAAGACATCAAATGATCAGGGGCTTCACAGACATTCCATTCGAACACATCGAATGATCAGTGGCTTCACAGAACTTCCATATGAACACATCAAATGATTGGTGGCTTCACAGCCATTCCGTATGAACACGTTAAATGATTGGTGGCTTCACAGGCATTCTGTATGAAGACATCGAATGATCAGTGTTTTCACAGACATTCCATATGAAGACATCAAATGATCAGTGTTTTCACAGACATTCCATATGAACACATCGAATGATCAGTGGCTTCACAGAAGTTCCATATGAACACATCAAATGATCAGTGGCTTCACAGAGATTCCATATGAACACATTGAATGATCAATGGCTGTGTAGGAGAGATCTGTGCCTCCAGGAACAAAAAGGGCACCTGTGTAGTAGAACAATTACCATGTCATAATTGTTAACCCATCCATTTAGAATCCAACATTAATTTTTCCAGTGAAAGATATTATGTAACACAAAGTCATTTTTATTACTCTCTAACTGATTTTGTTTGTGTTTAACAATGGTTTCTTCAATCTTCACTAACTTAGATTTCACTTCTGAAATATTTTTGGTAAAATCAATCAATGAAGTATTCCTTTGCATTTCAGAGTGTAATGTAGAAATATCGGAAGTAATTATGTCATGCCTTCTTCTATTATTATATAATGAAACCACTCCAGGATGGAAGCAGAGATGGCTGAGCCCCCAGGATGCCCTTAGGACCTACAACCAGACCCAGAATACAAACATAAGTCTGGGGGGATAAGGAGATGAGATAAAAGACCAGGCACAGACATGATACACCGGGGGCTGGACTGGTTGTGTAATATCCCAAGCAGAACCAAAACAAACAGTCTGAAACTCCTCCATAGCCAATGTACCATTAACAATACCCCCTTCTCACATCATACCTAACTGTAGGAGTTCTTCTATATTCCCTTCAGCCCATAAATCCTACCTAACCAGTATGGAGTCTCTATGCATTAAGTCAGATATCATTCTCCTTGGGAACTTAATCTCCTCTCCATTAACTGGCAGATGTATACGTCCTCTAACATGTATCCCTGGAGATTTCTAAACTTCATCAATATGTAACCTAATAGGATACATTATTTTGACCATAAAAAGTGTAATTGGCTTGGCTTAAAATAGCCCACAAGGACAGCTAGCCTAGTACTTACCTTTGAACCTATGAACAAACTCTCTGGACCAGTTATTCCACACACCAAACAGAAGAGATAAAAACCTAGACTTGGTCCTCACCAATATGTGACAGACGGTCATATCAGACCACATATCAGTCATATTCACCTTAAGACTGAAGCCAGAGACCTCTTCTAATACCTCATTATTCAAGGAGTATGCCAGGTTTAATCTACCGAAACTGAGTGATGGCCTCACTAAATTCAGTATCCCCTTCCATCTTAATGACTACACTGCTTGTGCAGAATCCTCTACTGCTAAATCGAGTGCACATGTGAATAGTTACATACATGCATCCTAAATCCAGTGCACATGTGAATAGGTGCATACATGCATCTGTTCCCCTCTGAGGTAAATACAAAGCCCAATTAAAAAATACACCCCTTTGATGGAACCCAATTATAGACCGGTTGTATAAAAACTTCTTTCTTCACCTTCCAGCTACTCTTATTAGGGGTCACCAGAGCAGATCATTGGTCAACAGAAAGAGTGGCAGTAGAGTTTTACAGTGTTGAGTTGCCAGCCCAGTGCCCAACCTTCCTCAGAAGGCACACACACTCATGGCCAATTTAGAATGTCCAATCCACGTGCAGCATGTCTTGGGAATGTGGCAGGAAACCAGGGCATCCATGAGGAAATCCACGTGAAGACAGGGAGGACATGCAGACTCTGCACAGAAGGCACCCCAGCCAAGAATCGAAACAGAGAACCTCTTGCTCTGAAGTGACAATGATAACCGCTGCTCCATATAATATGAAAAAAAATCATTGCACATAAAATTAAATGCAAACCTGAAGATGCAAAAAAAGCTCTTGCTAAACTTAACAGAGAACTCCAGATGCTGATCAAATCAACCAAAGCCAAATATGGGGTAAAAACTGCAACTCAGGCAAAGAACAACCAAAAATCCTTCTTTATTTGTGTTAGAAAGCTTAGAAACAATGCTCATTACTGTGCAGAGCTACAAGTAAACAATATCACATACTCAGACCCAGAGGGCAAAGCCAATCCACTAGCAGATAAATTTAGCTTTGTTTTTATCCCCCTTCTCTCCTACATTCCTATTTCTCATACCTGCATCTACACCCTTCCTCAAATCCTCAAATGTTTTGGTCTATATCATAATCACAAAAGACGGAAACCACGAATACGAAAACTTTGCCACATAATGAGCGAACTACCAGAATAGCGACCACCAGAACAGCAAAAGGAAAAACATCTAAATGATTTGTTCGGCCAGCAGGGTGATTCTGCGGATAAGGGTATATACCCTTTTCCCCACTGTAGTGCAATCTCAGAGTTGGTATATTTAAGTAGGGGGCTATGGGGAGTGCAGGGGGCTTGCCCTCCTGCAAAGGTGTGTTTTGTTATTGTTTTTTTGTAGTTGGTTTAGGTATACTTACATGGTGCTGTTGGTTAGGAAAATCCGTTCGATGTTGTGGTTTTCACTGATTAGGTGGTTCACTCATCTGGTAGTTTGGTCTTTTTGTGTCGACATTTTCTTATTCGCAGTTTTCATCTTTCGCGGTTATAATATAGACCCACATTTTTCATAGGTTCATAGATTAGTACTAGGCTAATTTCCCCCATGGGCCATTATAGGCCTAGCCAATTACCCCATATGAGAATCAAACCCTGCAGTTTGAGTCTGTTAGGTAAACATCTTAACCATTATGCCAACCTCATGGAGACGTCCTTGTGCCACTATTCAAGCCCAAAAATACTGCTTCAGTGGGACTAGATAACATACCAGGTTTTTTACTGGCCTGCCTGAAACAGGATCAAACTGTTCAGTATCAACCTCCAAGCAGGCTTTCTGTCAGACAGATGTTGGACAGGAACTGTCACCCCCTTGCACAAAGATAAAGTGTCAACAGACCTGGGAAATTATAGACCCATAAATCTGTTAAGCCTTGTTTGTAAGTTGATGGAAAGGATCATTATAAATTGAATAAACAGGACATAGGTAACATACAAACTCTCAAACCAAGCCAGTGCAAATTTGTCAAGGGCAGAGACTGCCTACTTAACCTGGATGACTTCTTCGAGAAGGTTACTGAAGAAATGGATAAAAGAAATTCAATCCAAACTGCATATCTAGACCTCACAAAGGCCTTCAGCACCATCTCACATGCAGGTATAATAGATGAAATATCCCAGCTATATGTTAATTCCTATTTACCTCATTGGATAGCAAACTGGATCACAAATGGAACCCAGGAAATTGGGTGGCTGTTCAACCTCCTCCAAAAGACATGTTACTAGTGGTTTAGCCACGGTTCAGTCCTTGGGCCATTCTTCTTTGGCATTTACTTCTTAGGAGTTAAAGCTGCTGTTAAGTATTCATGGCTGACCAAGTATGCAGATGATTGTTAATGTGGTGCTGTCATAAACTCCCCAGAGGACAACAAGATCCTCTAAGATGACTTTATAACTGATGTCAAAACCATGGACTAAAACAAAATATCATGAAGTGTATAAGAGTTTCCTTGATCAAGCAAGAAGTCCTTTGTAACTATCATATTGACAACACAGCCCTAAAAATTGGTCCAGTAGCTAGGGACGAGGGAACCTATGTAGATAATGAACTATCCTTCAATCATCATGTGTCCACCATTGTAAGAAAGTCCCTTTTCATTACACAGCTTATAACTAAGAGTACAGCATCCAGGTCCAGGGATGTGATCATCCCACTGCATTCTGCACTCATCAGGGTGATCACTGAGTATAATGCCCCCTTCAGTGTGTACCTGTCCAAACATTTGAACTTGAATGCTCACAATTCTTTCTTTCAATGAAAATGAAGGGCCTAAATCATAAAAAACTATGCGGACTATCTGAAAACATTGTCCCTCTCTCAGTGTCATAAGGCTTCTGAGGGGTGATCTCTGCCGCACATACAGAGCTTCAGCATACCCTATCCTGTCAGACCTACTGCACATTCACAAGACAAATGGAGGCATAAACAGTAGGTCAAGAATTCTAAATCTCTTCAGTAACATCAATAAAACATGTTAGAAGGAAAGATATGTATCACAGGGAATACCACTTTTTTGGAATTGCCTTCCTCTCCACATCTTCTCTTACACTATTCAAATGCAATCTGGTCAAATGGATGGGATCTGCAAATTTACCCTGGTTTAGTATCGTTGTCCCTTCTGGATAGGGGCTACATGTAAATGTTCTGTTCACCTCTCTCTCTGTCTGTCTGAGTTACTTATGCTTAAACTCTAAGGGCTAAAAACGTCATGGGAGTGTATGGCTAGGCCTCTAATGATTCTTATGGATCAATAGCCTAGTGATTCCCTATGATCCTATGAACAGCATGAGGGAAGTAGCATGTGATAATCCAGGAAGAAAGTGCATTGCATCTTTAGTTTAAGGTTGGCATTGAGATCTTTCCTGAAGTAGAAAACAATGGAGTTTTCAACAAGGTGTGGAGGGAGGGTTTGCCATAGGGAGGGGCATTACATGAGAAGGCACATAGAGCATATGACTGCACTGCTGGTTGATGAAAGTCAGTTTCCAGAACATTAATTCCCTGAGACTTGAATATGCAATGACACCTGCATCTACGCTGAAAAGTATTGTTGGAGGAATCGTGCAGGCACTAATTACCATTTCTAGGTGTTTGTCCCCTTTCCTCTTTTAGTATGACCATGGAGTTGATTATATTATTTACATAGGTTGTGGGACTACAACTGTTTACATCAGGGGTGTAGGGGCTTACTTCCATTTTCATGAAGTATTTTCAGGTAGTTGTGTCTGGGAATTTAACACACTGGTGAACTGCCATTGGTCCACTCTTAGCAGACGTATGGTGGGGTAGAGGGATGCTCTTGGGGCAGTAAGAGCTGGGGACGTTTGTGACAAATAATGTAAGTTGGAAGAGGATTTTTCTCACAGTCTGGCTGATAGGTGAGTGAAGAATTTTTAAAGAGTTGAGTTCTAAGGATGAGATTGCATCTTTGTTTAATTCAGAGCCACTGTGCTTTTCCATGGATGAAACAGTCACGTACTTCCGGAGATTAGTGATGAAGTGGCAGATAGAGCTAGAAGTAGTTCGCAGAGTGGAGGAGTTATGTTTGGAGACTGTGGCAGTGATGGGGAGTTCATGTTCTAGCTGTGTTAGGAGGACATCTTTGCTGATTGCAGCTCAGCTTGCATCACTGAGAAAAGGGGGGGACTTTTTGGGATCAAAATAGGAAAGAGTCACATGATATAAAACTTTTGAAGCTAATTAATCTTAATGTAGGCACCTGGCATTGTTGTTGTATAACAGAAGGAAGACAATCATGGAAAAAGTAAGAGGTGCAGCAGCCAGCAGGATAAAAGCACTCTCAAACTAAACAAAGAACTCAGAGGACAAATAAAGTCTGTCAAAGCCAAATTTGAGGTAAATTTGGCCTCCCAGGCCAAGGACAACCACAAGGCATTCTTCACCTATGTCTGCAATCTCAAATGCAATGGACAATTGTGTGCAGAGCTCACTGTAAATGAAGCCACCTATACTGAGCCAGAAGATATCTCAAACATCCTGGCTGATAAATTCAGCTCCAACTTTTCCCCTCTCTACCCCCAAACCTTCCCTCAGGAAATACCATCAATCATATCTTCCCCTGCTATCACAAGGGAACAGGTCTTTAATGCTCTCTCTAAGGCCAAGAACACTGAGTCAATGTGACCAGACAATATCCCAGGATGCCTTCTAAATATCATGAAACATGATCAATCAGCCCCCCTGGAATTGCTATTTAACTGTAGCCTCCAAATAGGCTTCATGCCTCATGAATGGAGAACAGCAAAAGTCATTCCTCTGCATAAAGGTGGGCCATCTACAAACCCTGGAAACAACAGACTCATACGTCTCACTAGTCTTATATGTAAAGCCATGGAAAGAATTATCATGGAAATGATCAATAGTGATATAGCAAACTTCCAGACACTGGACCCATCCCAGTTTGGTTTTGTCAAGGGCAGGTCATGCCTACTGTTCACGCTGCCTAACTTGCCCTGGTCAAGGCATTTGGCACAATACTCCATGTGGGCATTGTTGACAAACTCAAGAGATTAGGTACAAACCTGTATGCCATCAGCTGGATAGCCAACTGGCTCATAGACAGGACCAACAAAGTTAGATTTGGGGAGTCCACCTTTACAAAGAGCCCAATCACAAGTGGCGTCCCTCAGGGATCAGTACTTGGGCAGATCCTTTTTGGCATTTACTTCTCAGATGTCAAGGCCAATGTCAATAGTCTCTGAATGACTAAATTTGCAGATGTTTTCAAATTAGGAGCTGTCATTGAATCCCACACTGACACAAATGTTCTCCAGGAAGGGTTGACACAGGCAAACAACTGGTGTCAGAGCCATGGACTAAAACTAAATGCCAAGAAATGCATAATAGTATCTTTCGGGAAGTTATCCACCCCAGTAACTACCATATTGCAACACACCGCTTAGAGTTGACCCAGGAGTCAAGGACTTAGGGACACACATAGGCAGTAGTCTACCCTTTGACCATCACATGTCTACAGTGGTGAGGAAATCATTCTATGCTGTGCAACTTATAAACTAAGGTATGACATCTATGTCCAAGGAAGTCATTGCCCCACTGAATTCAGCATTCATCTGACCTATCATTGAGTTTAGTGTCCCTTTGGTATGTACCTAACCAGGCATATCCAACAATTGGAATGTCCACAGAGGTTCCTCACTAAAATAATGCAGGGTGTATGTAAAATGTCCTGTGCAGACTGCCTCAAGGCCCTATCCCTGTATTCTGTCTCCTGCATGACTTTGAAGAAATATCTATGCCTGGCATACAGAAAATTGTGAGACCCCACTCTGATGGACCCCCTGCATATCCATAAAACAAACAACACCAGAATTACCCATTCTAAAGATTTAAATGTTGCCTGTTATATAAATAGAACCTGCTGGGGAAACAGACATGTATTTCAGAGACTATCCTGTATCTAGAACAGGCTCCCCATCCATGTGAAGCAGAGTTCCTCCCTCGCCCAATTCAAGTCCAACTTGGACAACTGGATGTGGAACAGGAAATTCATCACTGATTTGGCACCTGTGTCTCTAATGGACACAGACAACCTGTAAATGGTTTATCTCCCAGGCCCCTTCTTGTAAATGTTTCATCTCCCAAGCCCCTGCTCACACTTATCAAGGTTATCAGAAGTTGTCAGAGATTTGGGATGCATGCCTAGGCTTAAAAAGTCCCTTGTGGTCATTAGCCTAGTAAACACCTATGAACCTATGAACTTATATGTATTTCCTACATCATTTTGCTCTGACATGGACTCAATAAGATTATAGTGGTAAAGGGTCTCTGGGTCATTCCACCTAACTATTTATCAAATAGATAAATAAATAAAAATAAGTATTGGACGCAGCAAACTCATCTGATCACTGTGATACTCCTAACCTCACAGGTTAGATTGCAACTCTGTTCACACAGACTAAAAATGCAGAAAGGTGATAGGTTAGATGTATTAAAGCTGAATATAAACAAGCTTAAGTTGTCATCTTTTAATTTGCTTCTTCCCAGAAGGCTGTGGGGCTGCATTTTAAAAGATTAATTTTGAAAGAGCACACCTCTCTGGGGATTACTGTATAGTGCTCTGCAGTGATCCCTCTCAACCTAGCCCATACTACAAGGTAATTAAAAAAAAATAGAGTGTCATGTTTGATAAGTAAAGTGAGTGATCAGAACCAGAACTGGCTTGGGGTAGGAAAGCTCTACATTCCTCTTCTTGGTAATTATACTAGTGATCTCTGTTGGACAAAACCTGATCATATTTTGTTTCTTGACTTCAGTCTTAAAGATCAGATAAGCATCATATAATTTCTGTAATGTTTATCCCTCCCAAGACACAAGACAGTTAAACTAATTTAAGCAGAAAAAGCTTTGTAGCAGGTGGTCTGCCTACTATTACTCCTGATTTAACAGACCCCACCTGTCCTACGTTGTCTTAGGTAGGACTGTATCCTACTATATTCTAAGCTACAGCTTTTGGAAGGCCAGACATGATCCAGTCAGATACCAGAGATCACATGCACAAGCTCTGAACCAAGGAGTTTACCTTTACAAAAGGCATTAGCCTTCTTGGTCTAGTCACTTGCTGTCAGTAAGTGCAGCACTGATTATCATCAAAGGTAGATCACCTCCGTCACCTGTCATACATATGTAAATGAGCTTGTCATCCTGTATATGTATTAATTTGCACATGATGGTCAAAATCAAAGCTTCAGGTGTTAGAAATTAAACAACCCTGATGCATTCTCAAGGGCAGCAATAAATCTGTTATCCCATTTGTCGCTCATCTAGTCAGGGTGAAGTAGACGAACATTGTAGGTTCTTGTTCAAGCAGTTTTGTTATACACAAAAACATGAGAAATTAAGCCAGATAACAATAACATGCATACAAACCAGCTAACATGCACATACATGTCCACACTAGATAACAACAACGTGCATACAAACCAGCTAACACGCACATACATGTCCACACTAGATAACAATAACGTGCATACAAACCAGCTAACATGCACATACATGTCCACACTAGATAACAATAACGTGCATACAAACCAGCTAACATGCACATACATGTCAACACTAGATAACAATAACGTGCATACAAACCAGCTAACATGCACATACATGTCAACACTAGATAACAATAACGTGCATACAAACCAGCTAACATGCACATACATGTCAACACTAGATAACAATAACGTGCATACAAACCAGCTAACATGCACATACATGTCCACACTAGATAACAATAACGTGCATACAAACCAGCTAACATGCACATACATGTCCACACTAGATAACAATAGCGTGTATACAAACAAGCTAACATGCACATACATGTCCACACTAGATAACAATAACGTGCATACAAACCAGCTAACATGCACATACATGTCCACACTCTGGCTAAGCTACATAACAATAACGTGCATACAAACCAGCTAACATGCACATACATGTCCACACTAGATAACAATAACGTCTGTACAAACCAGCTAAAATACACATACATGTCCACACTAGATAACAATAACGTGCATACAAACCAGCTAACATGCACATACATGTCCACACTAGATAACAATAG
>NC_056747.1:1347683017-1347721321 GCF_019279795.1 Protopterus annectens
AATTACACCTGCTGCACCGTTTTATCCAACTGAGCTTTAACTCTACTCTGAATAGCCATCAAAACTTTTTTTGCTGGTCTGACTACTGGACTGACCTCGGGATCTAACTTCATGGAATACACAACTGGAAGTTTGCCCAACTTGTCATCAAAAACATCAACGGACTCTGAAAAAATAGCATCAGTGAAGCTGGAACTGGGACATGGGCTTATTTGATGAACTTCTTTGGTGAAAGAACGTAGATTTATTCTCAAACTGTCTGTGAGACATAATAATGATTACACAGGTCTTTGAACTACATAGAATAATAAGCTATAACAGCTCTCGGCCACATAACATGAAAGCACTACTGAGCCTTCAGTCTGAATTTCTTACCCTCAATAAGCAACAAGTTTCACATAATTGGTCACATTTAGTTGTTCACCAGCTCTTACCTTAACAAATGTGTCTGCTGACATAACATTACACTTTGAACCAGTGTCTACTTTGAACTCTGTGGATTTACCATTGATCTGGCAGTACAAAATACTTCATTCTTTGCCAATAAATCTACTGCATCTGTCTTTTAACCAGTCACTGACACACTATCCACATAAAAAGTAGATTGCAGCCCTACTTGATCAACTTGCTATTTTACATGTCCCTTCTTTATAACAGTGAGAGGCTTAATTGATTTGCAAAATTTTTGAAAATGGTTCCATTTCTTTACACTTGTGGCATTGCTGACCAAATGCTAAGCATTTTTCGTTTTTAAACTCATGGTTGGTACCACAATTGCGGCAGTTAACAATAAAGCTTGATTTGGGTTTTGATGACTTACCCCTGTACTGGACTGAGCATGCTCCTTTAACTGAACTAGTCTTGGAACCTGCTAAAGGACTACAGGATTTACCTTGTGAGCCTGCAGGGGTGGCAGGTGTCATGTGCTTAGGCCTGCTTCTGTTAGTCACATGCTGCATGCTGTCTACATTTGCTCTGGAGCCTGTTGAAACTCTGCTGGTATCACTTGCAGGGATATTTGTGTGTCTTTCTGTAACTTCATGGATTTGACAAATCTCACTAGCTTTGCTCAGCATTAAATAACTGTCATGAAGTAAAAGCTTTCTCACTGCAGCACTATTAATAGCACACACAATCCTGTTCTTTATTAACTCATATTTTAAGTCACCAAACTTACACATTTTAGCTTTGTTTCTCATGTCAGTAATATAAGCTGTAAAAGTTTATCCTGATGCCTCTGTGATGTAACATTAGTCGGGGGGTTGCTCATTTCTCTAAATTTGCTCTTCAAACAGTTGGGGTCTTCACTTGATTCACCCTGTACAACAATATGACAATTTGCCCCTTCACCTTCATATATTGCTGGTACATATACAGATGAACAGTCTCCTTCAATGGTCTCTGACCCAGTTAGGTTAGCAAAATGAATGCCCTAGTGCATGTATCTTTGTCAGAATAAGCTGCCTGTATAAATATATTGTATTATTCTTGCTCAAATATTCTTCAGTTCTCTGTAATATTCTGATCAAATACAAGTGGTGATAGTTTTCGAAATCCATCTGCAATGCCAACAAATTATAGTAAACACAATGGAACCAAGTCCTCTTGTAACTATGCAAACATGCAAGCATGCATATATGCCATAAATGTATGCCAGTACATGCAACTATGTCGAATAGCATAACAAGCCTTGTATGAGTAACTGAACTTTGTGAAACACGTTCCTCAGGTACTGTTTCTGCCTTGGAGGTCTTTGCTGCTTGGGTAGATTTTTATTGAGAGCCTGTGCAAAAGTGGGTGTGTGTCCCAGAGGGCTATGTGCTCCATGTGTCGTGGTGCAAGTGCTGACCTTGTCCTCTTTACTAGCTGTTCCCAGTCTTGGCTGGAGAATGCATGGCTTCCAATTTGGATATATAGGTGCATCTCTTGCAAGTCTGAGTGTTCAAAGGTAAGTGGAGGGGGTTGTCAGTGTACATGAGGCAGTTGCTACATTGCCTCAGGATACCCAGTTTCACAAGGTTAATAGGAGAAGGCACAGGGACGTGACCTTTAGACATGCCTGGTGGGCTGGGCATTGATAATAAGTACTAGATGTGTTTCCTTGTAGAATGTTTAGTGCTGGTAGCACTTGTGTGCTACAGTAATTGTTACAAGAAGTCTAGTAAAGTGCTAGACTAATAAGCTAGTATAAGTGCAGGAGAGAACTAGTAGATCTAAGGGAAAAATTAAAGAGCAGACTCTGGCCAGACGCTTTCAAACAGTCTTGGATACAGCAAGTCTGTATCTGGACTACACTAGTCATAGGAAAGGCAGGAAACAAGAGCAAATGCGGGATTTTAAACCAGAAAGTTGAGAGAGATGGAAAAACTGTCCAAATGGCCAATAAACTACAATTTCTGGGCCAGAAACCACTCCTCTTGTGGTAGATAGTCTAAGTAGTGCTTACCACTCACATTGATAAGCTAGAAGGCTTCCCTCCAACACAGAAAGGTTTGGGTTCTCAGAAGCTTACAAGCAGTCCCGGATACAGCAAATCTGTATCTGGACTAGACTAGTAACAGGAAATGGGGGAAACAAGTGCAAATGTGGGCTTTTAAATCAGGAAGTTGAGAGAGATGGAAAAACTGCCCAAACGGCCAATAACTACAATTCCTGGGCCCAGAAACCATTCCTTATGTAGTAGATAGGTTACCTGGTGCTTACCACTCCCAATAATAAGCTAGAAGACTTCGCTCCAACATAGAAAGGCTTGGGGGGCTCAGGAGCTTACAAACAGTCCTGGATACAGCAAATCTATATCTGGACTAGACTTGTTAACAGGAAAGGGGAGAAACAAGTTTAGAATTTTTTTTTTATATTTATAGTGATGGTGTGCATGTGGATACACAAGGCTGATATGTGCATATATATTTTCATGGTAGATTCACAAGGCTGGTATGCACATGTATCACAGGCCAGTGTTGTGTACCATCATATCAGTAAAATGTACACGGCTCTGTTGGGCCAGGATTTAGGGACTTAAAAATAGAAAACCACTATGTTGTACTATTATCCAACAGGCATAGTAGCGAGGCTTCCATACAGCACCCCATCATAACAAATGGTCTGGGGTAAATCCAGACTATCAGGTCAGGGGTAACCCTGAGAGGTGAGAACCATAAAAGTGGTAGGACTTGAAGACCCAAATTCCCTATATGGCTGCATAAATGACAGCCCCTACTGATCAAAGGGAATTTACAAACTGTAATAAAAGGCCTTTCTTATTTTTTCCTGAGTTTATTCTAGAGTAGGAACTTTTGTTAAATCATTCTTTTCAATAAAGTTTATAAATTCCTTAGCCAGTGCTGAGTAGGTCTTCTTGTATGTTTTGATGAACCACAATCTGATTAGTTCATTTTAACAAACAAATATTCAATTAGTCTTTTTTTTTATTTGTGGGCAACCTCGCCATAAAAGCCTGCTGGGGCTTTATTACTTGCAGCCCCTAAACTAGTATAAGTTACTCTGATGACACGAAAAGTTAGGGGAAGTTAGGAGAACTGTTGTTGGATGCCTGTTTGTGGAAATGGGTTTATCAACTTGTGATTGGAATTGTTGGCAATTCCACATCACGGCAAATGCTTTATTTTTGCTTAAAAATATCATTTTTTACATTTATTTATTTATTTATTTATTTATTTATTTATTTATTTATTTAGAGTTTGATTACTGGGGAAGTCCACTGGACCCAGGGAGCCCATTTTTAGTGGAGGCCTAGGGGAGAAAAGCTCCACAGCAGAAAATACAGTTAAAGATAGAGAAAGGTGTAGTAAAAGTTACAAATATCAATGTACATCAAAGGGAAAGAGAAAGCAAATGTGCACAATGTTTACATAGACAAAAATATCATGTGGATTACAAAGTGCAAGTCCAGTTTAGCAAAGTATTCACACAATCAAGAGAAAATGATTTACAATATTTACACAGAGCAAAGTATCATATGGAAATTAGCAGTTGTTGGGGATGATTCATACTTGTAAAAGCTTAGATGCCATGGGAGGGTAAGAGGTCTAGGTAGGGAGAATGCAGTTACATCTTATATGTTCACAGGTAAGTACTAGGCTATCCGCCCAAAGGCATTTATAACCCTAGCCGGAATGTGTTGGCTTTTGCCACCCCCTTAGATTAGTTCCCTGTGTCTCTGTTCAGCAGAGCCACTGAAGTGATCCCTGGGGTAAATTTCTGTTTCCCATCCACTCGTCAAGGTTTCTCCTGAAGCGTGTTAGTGAGGAGCTCTGCCTAATGTAGATTGGAATCTTGTTCCAGAGCATGGGAAGTCTCTGGGACAGGAATCTATCCCTCCAGCATGTCCTATTTATTGTTGTGCTGAGGTTTAGATCCCTAGAGCGTGTGGCTCGAGGGGATATGGTTTTCTTTAGGTGGAGCATGTCCATCAATTCTGGGTTGGACATGGCCTTGTATGTCAGGCAGAGATCACCTCTGATTAGGTGGTATACAACCGAGTACAGCTGGAGTTTCTTCAGTCAAGTTGCATAGGGCATCTGTTTGAGGCCAGTGATCCTCTTGGTGAGGTACTTCTGTGGTCTTTCCAGCTGTTGCAGGTGTCTTGTAAGGTACATCCCAAATGGAGCATTGTACTCTATGATGGGTCTGATGAGTGATGTGTAGAGGGGCACAATGACCTCTTTTGATCTGGGTGCAAACCTTTTTGTGATTAGGTGGGCCACATAGAAGGATTTTCTAACCACTTTGGTAATGTGATTATCAAAGGAGAGATTACTATCTACTTGGGTCCCCAGATCCCTTATTACGTCTTCTGTATTTAAGGGGCTACCACCTATGTGGTAGTTTGTGGGTACTTTGCTTTTTCCAAAGGGAATGACTATGCACTTTTTGGCATTTAGCTTGAGGCTATAGTTTTGACACCAGGTATCTGTCTCAGTGAGACCCTTTTGGAGGATGTCTGTGTCAGCTGGAGAGTCAATTATAGCCCCTAGTTTGCAGTCGTATGCAAACTTGGCCAGCCATAGTCCTCCTGCGCTTGCCTGTACCTCTGAGAAGTATATGTCGAACAGGAGGAGTCCTAGGACTGAGCCCTGATGAACACCACTTGTAACTGGTTTAGAGTTTGACCTAGCTCCCGCAACTCTTAACATGTGGGTTCTGTCCGTGAGTCAGTTGGCAACCCATCTCATGATGTGTTTCAGATATACTCATATAAGCAATTGTTTTTCTTCTTCTTTCAGATTTTTCCTGGTAAGGGGTCGCCACAGTGGATCACCTGTCCACTCATGATTGGCAGTAGAGGTTTTACGGTGTCAAGTTGTCAGCCCACCGCCCAACCTTCCACATAAGGCATACACACACACACACACACACACACACACACACACACACACACACACACACACACACACACACACACACACACACACACACATGCCAATTTAGAGTGTCCAATCCACCTACAGCATGTCTTTGGGATGTGGGAGGAAACTGAAGCACCCAGCGGAAATCCACGTGACCACAGGGAGGACATGCAGACTCTGCACAGAGGGCACCCCAGCTGACGATTGAACCGGAGAACCTCTTGCTGTGAGGCAGCAACACTAGGCACTGCACCATCGCGGCCGCCCATATAAGCAATTGTTTTTATTATATGAAAATATGTTTTTGATAGTACAGCACTTAGTTTCATGGGATTTTCATTGACTATTAACTCATTTTCCTTAGATAGAACAGAATGACCTGCAGGCATCTCTGACATTAAACTGCTCTTTCATTTCTGTAATGCTTGATGATTAGGGACACTGACTTTCAGTTTTCAAAAAAGAAAATTAATTTCTGATTTCATGAGAAGAAATCTGGGTATTATACCTGTGATTTGTAAAAGTAGTTTTACATCCTTATGGTCATTTCAATATAAGTTTCTTATGCAATTTGAGAAATAAAAACAGATTTTATGTACAGAATAGTCAATGGTGTAAACTGGTAGCATTATAAATAATAAAGTTCTCTGGCCTAAAATAAAATGTTAAACTCCGCAAAATCCTGAGTTTATGGAATTTTTAGTCCAGATTTGGGTTTTATTGGTACTTTTACCAGAAAAAGTGGAAATCAGTGTCCCTGTTAATGACACATAACACCACTTTGCCACTGATATTACTTTTTAACAACTCATTTTTCTGTATTGGATATACAGTTTTTTGAAATTGGTATTAAGTATTCAGGATATAGTAACTCAGTTAAAAGACTGTAAATCAATGACTTGCATTTGTTTTTGTTATTTTATGTAGAAGTCCCTTTCCTGAGATGACAATTCCTGTTTCACGTAGAAGAAACCAATTCCTACACGGTCAAAAATGTAATTCCCAGTTTACAGCGATTTCACAGCTTATGAAGTATATGCTTATATTGTATGTGCTCTCTCTCTAAATTAAATGTATTATCAAGCATTCAAAGAGTTTCTTGTTTCAATGCTTTGCATCACTTTTATGATGGAAAAAAAATGCCTGACTTTTCAAATGAGGATGTTGCATCGTTATTTTGGAGGAAGGTGAGAAGATGGCAGGCAACTGCAGTAGAAAACATTTTGTTTTAATGAAACAGCATAGCTGTGAATATACTAACACATGCAGTCTGAGCAGTACTCAGTCAACTGCAGTAGAAAACGTTTTGTTTTAATGAAACAGCGTAGCTGTGAATACACTAACACATGCAGTCTGAGCAGTACTCAGTCAACTGCAGTAGAAAACATTTTGTTTTAATGAAACAGCATAGCTGTGAATACACTAACACATGCAGTCTGAGCAGTACTCAGTCAACTGCAGTAGAAAACGTTTTGTTTTAATGAAACAGCGTAGCTGTGAATACACTAACACATGCAGTCTGAGCAGTACTCAGTCAACTGCAGTAGAAAACATTTTGTTTTAATGAAACAGCGTAGCTGTGAATACACTAACACATGCAGTCTGAGCAGTACTCAGTCAACTGCAGTAGAAAACATTTTGTTTTAATGAAACAGCGTAGCTGTGAATATACTAACACATGCAATCTGAGCAGTACTCAGTCAACTGCAGTAGAAAACATTTTGTTTTAATGAAACAGCGTAGCTGTGAATACACTAACACATGCAGTCTGAGCAGTACTGTATACAATGTGCCAAATAAGTACACACTTTTAATCCAGACTCTTGACAATTACTTCATTGCAAGAAACTGAAAAGAAAAGCAAAGCGGTAATGCAAGGAATTGAAAACATGTAACAGAAGGGAAAATCCACAAGGGAAAACATACTAAGAAAATGAGAGGAGGACGTCTGCAGACAATAAAGCAGATTTATTCATTCCTCTTCCGGCATGGCTTAATTTTCTGTTCAGTATCCATCTTTATGATTCTTAATGTTTATTTGTGTAACTCAATAACTATGTCCCACCATAATCTTTTTAGAATGCAGGAAAATGTTGGGTTTCCAGTATTAAACTTTCTGGCCTTGTTGAAATTTCACATTTTGCCTTTTAAAAATTAATATATAATTTTTGACATAACCTGTTCAAAATATCAGATAATAAAGGTAAATCAGATATTATAACATTTTATATAGTCTGCTTACCCCCCTGCAAAAAACAATGTTTTATTTTATTTTTTTAAGTTTAAGTTTTGCATATACCAAGATTGTTGTTCAGCAAATGTATAATAGTGTTGCAACACTTACAAAGTTACTTTTTGTGGTCAGTTTTGCAAATGTTAGTTTATGAGTGTTTTGTTTAATTTCAGTACACACACACACACACACACACACACACACACACACACACACACACACACACACACACACACACTTACACACACATAAAAAGCTGTTGCTGTAAATATTACCTATCCAAAATCATAACAATATATTTACTTTCTTATCTGTTGGTAATACTATACAATGAAAGCATTTTGTTTTATTTCTTTTTACTGGGTTGACAATCCCAATCTGAATCTAAAAATAGTTCAGTGGAATCAGAGGTCTTGCCCAGTTTATATATATAAAAACAAATACAAATAAACACACAAATAATAAAAAAATTGAGCTTCAGAGTGGGTGGGGTATGTGTTATCATCTGTGTCCATTGCACTGCTAAAGTCCCGTCCTCAGTAGAGCATAAATCACTCACTACCTTCACTCCTTACAAGTGCAGAAAGTATTTGGGGTGTGTGAAAAACGTCTATGGAATCAGACAACATATAGCTCCTAGAGTTTCTTATGATTAAATGTGGGACTTGAGCCCCTCTGAATATATTGCAAACAAAGTGCTAAATGTATCCTTGAGCCTGCATTAGGAACTGGAACCAGTTTTGTTAGCCTAGACGTGATAAGGATTGATCACTACATTGTAGCTTATGCTGAGGGTACCTTAGATGTAAGAATTCATGGTAGTGAGAGCACAGCTTGCATTGCGAGGTTAATATTGATACAGGGATAACATCTTTCTTTTAAAATGTAAATACAAAGGAGCAAAGCAGTACGGTAGAACATTTTTAATGTGTTACCTATTGGCATTTCTACAGGACTAAGCAGCAGTGTTGATTGCTGGAGGAAATATACACCTGCTCATATGAGAAGAGTAAAGTGCAGAGAAAGTGCAACAGATATAGTATATTGACTAGGAATGAGAAGTCAGAACAGCAGTGCTAAAGTGTATTTTCTGCCAAGTTGTACAATATGCACTGCATACCATAACAATCTAAAGGAAGGGATGCTAACTTACCTAGAACCATAATTTCATTAGACCAGAGTAGACCCACGTTTGTTTCAGTACAAAGAAACCACATAGTTCAGATGTGTAGATTATTGTTATTCTAAGTTCACTGATATAATCAAACTGACAAATGTAACAACTGCATGTGTGACAACTGCATTAATGCCTCAACTCTTATGATTGTGGATATCTAATGCGGTCTTATTTGGCAATGGTCCACAATTCAGGAATTTGGAAGATTTCTGCATGAATGTGAATTCAGATATATTGAATGCATTCACAGTATCCACAAGCTAATGGTCAACAGAAAAACATCCAAACAGTGAAAAATCTTAACAGAAAGCAGAGACATATCTAGGGTGGGGTGAAGAGGGCTGCCACCCTGGTGTGAGGGGTGCAACTGAGAGATGCCAGTTGATTGATAATGTAGTACCAGTATTCATTTATTCATTTATGAATACTGGTACAGAAATCAATGCTAATACCCCTTCTGTGGTACGGACTGAAGGTAGTATGCTGTCTAAGTGTTAGCTTAGCAAGTGGCTTGTTATAGTTTTACAAGTAGAAAGGTTAGTCGAAAAGTAGGACTTTTTTTCTTCCACTTACAGTCCTTCAACGTCAGAGTGACAGCAAAATACCTCTAACAATCAAAACACGGGGTAAAAATGTCACACAGAAAAGCTAAAAAGCCAGTAACAAACTCATCCTGTAATGTCTTCAAATCCCATTTGAAAGTGGAACATGAGATATAAGCAAATGACCACTTAAGGACATTGAAGTGTTCCACCTCTTAAGACTTCTGAATGCTCATTGACTTTCAACTTTTTATAATATCTTTAATGATGCATTCATGTTGTCAACGCCAAATGTTCCCTAGCTGTAGACATCACAAGTTTTGCCCTTTTTATGACATTGTCAGTACAGTATAAGTGGGTAGTTTGGCCATTCTCTGAGTTATCTCAGTTTGTAAAACAACAAAAAGCATTATTCTGTATGGGTTATTCTCTAGATCATTCCATCAGATTTAATTATCTCTTAGTGGCTAGTCACATATCATCATTGCTTCTGTTTTATTTATCTCCCATGCAGACATCACAGTAAGGGATTTAGGTCTAGCTAAGATCCATAATGTAGCAGACACAGATGACTGTTTTGCAGACTCCAGGTGTGTGCTTCAAATGGGGTCTATATTACATCATCGAAACAGCAGAATTTTGAATGATCTAATATAAAACCCAATATTGCGAATGCTGAAAACAGCGAAGCTATTCAAAACCAAGTTCTTTCCTAGGGAAAGAATTTGGTTTGCCATTGTTGTAGCTTCACTGTTTTCAGTGATGCAGTGGAAAGTTACAGGTTGGATTAAGGTAAGTGTGTGATTGTGCGGACATTTGGGTAAGGGATAGTGAGAATTTGGGGTTTGGGGCAGGTTAAGTGAGTTAGGGTTAGGGTGAGGTGAGTGTGCGATAGTGAGAATTTGAGGTTAGGGGCGGGTTAAGTGAGTTAGGGTTTAGGGCGTGGGTGAGTGTGCAATACTGAGAATTTGGGGTTGGGGCGGGTTAAGTGAGTTAAGATTAGGGCGTGGGTGAGGTGAGTTTGCAATAGTGACGGACCTTAGGGTTAGGGTCTGGGTTAAGGTAAGTGGATAGATAGTAGTGTATGTGAAGTGTAGTGCAGGGTTAGATGTGACTTTTAAATGTATGTGTGTGGATTGCTGCTTTTTAGTGTGCTTGTGGTGTGTGTGTGTTTCTCGGAACAGCAAATTTTTTCCCTGGGAAAAAATTCACTGTTTTGAGGTTTCAATATTGTTAGGGTTCGGGTTTTGCAGTTCAATGTTAACGGCATTCGAAATTCTGCCATTTCGATGATCTGATATGGACCCTTCACATGTATATGTAACATGACACACTAGGTGTTCACTGCAGGAAGAGTATTGCTTTAGGGACAAGTACCCTCATTCATCTTTTGCCACAAATCATTAACGTTTATCCTTCAGCTCTCCTTATCTGGGCATGTGAGAGACGTAGGCTTGCCCACATGTCATCTGTGAACTTACTAAAGGGTCTTCTCACATTTTCATTTCACTGAAGCAAGATTCACTAATATTTGCTTCAGCAGAAGTAACTTTGTAACTATTCCTAAAAGAAGAGTATGTTTACAAACTAAAAGAAAGGAAGGATCTGTTCGGGTGGGAGCAAGCCTCCCACTTCTGTCTGTGTCCTCTCCGTGCCACAAACAGTATTTCTGCCACCCCCACTCTATATAATCAGCTGAAAGACCACTATGTCTCAGATGTAGAAGGATTTTCCCCTGATGTATCTATCCTGCAGTGTTTAGTCACCCGTGCATATTCTAAGTTAAACACACACGATGACGGATGTTTCTGTGTATATATACACACACACACACACACACACACACACACACACACACACACACACACACACACGCAAACTGTTTTCTCCTACTCTGCAAAACTGAAAACATAAGTTCTCCTCCTCTTACTGAATACTGCCTTCAGGTTAAAAGACTGCTTTCACGAAGTGTCATTTGTCAAAGTGAGGTTATGCAGAGATACCCTATACAGCAAGACTCTAATTATCCTCTTAATATAGGGGGTAGAACACTTGTTGAGACAAGTAATATGACCCTCTCTGAGCTGAATGTATGCTTCTTTGATGTATGTAGTCAGTTCATATGTTATGCCACTAGATGATCCATTTTGTTCAAAATAAAAGTCCAGCAGGGATGCAGATAAAATATTAGGAGCTGTTCCAACCAATTTGAACTAGTACTGATTTACTACTCACGAGTTGTTATTTAATTAAACTGTTAGTATGTCTGATTATTCCTGATGATCCTATGGGCTGCAGGTTTTACACAGTAAGTATTTTACTGCATTAAAATTACTCAACTTCCAAGCCAATATGCAATCCATCCTCAGTATCAGTGTGTCACCCAATAAGTCCCTAAGGCAAAACACCTCAAAACCAAATGTCTTTGCTTTTTTAAACAATTTATTTATTTAACATGTGTTGACCACAGAAGTCCAACTAGGACAGAGCCTATTTTCAGCAAGGATCTGGGGAAAAATGTTCTAGATGCACGTCTTTGGAATGTGGGAGGAAACCAGAGTACTTTGCGGAAACTCATATGAGTTCAGAGAGGACATGCAGACTCCACACAGAAAGCTCCCAGCCAAGAATTGAACCAGAGAACCTCTTGCTGTAAGGTGACAACATTAACTGCTGCACCACTGCACTACCATCTTTGTTTAACCGTCACTTATGACATAGGTAATAATACATCTATATAAATGAAAACAAACCATACTGACACATTCCTAATTGCAAGTATTTTACATCACAAACCATACTGACACACTCCCAGTTACAAACATTATACCCAATCATTTTCAGTAAAACATCTCAATTCAAACTGTTTTACTTATTTTACTATATACACTACTTCTAGTATATTTGGTTTAGATTTTAATTTCCATTTTCTAATAATTGCGTTTTTTGGTGGTCATCTTTGTTATTTGATATTTAACTCTTAGCCTAGAGGGTTTCCCTGTGCTTTAAGTGTTAGCCACATAGCTGGGAATTTATTTTCTGCTCAATATCTGAGTGGTTTGGCTGGCTACAATCAACTGTATTGGAAGCTGAAGTTAAGTACAAACTTGCAGTTTTAAAGATAGTACTATATTTTACTTTTCTGCTTATTTAATTGTTTCACTGAATATTGTGGTCTGTCTGTCTCTCTGCACTTAGTTTCCTGCCCTCCCTCCATGTTCTTGTTTTGGTGTTAATCTTGGTGGCTTTGGAATTGCCCGCCCCTCCTGTAAATCTGTTTGAACACTCCTCCTGGGTCCATCTAATTTTCTCACTCAGCTGAGTACAGTGAGATCATATTTTGATTTCAGATACTTCTACCAGTCCCACCTCTTCAGGTCTATCGATCTGTCCCAGTCTAGTGTCATTAGCTCTATCTACCGAATACAGAGAGAACATTTGAGTAGGCCAATCCACTTAGGTCCTTAACCTTGAATTATCTTCTGTTTCTCCTGTCTCCCTTTCCACTTTACAAAAAAAAAAAAAAAAAAAAAAAGAAAAGAAAAAACTTTGCTGGAATCTCCTTGTGTTCTGACTGAGTGTGCTTCTCAGATGATAAGTATATTTGTGAGCACTTTTTAACTGTTCAGAGTTGAATAAAACAAATATTGAATTCAGCTCAGAATACAGTTTAAACAAATTGCATTTATTTAAACTGTATTTGCTTTAATATTGCTACACACTCAAGTGTGCTAGCTTGCACTGCATTTGAATTGTTTTTAGTGTTGTTCTAGTCTAAAAAACATTCTAAGCTTGTTTTCTGCATTTCCTTAACTTAGTCTAGTCCAGATACAGATTTGCTGTATGCAGGACTGTTTGTAAGCTTCTGAGCCCCCCAAGACTTTCTGTGTTGGAGGGAAGCCTTCTAGCTTTTCAGTGAGAGTGGTAAGCACCAGGTAGCCTACCAACCAGGAAAGGAGTGGTTTCTAGCCCAGAAATTTTAGTTTAGTGTCCGTTTGGGAAGTTTTTCCATCTCTTTCAACTTTCTGGTTTAAAAGCCCATGTTTGCACTTGTTTCCCACCTTTCCTGTAACTAGTCTAGTCCGGATACAGATTTGTTGTATCCACGACTGTTTGTAGCTTCTGAGCAGTGCCAAAGTCTGCTCTTCAATTTTTCCCTTAGACCTGCTAGTTCTCTCCTCTCCTGCACTTTTACTAGCTTATCAGTCGAGCACTTTACCAGACATTATTGTAGCACACAAAAGTGATACCAGCACTAAACATTCTAGAAGGAAACAGCTCCAGTACTTATTATTAATACCCACCCCGCCAGGCATGTCTAAAGGTCAGTTCCCTGTGCTTTCTCCTATTAACCCAGTGAACTTGGGCATCCTGAGGCAATGAAGCAACTGCCTTATGTACACCGACAACCCTCTCCTCTTACCTCCCAACACTCAGACTTGTGAGAGATACACTTATATAGCCAGATTGGAAGCCACGCACTCTCCAGCCAAGATCAGAATAGCTGGTCAAGGGGAGAAGGTCAACACTTGCACCACACCACATGGAACACATAGCCCTCCAGAACACACACCAGCGCTGGGTTTACATAAAAGCACAAACCACACACCCACCTTTCTGGAGGCTCTCAATAAAAATCTACCCGAGCAGCAGGGACCTCCAAGGCAGAAATGGACTTGACCACCACAACACAACACTAATCACGAGACACTTAACTCTCCTAAACAGTATGCCACTCAACCAAAGCATTAAAGCAAAACACCATGCCCAACACACTAGTCACAGGTGATGCGATAATAAGGCACACTGATGTCCCACTCACTTGGTTGAATAAGGAGAAAGTAACAATCAGCTGCCTGTCAGGTGCCAGGATCTGCGACATAACGCACACACTCAGGTCCCTCAACAACAGGTACAAATATGACTCTTTCATTGTACATGTGGGTGTGAATAACCTCAGCTGTACCTCTCTGGACTACATGAAAAGAGATGTGGAGGAGCTCTCGGATTATGCAGCCCAGGTGTGTATGACCCTAGCCCTGAGCAGCATCCTACCATCACCCAGAAGTATACCACAGTACAAGCAGAAAATGATTGATTTCAACAATTGGCTAAGTTTCTGGTGTCATTCTAAGGGTATCCAGTATCTGTCTATCTGGGATGACATGATAAACAGACCTCGATGCTTTGCCAGAGATGGCCTGCATCTGTCACCCCTGGGCTTCTGGAAACTGGCCAAGGCTCTTGCCACCCCTATAGTGCCTTTTTTAGGTGGTGTTCCAAAGACCAAATTACCACCATAATAGTTACAAACAAATGCAATCTGAGGGTCATGCTGCTCAATGCTAGAAGTCTAAATATAAAAATGCACTTGTTGGAAGCACTCCTTAAAATGGAGAACATCAACATTTGTGCTGTAACAGAGACCTAGTTCAAGTCAGCAGAACGCACCCCTGCACTAACAGGCTATAACTCATTCCACACCTTTCAGCCCCAGAACTTGGACCAAAGCTCCAAAGGAGGTGGTGTTTCCATATTCATAAAGGATGTGCACACCTCCAGACAAGTAGCCCAACAAAGCATCAAAGATACTTCAGGTGCAGCTAACATTGGGTAAGACAGCAATTCAGGTCATAGCCTGCTATAGGTCCCCAACAATGCCCCAAGACTAACACTCCACATTCCTAAGCACATTGGAGAATATTAGGGTCCAACCTAACACTCTCATACTGCGTGACTTCAACTGCCTCTCCATTAACTGGGAAAACTACTCATGTACCAATACACTTGCCCAACGTTTCCTGGAATTCATTATTTCAAATGCCCTGGACCAGCTCATTCTTACCCCCACTAGAGGTAGCAACTTCCTTGACCTGGTCATTATTAACATGGGCAACCATTGCTCTACACCAATAGTTAACCCTGGTTAGATCTAACCACAAACTAATCACCCTGAAATCCACCCCTCCCCCCCACCGCAAAGGGAACCACCACGAAAAACTTCTCCAAAGCTAACTTTGGCCTCCTAAAAGAGGTGGCTAACTTCATGGCAGCCATGCAAATGGAGAATAGTTTCATGACCACCGAATCATACACCAATGCACTGTACAAACACGTACACAAATGCATGGGTCTCACTATACCCAACAGAACTAGGATACTCTCCTCCATAAAAAGGAAGCCAATCTGGTGGTCCCCTGCCATAAACAAACTCTACAACAGAAAGAGGAAACTTATGCAGAATAAGGTGAAGTCCGAAGACTGGAAAAACTCCCTTATCAGCCTCAACAAAAAGTTGAGATCCCCTCATCAAAGCCTCTAAATCTAGCTATGAAAACAGAATTGCAGTAGATAGTAAAGACAACCACAAGGCCTTGTATAGTTATGTAAAGAATCTCCAGGCGATACCCAGATTTGCTCTGAGCTACTGCACAATGGTACCTCCTATAACAAGCTAACAGATATTGCCAATATACTGGCTGAAAGATTCAGTGCCAACTTCCCCCCACAAAGGATCAATCACAATACCAGTAGATTACCAGGCACCTAGTATTACTGCTGCACAGGTTAAAACAGCACTGTCCAAGGCCAGGAATACAGTTTCCATGCGACCTGACAATATCCCTGGCTGTGTTCTACATCAACTACAGAGTGAATTGGCACCTCACTGGTGTGCCCTGTTCAATCACAGCCTCACCTCAGAATTTGTCCCTACCAAATGGTGCACTGCTACAGTCATCCCTCTCCACAATGGAGGAGCAACTACAGACCCTGGGAACTATCGGTCCATTAGCCTGATGAGTCTGATATGCAAAACTATGGAACACATCATCATGGACCTAATAAACAAGGATATAGGGAATCTCCAAACTCTGGATCCCACAGAGTTTGGTTTTCTGAAGGGTAGAGCATGCCTGCTCAACTTGGTCAACTTCTTTGAGTCAGTCACCAGAGCTGTGGATGAAGGCAAGGTGGTTCATACAGCCTACCTTGACCTGGTCAAGGCATTTCATACCATTCCCCATTCAGGAATCAGAGAAAAACTCACTAAGCTAGGCATCAACCCCTATATCACTAGGTGGGTTGCAAACTGGCTCACAGATAAAACCCACAGTGTGAAAGTAGAGGACTCCGAGTCAAACTGCCAACCATTCACAAGTGGAGTCCCACAGGGTTTGGTCCTGGGCCCTCTCCTGTTTGGTATCTACTTCTCTGAAGTCCAGGCCAACACAAAGGGTTTCTGGCTGACAAAGTTTGCAGACAATTGCAAGTTGGGAGCTATTATTAACTCCCCAGGTGATGTTGACATCCTACAGAAAGGCCTCACTGAGACCAATGACTGTTGTCAGAACCATGGCCTTAAGCTCAATGCCAAAAAATGTGTCATCATCCCCTTTGGGAAAAAACAATTCCCATGAATTACCACATCGATGGTAGTCCACTGAACACAGAAAGTTTTATAAGTGATCTGGGAACACAGGCTGACAGCATCCTCTCTTTTGGCCACCACATTGCCACTGTGGTCAGAAAGTCCTTTTATGTGTCACAACTCATTACTCAGGGTTTTGCATCCAGGAAGAAAGAAGTCATTGTCTCCCTCTACTCTCCTCTCATTAGGCCAATCATTGAGTACAATGCCCCATTTGGCATGTACCTCACTAGACACCTGCAACAACTGGAGAGGCCATAAAAGTACCTCACAAAGAGGATCCTAGGCCTTAAACACTTGTCCTATATGGACAGACTCAAAAGGCTCCAAGTATTCTCTGTCTCATATCGTCTACTTAGAGGTGATCTCTGTTTGACTTACAAAGCCATGTCTGATCCAGCTCTGTTAGAAATGCTACATCTAAAGAAATCCCAATCCCTCCACACCACATGCTCCATTGACCTCAGCCTCATTACCACATTCAACAGAACATGCTGAAGGGACAGGTTCATAACCCAGAGACTACCCTTGCCATTGACCTCAGCCTCATTACCACATTGAACAGAACATGCTGGAGGGACAGGTTCATAACCCAGAGACTGCCGTTGCTCTGGAATTCTCAGTGTCTTTATGATTCTACCATCACTCCCTCTCTAGTTATTTGCTCCCCAAAACTTGATTCCTTTGCCAGTTTTCTCCACTAAATTCCAGTCCCTTCTTTAATATTGTCTTTAACCCTAATTGCAGTCATCCTTTTCGGCAGAATCTCCTTTCTCCATTCCCATGTTGGCTTAGTTCTTAGGATACTTTCTGCTACTTTATAGATATAATATTTGATATGATTATTGTTATTCTCCTTAAAGGCCTGCATCCAAAATCTCAGTCTCTCTTGTTTCTTGAGCTTCCCCCTGTTTCATCATCATCCCTTTCATAGGATCATAGGAATTTACTAGGCTATTGGCCCTGAGGCTCTTACAAGCCTAACCAAGAATTTAGCCCATGTTTCAACAAGTCAGCACACAATTTCCCTGTCCAGCAGGGACACGTGGAATCCCAGGGGTGTATTTGCTGTTCAAGGGATAGTGAGGTACTCTGCTTGACATGGAGAGGGAGCCTATTCCACAGAAGAGGGAGTCTCTGGGACACAAATCTGTCCAACCAACAAGTCCTATTGATGTCACAGAGGTTGTACTTGTGGGTTACTCGAGTGGAGCTTGACTTACGAATATGCAGCAGTCCCATCAAGGTGGGGTCTGAGATTGATTTGTATGACAGAGAGAGGTCACCTCTAAGGAGTCTGTATGAGACTGAGTAGAGGGACAGAGCTTTTAGCCTATCTGTGTAGCATATATATTTGAGGCCATGGATTCTCCTGGTGAGGAACCTCTGTGGTATCTCTAGCTGTTGCATGTGCTATGTGAGGGACATGCTGAAAGGGGCATTGTACTCGATAATGAGTCTTATAAAGGAACAATACAGGGAAGTTATGACCTCCTTGTTCCTGGATGAGATACCCTTCCTAATGAGGTGGGCCATATAGAAAGCCTTCCATACAATGAAAGCAATATGGTGGTCAAAAATCAGGTTTCTATCAACCTGAGTGCCCAAGTCCCTCATGACTGAGTGCTTAGGACCTTGTAATCAATGTGATAATTTGTGGGAACATCACTTACCCCAAAGGGGATGATGATGCATTTTTTTTGCATTCATTTCCTGACCATGTTTTTGGCACCAGTCATTTGTTTGGGTGAGACCCATTTGGCGGATGTCCACATCACTAGGAGAACTGATGACATCACCCAGATTGCAGTCATCTGCAAACTTGGTCAGCCATAGACCACTCTGGTTTTTGACTGCACCTCAGAAAAGTATATCCCAAATGACAGAGGCCCCGGGACTGATCCCTGGGGTATGCCACTTTTTACGGGTCTAGTGCTTGAGGTGGCTTCCCCTATTTTGATTAGGTGGATTTTATCCATGAGCCAGTTTGCTACCCATCTGGTAACATATGGATTGATTCCTAGTTGAGAGAGTTCATCTATTATACCTGAGTGGGAAATAGTATCAATGGCTTTGGCCAGGTCAAGGTAGGTGGTGGGCACCAACTTCCTCTCGTCCATCGCTTTGGTGACTGTTTCAAAGAAGTTGACCAAGATTAACAGGCATGAACTCCCCCTGATGAAACTAAACTGTGTGAGATTGAGTGTTTAGAGGTTGCCAATGTCCTTGTTAATGAGGTCCATGATAATCCATTCCATGGCCTTGCAGATCAGGCTAGTTAGGCTGATGGATCTATAATTTCCTGAATCAGTGGATGCTCCACCTTTGTGCAAAGTGATTACAGTGGCTGTCCTTCCATAGCTTGTGATGAAGCAGGTACTCAGGCATTGGTTGAATAGGGTGCCTAATGGTGCTGCAAGTTGCTGCCTGAGTTCATGTAGGATGGAGCCTGGGATGTTATCGGATCCCATGGAGGCTGTATTTTTTGCCTTTGAGAGGGCAGTGATGACTTGCTCCCTATAGATAAGGAGAGGGGCTCAGGTGCTGGGGATGTCCTGAATTACTGATGAGGGACAGAGGGGTGATGTTTTCGCTGAACCTGTCTGCCAGCAGATTGGCTATGTCTACAGCATTTGTGTATGTGGTGTCCTTGACCACCAGTTCTGAGAAGGTCTGACTGCTTCCACTGAGATTGCAGACATATGTGAAGAAGGCCTTATGATTGAATTTAGTAGATGTGGCCAATTTGGACTTGAAGTTTGCTTTGGAGGATTTCACTGGTGCTCTTATTTGCTTGCTCAGGCTAAGAAGAATTTGCGTCCAATTAGGCACCTGCTCCTCCTCGGTCCTGGACAGTAATTTTTCTCCTTTTATAATAGCATTTATTTATTGCAGATGTCCACCAGACATGTTTACTCTTCCTTGAGGAGGATGATTTTGTCCTGTTAGGTATTTCTGATTCCATGCAGCTATGTAAATGCTCATATAGTACTTTGGTATAGGTTTTGACATTTGTGCCAGTTCCTATGGAGGGGATGGGGCTGTGAAGTAGTTCATACCTTCCTTCAAAAGTCTATAATCAGCTTCGGAGAAGTTTTTTGTTTGACCCTGGGGGGGGGGGGGTTAAGGGAGATGGTGACTTTGAAAGTGACCGCTTTGTGGTTGGATCTTATCAGGGAGAATGACACTGTAAGGCTGTTGCACTGGTTACTCATTTTGGTTAATACCAATTCCAAGATATTATCACCTCTTGTTTGGGTGCTGACTAGCTGGTCCAAGGCATTTGCATTGACAAAATCAAGGAATCTCTGGGCATTCATGTTTTGGCATGAGTAGTTCTTCCAATTTATGGTTGGATAGTTAAAGTCGTCCATGATCAGGGTAAAGGGTTAAATCTTGATAGATTTGAAGAGGTCCAGATAGGTGGAGTGGGTATCTTCAGTCAAAGTTGGGGTTCTGTAGCTAGCTATTATTTGAATAGGGGTCTTGTGAATTGTTAACTGCACCTGGAGTGACCCCTGTGCGTCATACTATTTGACCAACCTTGAGGTGTGTATGCTTTTTATATATATTGAAACTCCACCTCTTTTTGCTTTGCTGTCCACGGTTTGAGGTCTGAATGCATGATAGGATGAGTAACCTGGTATGGCTGTTGTGCTCTCTGCAGCTTTTAACCAACTCCTGCATCTAGCCTTGGTTATTAAACTAGATTCTGACTCTTTTTGCCTCAGTCACCTACTTTACCTTTTCCATTTGCTATTGCATTTACCCGTATCAGCTCTCTACTCCCCTACTTCATAGTCCCTAGCAGCCTAGATACCTTACTTAGAACTCACCTCCCTACCTCTCTGATTGTTTTTCCTTTGCACTGGTCTTCTTGGCTCTATCCCGCTCTGTTTGTCCTGTGGGCTCACTCCGCTCCCTTACCCTACCCCCAATTCCCATCCACGCCCAGTGGTCCTAAACCTATACTTCCTTAACCACATGCCCTCTGCTACTCTACCCTATCCTATGCCTCAACCAATCTATACAACGTAACCACACCCCTCCTCAACCACCTTTCTCCTCGACCAACTGTCTCTAGTACCTCCACCTTCAGTATTATTGTCTCTAGTACCTCCACCTTCAGTATTATTGTCTCTAGTACCTCCACCTTCAGTATTATTGTCTCTGGTACCTCCACCTTCAGTATTATTGTCTCTAGTACCTCCACCTTCAGTATTATTGTCTCTGGTACCTCCACCTTCAGTATTATTGTCTCTAGTACCTCCACCTTCAGTATTATTGTCTCTAGTACCTCCACCTTCAGTATTATTGTCTCTGGTACCTCCACCTTCAGTATTATTGTCTCTAGTACCTCCACCTTCAGTATTATTGTCTCTAGTACCTCCACCTTCAGTATTATTGTCTCTGGTACCTCCACCTTCAGTATTATTGTCTCTAGTACCTCCACCTTCAGTATTATTGTCTCTGGTACCTCCACCTTCAGTATTATTGTCTCTAGTACCTCCACCTTCAGTATTATTGTCTCTAGTACCTCCACCTTCAGTATTATTGTCTCTAGTACCTCCACCTTCAGTATTATTGTCTCTGGTACCTCCACCTTCAGTATTATTGTCTCTAGTACCTCCATCTTCAGTATTATTGTCTCTGGTACCTCCACCTTCAGTATTATTGTCTCTAGTACCTCCACCTTCAGTATTATTGTCTCTGGTACCTCCACCTTCAGTATTATTCCATATTTACTTCCTTTATAATTCTTCCTTCTAACACTCTATCATACCTTGATTTCTTTTTCCCTCATCCCTGTCCAACTTCTCTTGTAGTTTGTACAGGGAATCAGGCCATAGTTATACAAGTAATCGTATCAATATGCTCACAACTAAAGCTCTCCTAACTAAGTTAATACTCATAGCCATACTTATACCTGTCCTCACTTCTGCGTATTTCCCTACCTCCTTTGAAAAAGTGAATTATTGCCACTTCAACTACTCTCCAAAACAAACAGATTTCTGAAACAATACCCATACCCATATTCATATAAATATCACATCCACACCATGTTACCTACTAGCCAAATACCATCGACTCACACACTTTAAATTCCATAACCCCTCGGTAAGGAAGCTAAAATATCTAACTAACTATATTTACAACCCAGTTTCTAGGCTAAAAGCTCCAACCTTAAAAGATGGTGATATGCATCCCAATCCAGGACCAACCAATTTGGCCACTGTAACAACTCACAGCATCACTCCCTCTACCCTACGTACCTTGACCAGTCTCTCCAACCCTTTATTAATACGACATCTTAATATCTGCAGTATCAACAACAAAGTTGCCCATCTCCATGCCCTTCTTGATATTCATTCCTTTGATATCTTCTGTCTTACAGAAACCTGGTTAAAACCTGGAACAAAGGACAATAAGATAATTCCCCCAGGTTATAATATATTGAGATTATACCGCACTAAACGTAAGGGTGGAGGAGTAGCTCTTCTCTTTACAACTGGACTACAGATCTCCTCTATTCCCTATATCCCACCCCAAGATAGTAAGGCTGAAGTCCTTATCTCCAGATTGCAACTCAATACTAGAAAATCCCTTAACATCATCTGTATCTACTTACCTCTGGAAATAATATCACTACAATAGAGCATATTCTAAGCTGGGTATCTACTACCTATCCACAAGAACGAATTATACTAGGCGATTTCAATACTGACTGGAAGTGTTTCAATACAGACTATCCTTCTTCACATATTAATCTTCATAGATTTAGTCAATCACAACCACTACTAGAATAAACAAACCAAACAAAAAGAGAGTATCGTAGATTGAATTCTTATTAATAAACAACAACAAACTTACAAAGTAGGAACTTTGCCTGATGATGTAAGTGACCATACATTAAGGAGGGTGGCCTAATGGTTAAGGTATTTGCCTTACAAACACAAGGTGCAGGGTTTGAGTCTCACAAGAAATAATTGGCTAGGCTTAAAATGGCTCACAAGGGCAGTTAGCTTAGTACTAATCTATGAACCTATGAACTTACATTATAATACATAAAAATGACATTTGTAACATCCCCACTTATTGGACCTCATGGTCCAATAAACACTTTAACCCTGTTTTTTTTCCAAAATTAACTTAATGCCTGTGACTGGAACCCTCTAAAGACTCTTCCACTTGAAGAGGCTGTTAAATATTTTAACTCTAAATTGTTAACAATCCTAGATGATCAAGCTCCTAAACGGTCTATTAGAATGAAGTCCAAAACTGCCCCCTGGCTGTCAAAAGACACAAGACAAAAGATATTGCTTAGGAACAAATCTTGGGCCAGGTGGAGTGCTACCAGAACTTTCTCTGAGCAACAAACCTTTAGACAGTTGAGAAATATTACAAAAAAAGCTATACTCACTGACAAAAAGAATTACTATTGTAAACTACAGGAAACCCACCATAATAATCCACAAAAGTTCTTGTCAAGCATAAATAGACTCCTTCACCCTGAGCACTCTAGTACACCATCCCCACTAGGAGCTGATAATAATACCTCCCAACAAACTGCAAACACCTTCAATACCTTCTTCACAGACACAATACAAATCCCTAGCTCATCAGCTATCCACAGACAATGCTAGTCTCCCTATCTCTATACATGATACTCTACCAACATTCCAACTTCAACCCATCCCTACCACTTCCATCTAAAAAATCATCCAAAAGTGTAAGCCTTGTACCCCTTCTGCTGACCAGTTACCATTTCAATACTTGCAAATAGCAGCTAAATCGGTAGCCTATCCTATACCCATCCTTATAAATAGAACCATAAAAGAAGGAATAATCCCAGACATCTGGAAAATCTACCACATAATCCCTTTACATAAAGGTGGTAACTCTAATGATTATTCCAACTACAGGCCTATAGCTCTCTTTATCACCCTTAGCAAAAGTAATGGAAAAATGCATTCACCGTCAGCTAATAGACCACTTAACACAACACAACATACTAGCTAATTGTCAACGTGGCTTTAGGCCATTTCATAATTCCACCACTGCTATCCTATCTTTCACCGACTCCATTAACAGAAACCATAATAACAACATCCTCTCATCAGCACTCTTTACTGATCTGTCAAAAGCTTTTGACATGGTAAACCACCCCATACTCATAAAGACCCTTGAATCCATTTTTCTAGACCCCAAGGCTATTCTCTGGTTCAAGTCCTACCTTAACAATAGACAACAAGCAGTTCTCTGGGATAATAAGCTATCTTCCCACCTGCTGGTCTCCCTTGGAGTCCCTCAGAGCTCCATTCTAGGACCTCTACTTTTCTCTTTATTCATCAATGACTTCTATGTAGCAATCCTTCAAGCCACCTTCATACAATATGCAGATGATTCTATGCTCATATGTTCTGCCAACTCTACAACTGAACTACATTCTCTAATCCAGACAGTATTCAGCACAGTAGAGGCTTGGTTCTTGAAACGTTGCCTCCTTTTGAACACCAAAAATACCAAGCTCTTACTCTTTACACCTAACAGTAAGTCCTCCCTATAGATTTCTCAATCAAATGCAATAATGGCACCCTTATATCCCCAGACTCTTCCACCAAACTGCTAGGAATCACAGTTGACAATAACCTTACTTTTGATAACCATATTAATAACACCATTAAAACAGTTAACAGAAAAATGGGCTCCTTATATGGAATAAAACCCTTCTTAACTCCAACAGCCAGAACCACAATTGCCCACTCCCATTTAATCTCGACTCTCCTTTATGCTTCACCCACATATAATAACCTAAAAAAAATAATCTTGCCAAACTAGCTAACTCCTATAATAATATAGCCAGACTTGCCACTGGGAACCCATTTAGAACTCACCACTGTCAGAACCTACAGCAGCTAGACTGGCTAGAACTAAAAAACTTTCTGATACTTTCCCAACTTACCATTGTTTATAGGATATTTTACCAACCAAACAACACCCCTATACTTTCTAACCTTATTACCCCCTATAGAAATATCAACTCCTTACTCTCTTATAGGAAACTCCTGGCTACCATAAGCAAGTCTAATAACTTGGTTGGTGACTCCTTGTTCTCCAACACTGCTGGAAAAAACTGGAACCGTCTGCCAACTGATCTAACTTTACTAATGTCTCTGCTCTTTAAACAAAGGCTTAAGAAACATCTTAAAACACGCTGGATATGCCCCTCTTGTAACCCTGACTAATCCTCTGCTTTCACTATTGCTACCTCTTCACTGTCTCCTTTCACCAATCAAAACTCCTTACCCCCCTGAAGTAGTTATTATCACTAGTTATTTAAATGTACTTACGTATTTAATCTTGTATGTACTGTATATTACCTCAGATGACATACTGTATAGTGACTTATCCTATCTTGTACATTTATTAGAATTAAGTGTAATTTTTCTTCTCAGTAATAGTTATTGTTTAGTATTTTAACTTCCTTTCTTTGCATAATTATGCATGAGATATATTTGTGTGTTACTATTGAAGCTTTTCTCCCCGGGCCTCTACTGAAGATAGAAAGATATCCAGTTGGACTAGCCCAGTAAACAAATGTAAAATAAATAAAAAAATAAATAAATAAAGTTTCTGTGACTGCACAAATGTCAGAATCTTCCATGATTAAGAATGCTTGGAATGAGTGCAGTTTTATGTTTAGACTCCTAGCAGTTAGCAGCATGACCTTTAATTTGCATTTTGATGACATTTTCATGTTGGTAGTTTTGACCTTATGGCATTGCTAAAAAAGGCACTATGGGGGAGGCAAGAGCTTTTGCCAGAAGCCTGAAGCCCAAGGGAGACAGATTAAGACATCTCTGAAAAAGCTTCGTGGTCTGTCGATTGTGTCTTCCCAGACTGTCAGGTACTGGATCCCCTTGGAATGACACCAGAAACTAAGCCAATTGGTAAAGTCGATTATTTTCTGTTTGTAATGAGGCATCATTCTGGATGATGGTAGAATGCTGCTTAAGGATAGGGAGATACCTGCCAGGGAGACATATTCAGTGACACAAACTACGAATGGTGCAGTGCGTAAAAATAAACTAAACCCAGAAAATAAGAAAACCGAACTGAAAGGAGGGCATATAAGGTTAAAATCCACCTTTATTGGAACACACAAGAACCATATTGAGCACTTTCATCCCTCCATCCTGGGACTTCATCAGAATATGTATTTCCTCTTTGCAAGGAAAATAAATATTCCTCCATCTTACATAATTTGCTAAATCATCCACCAATCATCTTAAACAAAACAATATTAAACCAAGAAATCATAAACTTAAAACCCAGAATTAGAAGGTTTAATAATAAAACATTTAACAAACTGTGCAACAATAAAAACAACACATTTTCTTACCACATATTATTTACCACAGGAACCCTATTGAGTACCTTTTTTGCATTTTATAAAATTAAATCTACAAGATAATAAAGAAACAACAGCCTGTTAGCTCTTTCATATAGCACAGGTGAAATAGAAATTGTATCATTCAATCCAGGAGGATGCATATTCAGCAAGCTCGATCATGTCTCTCTTCATATAGTCGAGAGAGGTACGTCTCAAGTCATTCATGCCAACATGGACTATGACAGAGTCATAACAGTACCTGTTGTTGAGAGACTTGAGTAAATGTGTGATATGGTAGATTCTGGCACCTGAAAAATAACTAACCATGACTTTCTCCTTATCCAGCCTGGTGAAGGACACATCTATGTGTCTCACAATGGAGTCTCCTATGACTAATATGTTGGGTTTATGGTTAGGCCTTAGTGGCTGTGAGACACAGGTGTGTGGACTACATGTGGTATGTGGTGTGGTGGGTATGGAGTTTGCATATATTTTTGCCTCGGAAGTCTGTTTTGTTTCAGTATGTTTTTGTTGATGACCCCTGCATATGTGGGTGTGTGTTGTGTAGGAGTGGGTGATGTTTGAGGTGTGATATTTGTGTTGACAACCTTCTCAGTGCCAGATATACTGGCTTGTGATGGAGAGAGCATAGAGTCTAGGTTCTTAATGCAATTGCATCTCTCACAAATTGTATCCCTATGTGGTAGTAGTAGAGGGTTGTCCATGTACATGATGTAGTTGCTACACTGTTTCAAAATTTCCATATCAACCAGACTGGCAGGAGAAACCGTAGGAAATTGTCCATCCATATTTTTCAGAATCTGAGGGAGAGAGGCCAGAGATATCTAAAAGGGTAAAGGGTGGAAGGTCTAAGATAAGGCTCTTGCCACCCCCATAGTGCCTTTTTTAGGCAAGGCTCAAATTCTAAACCTACCACCCTAGAAAACAAAAATGGGAAGAAACTGAGGGTAATGCTGCTCAATGCCAGAAGTCTAAATCTCAAAATGCACGCACTCCAGGCCCTTCTCAGTATGGAGAACATCGATGTCTGTGCTGTAACTGAAACCTGGTTCAAGGCTCCTGAGAGCACCCCGGCACTATTAGGTTTTACCTCATATCATGCATTCTGGCCCCAAAACCCAGACTACACCACAAAAGGAGGGGGTGTATCCATATTCATAAAGGATACCCACACCTCCAGGTTGGTGGCAATGCATGAAGCTTTGGAAACCATCCAGGTGCAACTAACCATAGGCAAAACTGCTCTACAAATTGTAGCATGCTACAGGCCACCCTCTCAAACTCAGGAACCCCACACAGCCTTCCTGAAGACACTGGAGGGTATAAATGTATCTCCAAACACCATCATATTGGGTGACTTCAACTACCCGAATATAGACTGGGAACATTACTCAAGCCCTAACTTTCTAGCCCAACGGTTCCTGGAGTTCATAAATTCAAATGCCATGGAACAGCTAGTCACTGTTCCCACGAGAGGATAAAATATACTAGATCTCATTATCACAAACATGGGGACAAAATGCTCCACACCGGAAGTATATCCCTCATTGGTGAGATCTGATCATAAACTAATCTCACTGGAAATCCACATCCCGCCCCCACCCCAAACAAAAAAGACCACAGTGAAGAACTTCTCTAAAGCAAACTTCACACTACTCAAGACTAGTGTGGTATCCTTCAAGGCCCCTGAGCCAGTAGAAACCACAACCCAAGCTGCAGAAGCCCTTACAAATGCCTTCTATGAACACCTCCAGGACTGCATAGATCAGGCAATCCCAAATAAAACCAAGACTCTTTCCACAAAGGGCAAACGTCCAGTCTGGTGGACCCCAGCCATTAACAAACTTTACAATAAGAGGAGAAAGCTATTACATGATAGAACAAAATCCATAAAAGGGAAGTCACCCCTGATCATTATTAGTAAAAAAATACGAGCACTCATAAAATCAACTAAGGCCAATTTTGAGAGAAAAATTGCCATGGATTCAAAGGACAATCATAAGGCCTTTTTCAGCTATGTTAGGAACCTGGGTGGAAACTCCCAGATATGCTCAGAATTAGTCCAAAATGATACAAAAATCACTGAACCCACAGACATTGCCAACATACTGGCAAACAGGTTCAGTGCAAACTTGACCCCCCTCTCCCCCCCTAAAGGAGAGATAACTATCCCAGCGGAGTGTAGCCTCCCTGACATCTCAAATGCGCAGGTGAAAGCTGCTCTCTCTAAAGCTAAAAACACAGCATCAATGGGACCGGATGGTGTCCCTGGCTGTGTGCTACACGAGCTAAATGAGGAATAAAACCCGCACATAAGGCAGCTGTTTAATCTCAGCCTTACCACAGGATACGTGCAAAGGAGTGGCTTACAGCAACTGTGGTCCCACTCCACAAAGGCGGTGCCTCTACGGACCCTGGTAATTACCGCCCCATAAGCTTAACAAGTCTAGTCTGCAAAGCTATGGAGAGGATCATAATGGAGCTCATAAACAAAGATATAGGGGACTTGCAGACATTGGACCCAACCCAGTTTGGCTTCGTCAAGGGAAGATCATGCCTTTTGAACTTGGTCGACTTCTTCGAAACAGTCACCAAGGCCATTGATGAGGTAAAGGCAGTCCATACAGCCTACCTTGACCTTGCAAAGGCTTTCGACACAATACCCCACTCGGGTATTGTAGAAAAACTTACCAGCTTAAATGTAAACCCATATGTCACAAGATGGGTTGCAAACTGGCTTAAGGACAGAACCCACAGGGTTAGAGTTGCTGGCGCTATGTCAGACTCCAAGCCAGTCACAAGTGGTGTCCCACAGGGCTCGGTCCTTGGCCCCCTATTGTTCGGCATCTACTTCTCAGAAGTACAGGCCAACATGGGAGGACTTTGGCTGACAAAGTTTGCAGACGACTGCAAACTGGGCGCCATAGTGGAAAGTGCATCGGACACGGATATCCTTCAGAAGGGACTCACGGAAACAGATAGCTGGTGCCAGAGCCATGGCCTGAAGTTAAACGCCAAAAAATGTATAGTCATACCCTTCGGGAAAAACAAGGTAACCCCAAGCTACCATACAGGTGGCAATCCACTAAGTACAGAAGAGGTTAACAGGGACCTGGGGACCCAGGTTGATAGTGGCCTTTCTTTTGACACTCACGTTGCTAAAGTGGTTAGAAAGACCTTCTACATTGCCCGCCTGATCATGAAGGGATTCACATCCAGATCTAGTGAGGTCATTGTTCCCCTGTACTCTTCACTTATCAGACCAATGATCGAGTACAATGCCCCATTCGGGATGTATCTCACCCGACATCTGCAGCAATTGGAGAGGCCCCAAAAGTTCCTCACCAAAAGGATAAAGGGACTCCAAAATATGTCATATGCTGCCAGATTGAAGAAACTCCAGCTCTATTCAGTCGCATACCGTCTGCTCAGAGGTGACATGTGCCTGACATACAAGGCCATGTCCAACCCGGAATTAATGGACATGCTCCACCTCAAAAAATCCAAATCCAGCAAAACCACTAGAGCAAGTGACTTAAACCTTAGCACGGATATAAATAGGACGTGCTGGAGGGATAGATTTATCACTCAGAGACTCCCTATGCTGTGGAATAAAATCCCGGTCCATGTGAGGCAGAGCACCTTGCTGGCTCTGTTCAAGAGAAATCTTGACCTGTGGATGGGAGATCGTAGGTTTACCCCAGGAATCATCTCTGTGTCACTGCTGGACAGAGGCACAACAAACTAATGGGCACAGTATTTTTTCATATAAGGGGTGGCGTAAGCCACAAAACTTTGGGCTAGGCTTATAAATGCCTTAGGGCAGATAGCCTAGTATAAACCTATGAACCTATGAGTACTACTAGGTGATCACACAAGTGCTACTAATGGAAAATTTGTCACTGGAGTACCTCACAATGGGTTAAAAACAGTGCAGCTGTGGTGTGTGATGTGCAAACAAGCCCAAACCAGTTCAAATATGGGGTTAGAATAGCATAAAAAATAGAAGATTCTAGTAACACAGAAATCTAGCCAATCCTGCTAGTCCCTGTTCTCTTTACCAATCAGCTTGTGCCAGACAAGGTCCAGGCAGTCACAGTACTCTTACTAGCAGAGAAGATAGGCCCCTACCAACACAAGATGGCTGCCAGAAACACAGAAGGCAAATACAAGATGGCTGCCAGAAACACAGAAGGCAAAAACAAACAGCTCTGGATTCAGCAAACCTGTATCCAACTGTGCTACTCAATTAAAGGGTTAAGAATGCAGCAGAACTCACAGAAAATCACAAATTAACCACTTACAGACAAAACAGAACTCACAGTATGAAAACATACAGTTAAACAGTCATGAAATGTATTAAAATGCAATTAAACAGTAATCTATTGCAGGAAATAGCGATGAAATACAGTTAAACAAAAATTGTCACTAACTTACTTTGGACACAATAGAAGAATCTTTGTGGGTTCTGTTCAAGCAGCTTTATTGTATACAAACACATCACGATAGAAGTTTACTGACTTTAACTTAAGTAACTTATATACAAACTAACTAATGTAATCATACATGCTCACTCTCTGGCTGCACTCTCAAAATAGCACTAGGAATAGCATGTGCCTGGTACTTGTATGTGCACGTTCAGTCCTTGATATGTTTTTTAAAGATACAGCAAAGACATGCTGATCTACAGTAATGAAATGCAGTTAATCAGTAAATTGCTTTAAAACAGTGCAAATGTGATAAATTAGCTATAAGGCACAGATAAAAATTATAGGCAAGTGCAAATGCAATAAATAAGTGAAAATAAATAAAAAAGCACTTAGATTGGTCTTGGAGCCTCAGGAGTTTTGTAAAACATCCCAGAGATGATGCATCTCAGCAGAGCCTCCTTTCCACTTTGAATTACAGTTTTGTGATTGTGCTATGTATAGGAGCCTTAAATGGGTAGCTCTGAAATACCCCTTCAAACCGGGTAATCCCAATCCGTCCTGTTCTACTGGAAGAATCAGTTTATCCCACTTAACTCTTGCCTTCTTCTCCTTCCAGATAAAGTCCTTCAGCTCTTTATTAATTGCTACCCACATCTTCTCCTCTGGTCGATAAAATTAAGCCTGACCTGTGTATAAGGCTAAAGGGACTAAAATATTTTAACTATTTATATTTTATTATCAATATCCATATAAGAAAGCTTCCATTTTCTTAGTTTTTGTATTATCTTTTGTTTAGTGTCTTTCCACACATCCTTAGCTGCCACAACAGAATCATTTTAATCCATACTCCTAAATACTTCATTTTATCATGTTCCCATAAATATGGATATTGTTGAACCAATTCATATGTAGATACATAATTTAACACTATTGCCTTTGTTTTAGCTTCATTAATTTTCTATCCTGAAAAGATTTGAAACTGTCTCAAAATGCTCCACAGCATTGTGATGTATCTTTCTGGTTTTGTCAGGTATAAAATAACGTTATCTGCAAATACAGCCAGCTTTACTTGACCACCATACAAATTATATCCTTGAATTTCTGAGTCCCTTATTTACTATGCAAATGGTTCTAAATGCAATGTAAATAAAAAAGGGGAAAGAGGACACCCCTGCCTGGTTCTTCTGCTCCTCTGCTCAAGCAGAAATTATTAGAGAGGACCCCACTCATTTTAATTTGTGCCTCTGATCCCTCACATATCCTCCTAATAAACCTTATAATTTTTTTCAGGAAATGCAAATGCTTCCATTGCCCTGCTCATAAAGTTCCAGATTACTCTGTCAAATGCTTTCTCTGCATCAAAACCCAACAACAACAGATGTGTTTTCTTACATTCTACTTCTGGCTGGATTATCAGTGTTCTGTTTATGTTGTCAAATGTTTGTCTCCCCTCCAAAAAAACACATTGATCTATATCTCTCAATGCAGGCATTACGTTTGTCACTCTTTTACCCATTATAGACATAAACACTTTATAATCGTGATTTAGTACTGAAATAAGCCTGTATGAAGCTGGATCTATTGGAGCTTTACCCTCTTTCGGTATTACAGCTACCACTGTTTTCTTCCAGGATGTTGGCACTTCTCCTCCCATAAAATACTGTTAAATAAAACCTTCCACATCTTTATCAGTTTTCCTTCCTAGCTTCCAAACTTCTACAGGAATACTATCTATTCCTGGAGACTTTCCTGTAGATTTGTTATACATCACCATTTTTATCTCATCTCCTCCTATCCTAACCATTAGTAATTGAGCCTCATCTGCCTCTAACCTTGGCATATTTAGATCTTACATAAACATTTCCATTTATATAATTTCTTAATTATCACATATCTCTGCTTTATACAGACTTTCATAGACTTTCTGAAATATTTCTAATATCTGTACAGGATTTCTTATTACCGTCCTTGTTATAAGCTCCCTAAGCTTAGTTACAGCCCTTTCTTCTTTCTGTTGCCTGAGTAGTTGTGCTAAAATGTTTTATGATCTAGTGCTATTATCAAAAAACAGTTGCTCAACTGCAGTATTTCTAAACTTGTGTATGTTATGAAGGTAATCCTTTATTTTCTACTTAGCATTCTGCAGTTGAATCTCTTCTTGTTCTGTGAGATTACTCCTATCTACTTAGCATTCTGCAGTTGAACCTCTTCTTGTTCTGTGAGATTACTCCTATCTACTTAGCATTCTGCAGTTGAACCTCTTCTTGTTCTGTGAGATTACTCCTATCTACTTAGCATTCTGCAGTTGAACCTCTTCTTGTTCTGTGAGATTACTCCTATCTACTTAACATTCTGCAGTTGAACCTCTTCTTGTTCTGTGAGATTACTCCTATCTACTTAGCATTCTACAGTTGAACCTCTTCTTGTTCTGTGAGATTACTCCTATCTACTTAGCATTCTGCAGTTGAACCTCTTCTTGTTCTGTGAGATTACTCCTATCTACTTAGCATTCTGCAGTTGAATCTCTTCTTGTTCTGTGAGATTACTCCTATCTACTTAGCATTCTGCAGTTGGACCTTTTCTTGTTCTGTGAGATTACTCCTATCTACTTAGCATTCTGCAGTTGAATCTCTTCTTGTTCTGTGAGATTACTCCTATCTACTTAGCATTCTGCAGTTGAACCTTTTCTTGTTCTGTGAGATTACTCCTATCTACTTAGCATTCTGCAGTTGAACCTCTTCTTGTTCTGTGAGATTACTCCTATCTACTTAGCATTCTGCAGTTGAACCTTTTCTTGTTCTGTGAGATTACTCCTATCTACTTAGCATTCTGCAGTTGAACCTCTTCTTGTTCTGTGAGATTACTCCTATCTACTTAGCATTCTGCAGTTGAACCTTTTCTTGTTCTGTGAGATTACTCCTATCTACTTAGCATTCTGCAGTTGAACCTCTTCTTGTTCTGTGAGATTACTCCTATCTACTTAGCATTCTGCAGTTGAACCTTTTCTTGTTCTGTGAGATTACTCCTATCTACTTAGCATTCTGCAGTTGAACCTCTTCTTGTTCTGTGAGATTACTCCTATCTACTTAACATTCTGCAGTTGAATCTCTTCTTGTTCTGTGAGATTACTCCTATCTACTTAGCATTCTGCAGTTGAACCTCTTCTTGTTCTGTGAGATTACTCAATCTACTTAGCATTCTGCAGTTGAACCTCTTCTTGTTCTGTGAGATTACTCCTATCTACTTAGCATTCTGCAGTTGAACCTCTTCTTGTTCTGTGAGATTACTCCTATCTACTTAGCATTCTGCAGTTGAACCTTTTCTTGTTCTGTGAGATTACTCCTATCTACTTAGCATTCTGCAGTTGAACCTCTTCTTGTTCTGTGAGATTACTCCTATCTACTTAGCATTCTGCAGTTGAACCTCTTCTTGTTCTGTGAGATTACTCCTATCTACTTAGCATTCTGCAGTTGAACCTCTTCTTGTTCTGTGAGATTACTCCTATCTACTTAACATTCTGCAGTTGAACCTCTTCTTGTTCTGTGAGATTACTCCTATCTACTTAGCATTCTGCAGTTGAACCTCTTCTTGTTCTGTGAGATTACTCCTATCTACTTAGCATTCTGCAGTTGAACCTCTTCTTGTTCTGTGAGATTACTCCTATCTACTTAGCATTCTGCAGTTGAACCTCTTCTTGTTCTGTGAGATTACTCCTATCTACTTAGCATTCTGCAGTTGAACCTCTTCTTGTTCTGTGAGATTACTCCTATCTACTTAGCATTCTGCAGTTGAACCTCTTCTTGTTCTGTGAGATTACTCCTATCTACTTAGCATTCTGCAGTTGAACCTCTTCTTGTTCTGTGAGATTACTCCTATCTACTTAGCATTCTGCAGTTGAACCTCTTCTTGTTCTGTGAGATTACTCCTATCTACTTAGCATTCTGCAGTTGAACCTCTTCTTGTTCTGTGAGATTACTCCTATCTACTTAGCATTCTGCAGTTGAACCTCTTCTTGTTCTGTGAGATTACTCCTATCTACTTAGCATTCTGCAGTTGAACCTCTTCTTGTTCTGTGAGATTACTCCTATCTACTTAGCATTCTGCAGTTGAACCTCTTCTTGTTCTGTGAGATTACTCCTATCTACTTAGCATTCTGCAGTTGAACCTCTTCTTGTTCTGTGAGATTACTCCTATCTACTTAGCATTCTGCAGTTGAACCTCTTCTTGTTCTGTGAGATTACTCCTATCTACTTAGCATTCTGCAGTTGAACCTCTTCTTGTTCTGTGAGATTACTCCTATCTACTTAGCATTCTGCAGTTGAACCTCTTCTTGTTCTGTGAGATTACTCCTATCTACTTAGCATTCTGCAGTTGAACCTCTTCTTGTTCTGTGAGATTACTCCTATCTACTTAGCATTCTGCAGTTGAACCTCTTCTTGTTCTGTGAGATTACTCCTATCTACTTAGCATTCTGCAGTTGAACCTCTTCTTGTTCTGTGAGATTACTCCTATCTACTTAGCATTCTGCAGTTGAACCTCTTCTTGTTCTGTGAGATTACTCCTATCTACTTAGCATTCTGCAGTTGAACCTCTTCTTGTTCTGTGAGATTACTCCTATCTACTTAGCATTCTGCAGTTGAACCTCTTCTTGTTCTGTGAGATTACTCCTATCTACTTAGCATTCTGCAGTTGAACCTCTTCTTGTTCTGTGAGATTACTCCTATCTACTTAGCATTCTGCAGTTGAACCTCTTCTTGTTCTGTGAGATTACTCCTATCTACTTAGCATTCTGCAGTTGAACCTCTTCTTGTTCTGTGAGATTACTCCTATCTACTTAGCATTCTGCAGTTGAATCTCTTCTTGTTCTGTGAGATTACTCCTATCTACTTAGCATTCTGCAGTTGAATCTCTTCTTGTTCTGTGAGATTACTCCTATCTACTTAGCATTCTGCAGTTGAATCTCTTCTTGTTCTGTGAGATTACTCCTATCTACTTAGCATTCTGCAGTTGAATCTCTTCTTGTTCTGTGAGATTACTCCTATCTACTTAGCATTCTGCAGTTGAACCTCTTCTTGTTCTGTGAGATTACTCCTATCTACTTAGCATTCTGCAGTTGAATCTCTTCTTGTTCTGTGAGATTACTCCTATCTACTTAGCATTCTGCAGTTGAACCTCTTCTTGTTCTGTGAGATTACTCCTATCTACTTAGCATTCTGCAGTTGAACCTCTTTCTTGTTCTGTGAGATTACTCCTATCTACTTAGCATTCTGCAGTTGAACCTCTTCTTGTTCTGTGAGATTACTCCTATCTACTTAGCATTCTGCAGTTGAACCTCTTCTTGTTCTGTGAGATTACTCCTATCTACTTAGCATTCTGCAGTTGAACCTCTTCTTGTTCTGTGAGATTACTCCTATCTACTTAGCATTCTGCAGTTGAATCTCTTCTTGTTCTGTGAGATTACTCCTATCTACTTAGCATTCTGCAGTTGAACCTCTTCTTGTTCTGTGAGATTACTCCTATCTACTTAGCATTCTGCAGTTGAACCTCTTCTTGTTCTGTGAGATTACTCCTATCTACTTAGCATTCTGCAGTTGAACCTCTTCTTGTTCTGTGAGATTACTCCTATCTACTTAGCATTCTGCAGTTGAACCTCTTCTTGTTCTGTGAGATTACTCCTATCTACTTAGCATTCTGCAGTTGAACCTCTTCTTGTTCTGTGAGATTACTCCTATCTACTTAGCATTCTGCAGTTGAACCTCTTCTTGTTCTGTGAGATTACTCCTATCTACTTAGCATTCTGCAGTTGAATCTCTTCTTGTTCTGTGAGATTACTCCTATCTACTTAGCATTCTGCAGTTGAATCTCTTCTTGTTCTGTGAGATTACTCCTATCTACTTAGCATTCTGCAGTTGAACCTCTTCTTGTTCTGTGAGATTACTCCTATCTACTTAGCATTCTGCAGTTGAACCTCTTCTTGTTCTGTGAGATTACTCCTATCTACTTAGCATTCTGCAGTTGAACCTCTTCTTGTTCTGTGAGATTACTCCTATCTACTTAGCATTCTGCAGTTGAACCTCTTCTTGTTCTGTGAGATTACTCCTACTTACCATTCTGCAGTTGAACCTCTTCTTGTTCTGTGAGATTACTCCTATCTACTTAGCATTCTGCAGTTGAACCTCTTCTTGTTCTGTGAGATTACTCCTATCTACTTAGCATTCTGCAGTTGAACCTCTTCTTGTTCTGTGAGATTACTCCTATCTACTTAGCATTCTGCAGTTGAACCTCTTCTTGTTCTGTGAGATTACTCCTATCTACTTAGCATTCTGCAGTTGAACCTCTTCTTGTTCTGTGAGATTACTCCTATCTACTTAGCATTCTGCAGTTGAACCTCTTCTTGTTCTGTGAGATTACTCCTATCTACTTAGCATTCTGCAGTTGAACCTCTTCTTGTTCTGTGAGATTACTCCTATCTACTTAGCATTCTGCAGTTGAACCTCTTCTTGTTCTGTGAGATTACTCCTATCTACTTAGCATTCTGCAGTTGAACCTCTTCTTGTTCTGTGAGATTACTCCTATCTACTTAGCATTCTGCAGTTGAACCTCTTCTTGTTCTGTGAGATTACTCCTATCTACTTAGCATTCTGCAGTTGAACCTCTTCTTGTTCTGTGAGATTACTCCTATCTACTTAGCATTCTGCAGTTGAACCTCTTCTTGTTCTGTGAGATTACTCCTATCTACTTAGCATTCTGCAGTTGAACCTCTTCTTGTTCTGTGAGATTACTCCTATCTACTTAGCATTCTGCAGTTGAACCTCTTCTTGTTCTGTGAGATTACTCCTATCTACTTAGCATTCTGCAGTTGAACCTCTTCTTGTTCTGTGAGATTACTCCTATCTACTTAGCATTCTGCAGTTGAATCTCTTCTTGTTCTGTGAGATTACTCCTATCTACTTAGCATTCTGCAGTTGAACCTCTTCTTGTTCTGTGAGATTACTCCTATCTACTTAGCATTCTGCAGTTGAACCTCTTCTTGTTCTGTGAGATTACTCCTATCTACTTAGCATTCTGCAGTTGAACCTCTTCTTGTTCTGTGAGATTACTCCTATCTACTTAGCATTCTGCAGTTGAACCTCTTCTTGTTCTGTGAGATTACTCCTATCTACTTAGCATTCTGCAGTTGAACCTCTTCTTGTTCTGTGAGATTACTCCTATCTACTTAGCATTCTGCAGTTGAACCTCTTCTTGTTCTGTGAGATTACTCCTATCTACTTAGCATTCTGCAGTTGAACCTCTTCTTGTTCTGTGAGATTACTCCTATCTACTTAGCATTCTGCAGTTGAACCTCTTCTTGTTCTGTGAGATTACTCCTATCTACTTAGCATTCTGCAGTTGAACCTCTTCTTGTTCTGTGAGATTACTCCTATCTACTTAGCATTCTGCAGTTGAACCTCTTCTTGTTCTGTGAGATTACTCCTATCTACTTAGCATTCTGCAGTTGAACCTCTTCTTGTTCTGTGAGATTACTCCTATCTACTTAGCATTCTGCAGTTGAACCTCTTCTTGTTCTGTGAGATTACTCCTATCTACTTAGCATTCTGCAGTTGAACCTCTTCTTGTTCTGTGAGATTACTCCTATCTACTTAGCATTCTGCAGTTGAACCTCTTCTTGTTCTGTGAGATTACTCCTATCTGCTTAGCTTTGTTAACCC
>NC_056747.1:1347721821-1347739321 GCF_019279795.1 Protopterus annectens
CCTTTCCTCACAATACTACCTCAGAAATACTGGTAATACTAAGAACACTGAAGAGACCTTAACATTTCTCAGGATACCACGTCAGAAATACTGGTACTACTGAAAACACTCACTGCAGAGACCTTAACTTTCCTCACAATACTGCCTCAGAGATACTAGTCATACTAAAAACACTCATTGCAGAGACCTTAACCTTCCTCACAATACTACCTCAGAAATACTGGTACTACTAAAAACACTCACTGCAGAGACCTTAACTTTCCTCATGATACTACCTCAGAAATACTGGTAATACTAAAAACATTCACTGCAGAGACCTTAACTTACCTCACAATACTACTTCAGAAATACTGGTAATACTAAAAACACTCACTGCAGAGACGTTCACCTTCCTCACAATAATACCTCAGAAATAATGGTCATACTAAAAATACCCACTGCAGAGACCTTAACCTTCCTCACAATACTACCTCAGAAATACTGGTAATACTAAGAACACTGAAGAGACCTTAATATGCTTCAGGATACTACCTCAGAAATACTGGTAATACTAAAAACACTCACTGCAGAGACCTTAACCTTCCTCACAATACTACCTCAGAAATACTGGTCATACTAAAAATACCCACTGCAGAGACCTTAACCTTCCTCACAATACTACCTCAGAAATATTGGTACTACTAAAGACAATCATTGCAGACACTTAACTTTCCTCACAGTACTACATCAGAAATACTGGTAATACTAAAAACACTCACTGCAGAGACCTTAACCTTCCTCATAATATAAGCAAGACCTCTTGAAATGATTAGCTTCTCACCCAGAGAATCCCCTACCAATGATAGAAGCTCTAATAATGTAATGTTCATTTTAGTTCTGGTTTGCCGACTGGATGGGTGTTGCTAAATTTATTCTTGGAGTAAGTATGATAAGCTTTATTGAGCATGATTGCAAATCCACTCACTGAACTCTTGGGTTTTCCTGCTTAGGCTTTGTATGGCCACGCAGACATCTGCCTGTTAAAAACCTAAGAAACTTACCATGTAGTGTGCATACTGTTCCTATATTACTTGTGGTGACAATGCGAGTGCTGTTAGGAAGCCAAGCATGACAAGCAAAAGTCCCAGAAATAAGGTACAACTGATCCAAAGGATCTCTATGGGCTACCAGCAAGTTGGGAAAGACAGAGAGAGAGAGACAGTGAGAGACAGAGACAATGCCTCCTACATGTTCATTGCTTACACTTTTTTCTTTTTTACCAGATTGCCACACCTGCTACACCTCACACTAGAGATGCCAAACATACCCAAACTGACTGTTGTCGTCACCAAATGCAGTGGCTATAGTACTACAGCTTCCTGTATTGCCGTTCTCCTGACTCTGGATCCTTCTGATCTTTGCCTTACTTCTCTTCTCAATATAAGGACTTTTCTACACTAAACCACTCACCACTCTTCCCATCAACAAAAAAAAAATTCCACCATAACTGAGGAAAATTATTCTTCAGAAATTTCTACGTTAATTATTTTCCAACAACAACAAAACACTCTGATGAATAATTAACACCCAGTCATCAAAACAACTTGACGTCAGGCAGGAACTAGAGGGCTAAAAGTTTCCTCACAAAATTTAGCTGGTACAATAAGATAATAGTTATTTATATCAGTGAAGTACTCTGACCATTTATTATCCAACTTGACCATATCTTGGGCATGTAAACTTCCACAGGGGTACAGTGCAAGTAAAGGTTTGTTGCAGGCCATAAAGTAGGGGTAATCAGTTTAATTCTCTGTGTGACATACACTGGGTGAAAGTTATCAATTATTTAACTGTCAGATCTCAGTTTTCCTCATACAAAATTATAAAAAGTATATATCTACATATATATATATATATATATATATATATATATATATATATATATATATATATATCCATATCTGTATATATATCTATATTTATATCTATATCTCTGTGTCTATATCTAAATCTGTATCTATATCTATATCTATATCTGTATCTGTATATATATCTATATCTGTAGTAATAGCTTATATCTATATCTATATATCTATATATATATATATATTCATATCTGTATATATTTATATCTGTATCTGTATCTACATCTATATCTGTATCTATATCTCTGTGTCTATATATCTACATCTGTATATATATCTATATCTTTATCTATATCAATATCTATATCTATATCTATATCTGTATCTATATCTATATCTATATCAATATCTGTATCTCTTTCTGTAGCTATATATCTATCTATATATATATATATATATATATATATATATATATATATATATATATATATATATCCATATGCGTATATATATCTATATCTATATCTCTGTGTCTATATCTATATCTGTATCTATATCTATATCTATATCTGTATCTGTATATATATCTATATCTGTAGCAATAGCTATCTCTATATCTATATCTATATATATATATATCTATATCTGTATCTATATCTATATCTGTATCTGTATCTACATCTATATCTGTATCTACATCTCTGTGTCTATATATCTACATCTGTATCTATATTTATATCTATATCTCTTTATCTCTATATCTATATATATCTGTATCTATATCCATATCTTTGTATCTATACATCTGTTTCTCTCTCTCTCTCTCTATATATATATATATATATATATATATATATATATATATATATATATATATATACCTGTATCTGTATCTGTTTTTGTATCTATATCTAAATGTATATCCATATCTATATATATCTGTATCTATACCTATATCTATATCTCAATCTATATCCATATCTATAATACATATTTGTATCTGCATCTGTTTTTGTATCTATATCTAAATGTATATCCATATCTATATATCTATATCTATATCTCTGTATCGATATATATGTGTCTATATCTATATCTGTATCTATATCTCTGTATCTATATATCTTTATCTATATCTCTGGATCTATATCTATATCTTTGTATGTATGTATATATATATATATATATATATATATATATATATATATATATATATCTGTATCTGTTTCTGTATCTATAGCTATATCTATACCCATATCTATATCTATATCTAAATCTCTGTATCTATATAGCTGTATCTATATCTGCATTTCTGTCTCTATATATCTCTATCTATATCTATATTTATATCTATAGCTATATCTGTATCTGTATCTGTTTCTGTATCTATATCTATATCCATATCCATATCCATATCCATATCCATATCCATATCCATATCCATATCTGTATCTATATATCTATATCTATATCTATATATATATACCCATATCTATATCTATATCTATATCTCTGTATCTATATAGCTGTATCTATATATATATCTGCATTTCTGTATCTATATATCTCTATCTATTTCTATATTTATATATATAGCTATATCTGTATCTGTTTCTGTATCTATATCTATATCCATATCCATATCCATATCCATATCCATATCCATATCTGTATCTATATATCTGTATCTATATCTATATATATATCCATATCTATATCTGTATCTATATCTATATCTATATATATATCCATATCTATATCTATATCTATATCTATATCTATATCTCTGTATCTATATATCTGTGTCTATATCTATATCTGGTTTACCTCCATAATGTTGCAGATGGTTTGTGCGATCATGCATAACATTGAACCATATGAGCGAATTTCGGAACGTGTTTGCGGCACTATATTGAAACTGACTTAGCGGCATCCAGGTGTCGAAAATATATTGTTCATTTGAATGGCAAATTGCATTCACAATTTAGCCATTCAAATATCTGTGCAGCGACATTATGGACTTATGCAGGTGTGCTTTCCCTCAATAGTTTGTCACTCAAATCATCCACGACATTATGAAGGTAAACCTCTATATCTATATCTATATCTCTGTATCTATATATCTGTATCTATATCTATATCTATATATCTATATATCTGTATTTATATTTCTGTATCTATATCTATATCTATATCTCTGTATCTATATATCTGTATCTATATCTGTATCTGTTTTTGTATCTATATATATATATATATATATATATATATATATATATATATATATATATATATATATATATCTATATATATATATATATATATATATATATATATATATATATATCCATATCTATTTCTATATATCTATATCTATATCCATAAATATATATATATATCCATATCTATTTCTATATATCTATATCTATATCCATAACATATATATATATATATATATATATATATATATATATATATATATATATATATATATATATATATATCTGTGTATATATCTATGTCTATATCTATATCTAGATCTCTGTATCTGAATCTATATCTATATCTATATCTATATCTATATCTATATCTAAATCTCTGCATCTATATATCTGTATCTATTTTTATATCTATATCTGTATCTGTTTCTGTATCTATATCTATATCTATATCCATATCTATTTTTATATCTATATATGTGTATATATCTATATCTATTTCTCTGTATCTATATCTCTGAATCTATATCTACATCTATACCTATATCTATATCTATATCTCTGTATCTATATATCTGTATCTATGTCTATATCCATATCTATATCTATATATCTATATCTGGATATCTATATCCATATTTGCATCCATATGTATATCTATATCTATATATATATATATATATATATATATATATATATATATATATATATATATATATCTGTATCTATATCTATATCTGTATCTGTATCTATATCAATATCTATATCTGTATCTATATCTATATCTGTATCTATATATATCTATATTTGTATACATATATATATATATATATATATATATATATATATATATACATGAATCTGTATCTATACCTATATCTGTATCTATATCTATATCTGTATCTATAGCTATATCTATATCTAATCTATATCTGTATCTATATCTGCTTTTTTTTTTTTTTTTTTTTTTTTTTTTTATCTAATCTATATCTGTACCTATATCCATATCTATATCTATATCTGTATCTCTGTATCTGTATATCTGTGTCTATATCTATATCTTTATCTGTATCTATATCTATATCTATATCCGATATATATATATATATATATATATATATATATATATATATATATTTATATATATATATATATATATATATATATATATATATATATATATATATATATATATCTATAGCTGTATCTATATCTATATCTATATCTATATCCGTATCTATATCAATATCTATATCTATAACTATATCCATATCTATATCTCTGTATCTATATATCTGTGTCTATATCTATATCTGTATCTATATCTACTGTGGTAAAGTGGAGTTGGAATACCTGTCATTCCTAGCTAAATCTGTCTCTGTTTTTGCTCAAAACCAGGATAAACTGTGTCCCTAAATGTGAACAAGTTCCTTTTCATCCCTTATACCTCCTTACTCTCCCTTCTTCATTTACTTCCGTACTGCTATCTAATTGTCTTCCCTGACTTTCTCTCTAAATATATCCTAAACCTGTGTTTTGCTCACTTTGTATGGCAACTCCTGTTTGTATTAGACTAAACTTTAAGTTTTCTATAAACTGTCTAAACTTTTTCTATATATTAAATGCCCTACCCCCCATTATACAACTTGAATCCATAGAAACCTTCAAATCCACCCTAAAAAAGCACTTCCTTACCAAATAAGTCTGTCCTTGTGCTGAAAATCTGACCACATTAAACAAATTATAAGACTTTGCTGAATACTGTGACTTGTTTCAATTATAAGTAATAATTGATAAATCCACTGAAATCCTGACTTTTATATATCAGATCAGTATGACAAACATTGTATTGTCTCTTTAGCTATTATTAGGGTAAATGCTAAATTTCCTACATGTTGGAAGTTCATAAGTGACCTGCTTATTATGAATGTATTTTCTGTCTTTTTGCCTACATGCAGTGAATGCCATTAAGAATACTGCATTGTGTATATTAACACTAATTAGATTGTATAAATCATTCTACTGTCTGTACTTTCTACAGACAGTGTACTAATAATCCCTTAGAAATATAGAGAAATGTATTAAAATGTACAAAATGTGTTTATTCTGTTTTATAATTGTAAATAATCTTGTTGTAAAAATCTTATTTTTGCAAATGGAACTTTTGTGCCCTAGCCTCCACTGAAAACGGGTTTCTGACCCAGTGGACTTTCCTAGTCAATAAATGTCAATAAATAAATAAATAAATAATCATATACATTGTATCAATTTTTAACCAATGTTTTTATCTTATGTCTAATTTGTTCTAACTATTTAATCTGTAGATGTTCTTGTTTTATTTTTGAAGATTGTAAAAGTGTTGTTCTTAAGTGTTTTTTTAATAATTTGGAGCGTTTCTCCCTGGGCCTCCACTGAAAATAGGCTTCTATCCAGTCAGACTTTCCCGGTAATCAAATGTCAATAAATAAATAAATTCAATAAAATTGTCCACATGTGGAGCCAAAATGAGTTGTAAGATCTGTCATGTAATGAGATGGTCTGTAATGAGATGGTCTGTAGAGAGAGCCAAAGTAATTTGTTACTATTTATTTTATTTTGTCTTACATTTGTTTACCAGGCAAGTCCGACTGGACAGTAGTCCTTTTTCAGTGGAGATCCTGGGAGAAAAGTTGCACATATAAACATATAACAGTACATAATTTGAAAAGCAGTATAGACTAATGATCATGTGTACATGTTGACGATATATATGACCCCGTACACCCCTCTTATCTACCCTCCTCTATACCTCCCCAATAATAATCAACCTCCACAAAACTGACTTAACCAAACTGAAATCTTGATGTAATAAAATAACAAGGTTTGCTACTCGTGAATCCTGTGGGTCACATCACTGTGCATCCCTTAAACAACTGAAGTGGCTCTTCCCCAGCTTCTACCTTTAATCAGCTAATCTTTGCACACAAAATGCTCTACCAATCTGATAAATCCCCTGCTCTCCAAAATACTATACATCCATATACCACTTCCAGCAACCAACACCTTCTAGATACCACCAAAGGCAACAACTTAGCTGGGAATTCTCTCTTTTCCACCTATGTTCCTAAGATATAGAATAAACTGCCATGCCAAGTAACTTCAAACACCTCCATCTCACAATTTAAAAAGCTCCTTAGGTCACACTTAACAGCCACCTGGCTATGTTCTTGAAACTCTCCAGGATAGGTCTCCCTTAGTCTCCCTGCAAATTACTGTCCTTGAAAATAGCCTTTGGTATCATTTAATTGTATTCTACTGATTATGAAGTCTAATGTGAATTCTTCCAGCTCATTATATCTTCCGCTATAATGTATCTGTTGCTTGCTATCAAATGCATTATGTATCTCTTACTTGCTATCAATGTGGTAATGCCTAAATGTTTAACTTCTGTCATGTCTGTAATTGATACTTCTGTATCTCTTCTACATGTTTGTTAACTCCTTAATTTGCTATAAATGGAGCTTTTCTCCCCAGGCCTCCTCTGAAAAAGAACCTGTGTCCAGTTGTACTTTCCCAGTAAACAAATGTAAAATAAAATAAATAATAAATAATATATGAAGATCTTATATGACAGAGGGGATGTACCTAACAGGATTTTAAGAATTTCTACATAGGCAGGAGAATGCACAAAATTATAAAATGCATGAGTAACATAGAAACATAACATATATCTATAACATAATAATATAGTAACATATAATAAAAATCATAGTTCTTATTAACAATGATAAGGTAAATCATATATCATAAAGGAAATGAACCAAACTGTATAGTACCATTCTACAAGGAAAAAGGAGAAATGGGTATTGCCCATTTGTAGATTAAGACATTAAACATTATATACAGAGACTAAAGAGAGGTCAGCAATAGTCATTTCAGTGTTTAAGGCTAAGAGGATGGAAGCTGTTATCCTGCAGTAGTGCACACGCATAGTTACGTAACAGGTGAGTTTTGAGGACAGAAGCTGTTATCTTGCAGTAGTGCACGAGCATAGCTACGTAATAGGTGAGTTTTGAGGACGGAAGCTGTTATCCTGCAGTAGTGCACACGCATAGCTACATAATAGGTGAGTTTTGAGGATGGAAGCTATTATCCTGCAGTAGTGCACGTGCATAGCTATGCAATAGGTGAGTTTTGAGGACGGAAGCTGTTATCCTGCAGTAGTGCACACGCATAGCTACATAATAGGTGAGTTTTGAGGATGGAAGCTATTATCCTGCAGTAGTGCACGTGCATAGCTATGCAATAGGTGAGTTTTGAGGACGGAAGCTGTTATCCTGCAGTAGTGCACGTGCATAGCTATGCAATAGGTGAGTTTTGAGAACGGAAGCTGTTATCCTGCAGTAGTGCACACGCATAGCTACATAATAGGTGAGTTTTGAGGATGGAAGCTATTATCCTGCAGTAGTGCACACGCATAGCTATGTAATAGGTGAGTTTTGAGTCTTTTTATTTTAATGAGATAAACTGGTAGTAGAAGTTGTAATATAAGGCAGTGTGTTCCAGGTTTTTTTCCAACTTTTATTTTATTGTATTTTTCCAATACGTTATGTACAAAAAACTTACAACATGACAATTCCTTATGGACAGATAACCCTTGATATAACAATTAACAAATAAATGCCATTTAATTTCTTGTCTTGAAATAACATTTTAGTTTCTAAGGAGTCAGGTTAAAAGGTACATACTGTTTGAATAGTTGGAGTAAAACAGGTCAGGTTTTAGCTATATAGTTTGAGTAAAGGGGATGTCTAGTAGTATTATTGGCTTTGGTTACATTTATTAGTGGTTTGTTGCTAGAGCAAAGGGTCCTCTGCTGGAGTACAGATGTAGTATATTTTGGAGGGCAGGGGTTTTCTGTGGTTGGTTGAGAATTTTATGGGCCATAGTTTATTATAGAGTAAGATTTGAGGAAGTTCTAACCAGTTAAGTGGTTAGGGTGCTGTACAGTGGTGTGACCAGAAGGAGGAGTCCATGGCAAACTTGGCAATTTTGTTATAACAGGAATCTAATTTTGCTAGGTCTGATTTGCAGAGATTAGTGAGAATAGGTGAGGCATAAAGGAGAGATGAGACGTGTTTCTGCTATGGCTGATTTTGAGTTTTTTTGTAAGTTAATGTTTATTTCTATACAATATACCAAGTTTTTTTGTGTGCTTTCTTTATGGTTTGTGAAATATTGATATCAAATCTCATGTTGTTATCTATCGTAACCTCCAGGAGTTTGGTGTCAGCTATGGGTGAGATGACCGTATAGTTTCTGGACCTAATGTTAAAGGGGTGGGGGGGTACAGCAGATGTTGTAAGATGGAAAAGCACAAGTTTAGTTTTGTTAAGGTTCAGAATTAGCTGGGTATTGGTTAGACATGCTTTGACTGCAGTAAAGCAGTTTTGTGTTAGTGATTGTAGTTCTTGTATAGTGGGGGCAGTACAAATTAGTGTGCAGTAGTCTGCGTACTGAACCACTGTAGCTTGTGGTGCTGAAGTATGGAGAGTGTTAATAAATATAGAGAAGTGTAGTGGACCCAGGATGGAACCTTGAGGAGCACCTAGGGGCCCAGCATGGAACCTTGAGGAGCAACTAGGGGCCCAGGATGGAACCTTGAGGAGCACCTAGGGGCCCAGGATGCAACCTTGAGGAGCACCTAGAGGCCCAGCATGGAACTTTGAGGAGCACCTAGGGGCCCAGGATGGAACCTTGAGGAGCACCTAGGGGCCCAGGATGGAACCTTGAGGAGCCCCTAGGGGCTCAGCATGGAACCTTGAGGAGCACCTAGGGGCCCAGCATGGAACCTTGAGGAGCACCTAGGGGCCCAGGATGGAACCTTGAGGAGCACCTAGGGGCCTAGCATGGAACCTTGAGGAGCACCTAGGGTAACAGGCAGAAGAGGAGACAGGTTTTGTTGGCATTGTACTGCTTGCTGGCAGCCTTTTAGATAGTTTTGGAACCAAGCAAGAGTAGAACTGTCTTGGATTTAGTTCAGAGAATGTACTAAGTAGTTTGCTGTGTGAGATCATGTCAAAGGCTTTAGATAGATCAAGAAAGATAGGGGATACAACATCGCCATTGTTTCTGTGATGGTTAACTGTGTTATTGAAGGACAGTAGCACAGTGGTGGTACTGTGGAAGGGACGAAAGTTGTGTTGAGTATTGGACAGAAGTCTATTAGTGTGTAGATAGTCCATCAGTTGTTTGTGTATACATTTCTGTAGTATTTTGGACAGAAGGGAAAAGATAGCTATTGAACAATAATTGGACAGTTCTGCTGAATTGCCTCCTTTGTGTAGTGGAATAATATAGCAATAACCCATGCCTGGGTGTGGGTAATGCTGGATTTACCCACGGTTGGCGTGGTTTGGTCCCAAGGCTTAAGCCCGGGGACCAAACAAAGCCAACCATGGGTAAATACAGCATTACCCACACCCAGAAGTGGGTTATTGCTATTATACCATGACATTATTTAAGAAAAGAAACTATTACTTTTCTTAAATAATGGCATAGTATAATGCCTGTTTGCTGCCCTTCCGCAGATGTCTGGCATCCGCGGCAGTTCTGATGTACTGCGCGCCTGCGCAGTACACCAGAGCTGTGGGCAAAAGCAACAGAAAAAGCAAGATCTCCGTTGCTTTTTTTTAGTGTTTCACTATGTTAATTGGGTTTAACATAGCGAGACAGCTTTAAAATAAGCAACGGAGATGTTCGTTGCTTATTTTAAAACTGTCTCGCTATGTTAAACCCATTTAACATAGCGAAACACTAAAAAAAAAAACAACGGAGATCTTGCTTTCTCCATTGCTTTTTTTTTAAAACCTGTCTCGCTATGTTAAATGAGTTTAGCATAGCGAGACAGCTTAAAAATAAGCAACGGAGATTTCCGTTGCTTATTTTAAAGCTGTCTCATATGTTAAACCCATTTAACATAGTGAGACAGTGTTTTAAAAACCGAGTTATACTAATGGAAAAAAGTCTGGGCGACCGGACCTTTTTCCATTAGTATAACTCGATTTACAATGGGCACGCTGGCCAATCAGCGTGCACGTTTTGGAATAATAATGGGGGGTCATGGTATAATATGAGGTTTTCCAAACAGCAGGGAGCTGATGTTCTGAAATGGATCTGTTGATAAGGATGGATACTGGGTAGGCGATTCCACTGGCAGTGATTCTGAGAAAGTCTGCTGGTAGTTTATCAGCAGCTAGAGTCATGGGCTTTAGTTTTTTTAGCAATTTTTTACCATGTCAGTTATGACTGCTTGTATGTCAAAACTGTAGTCATTGTTCTGAGATATTGGCTCATCAGGTGCAGCGATGGGGATGTGATTAGTAGAGAAGGCTAAAATAGTCTTGGTGAAATACTTATTGAATTGGGTAGCTATGTTATCTGGGTTAGTAGTAGATGGGGAGGGAGTGCTAGCATACCTGGTAGGAGAATTTTATTAATAGCCGTCCAAAATTTTTGTGGGTTGTTTTGGTGTTTAAATTGGATATCATAGTACTAGCTTATTTTATCTTGTTTGAATATTCTCCTTGTCTTATTTCTGAGTTAACAGAAGAAACAGTCAAATTCACTGCAGTGAAATCCAGAAGATATTAGCTGGCAGGATGCAAAAAACACATACACCAAGTGAAAAAACGCTAGTTTATTTTACACATGATAAAGCTTTCAGGAAACACCCTTCATCAGTATTCAGAGCTCATTTAACAAACTACTTAATATTTCCAAATGAAACACACCACATGACACAGCCACCAGTAATAAAATGCAAATAATTAAATGATTAGTACCATATCTACTTTTAAAATCTTACCATATACTTAAAAATACATTTAAATATTTTTTCATAAAAACTAATAAATATAGTTTTCATTTATACTCCTCCTGCTTAACAACTAATATTGGTCTTAATGTTACCATGTTATTAAGCACAGAGTATTTATCTGCTTCTAATCTAATAATCCAGCTGTATTCTGATATATCTAATATATTATTTATATCCCCTCCTTGTAAATTCCTATAGACCTCCTCTAACACCTTAAATTTAAAATCACGTGCTGAGCCCTTATCCAAGATGTGCTTAGCTAAAGCATTCACAGCTACACATCTTCTAATGTCTGAATTGTGTTCAGTAATATGATCCTTTAGACGTCTTGAACATTTACCCGCATAATGACATTCACATTCTGTATATGTCGCTAAATACACTATGGTAGCGGCATTGCATGATGCTTGACACTTAATCTCATATTTCACATTTGTTAGAGGATGCTGAAAATCTGTTTTAACACAGATACTTTTACAACAGCTACAGTCATAGCATAAAAGTGTACCACACTTATTTATTACTGGTACTACTAAACTAACATTAAAATCTTTATAACATAACTGTCTCTTTAGATTTATACTATTCCTATAAGCAAATCTTGGTTTATTGTCCAACATACTCAACAACTCAGGCATAGCTGTCAAGATTCGCCATTTTTTTCTTATAACACCCTCGACCTGCTTTGCCATAGTAGTGTATGTAGTAACATATCTAAGTGAGACTGCCATATCATTCCTAATTATTAACTTTACATGAAGTCAAATGTAGAACACAGATGGAAGAATTAGCTGAACAATTTATAAGCAGAGAGTATAAGGAAGACATCATTTGAAATGGATTAGGTATGTACTTGATAATAGGTTACATACTGTCACCCCTTTTTTGGGGGAGCCAGCAATGCAGTCAATAATAAGGAATGACATGTCAGTGATCTGAATTCTTGGCTTAGCAATGGGGCAATGTCAGATATGATTCTCTAAGATCTGGGAGGTACTAGTATATTCAAGATATCTAGGAAAGTTGAGTTAAAAAAAGCTCACATCATCCTCTAGGGAAAGTTGCTTAAGAGGTGCCTAGTTACATTGTTTGGGGGGGGGGGATTTTGGGGGTTGAAGTTTATTTTATTCCTAATCAAATGGTAAGTAGTTTGCTTTGATGGGTATATATGATGCCTAAGCAGGAATTTTGGGAAGTGGTCACTAAGGCTGTCTGGGAGACAGCCAGAGTGAAAGGAGAGGGATGGTCTATTTGTTAATACCCAATCAAGAATAGATTGTTTATTAGATGACTTGTCAATTCTGGTGCGTGTTTGAATAATTTGGGGGCTCCATAGAGGTTGATGTGGTTAGTAGCATTTTTAGAGTTACAGGTTAACCAGCCTATATTAAAATCACCCATGATTATTGTTTCCTGGAAAGTGTTTTAGTGGTCCAATGCAGTACGTTTTCTAGTGTGGAGAGGTTGTTTCTGGGTGGTATGCAAGTTTGCATTGTATTTACCTGCTTTTTGGAATAAATTTTTAGTTTGGAAAAAAATCACCTCAGCATTCTCAAAGATAGGGGGATTTTCATTAGAGATTTCTAGGGTAAGGTGATTTTTAAATGGTATGACCATACCACCCCTTTTGCCCTTTTTGTCTACCCGTAGGATATGTACCCAGGGGGTAGAATTCCCTTATCACTAGAGTCAGGTTTTAGCCAGGTTTCAGTTATTAGTGCTATATTGGGTGAGTATAAAGAGAGACTGATATGGAGTTCATGGATTTTGTTTGCAATGGTTTTAGTACTGATGTTTCTCCTATATAAACAGATGGAAGTTCACTGGTGGTTGACTGAGGTAAGGTACGTATAACCTGGTGAACCTTTCTTCTCATTATGTGGTAGCATGTCTGTCTGAGAGAGATATACAGATAGAAGCCTGATAACCTAGCAAAGACCTGTACAACACCAGAAAGGCCTGGGAGTCTGAAGAAGGATAGCCTGGAGCAATGCCAGATACACTGGCAAGGAAAGACTGAACACTTGGAATGAATGAGACTTTGAATTGTGAGTTACTGAACTTTAATGAACTATTGAAGTTTTGCCATTTAAGTGACATTATGACTATATGAAAACATCGCACATATTTAGTTCAATAAAGGAATAATTTAATCTATAAAGGCATCTTTTGCATGTTCTGTGAAAGGCAATAATTCGTAATCAGTCTCTGGCTTATAATGTTTTATTGTTTCTTTCTTATAGGCACTTATAGGACTTCGGCACAGTTTGTCTATGAAATGTGCAAACTACCCAAAAGAAACACAGTTCCTCGGCTGAAGTGAACACAATAAAAACACACTTTAATTATATGAAATTTTAAAGATGTTAAACTTGTCAACTTAAGCAATGTCGTTTTCTTCTACTGAAAACTTCATCAGATCTGATTTTGATTTAATTGATTTCAACAATGGATTTAACATCTTTACAATTTCATATAATTAAAGTGTGTTTTTATCATGTTCGTTTCAGCTGAGGAACTTTGTTTTTTTTAGGTACTTGTTTATTGGCTGTGTGGTTTTCTTTGTGAAATACACAAACTAGTCGGCAAGGTACGTATAACCTGGTGACCCTTTCTTCTTATTATGTGCATTCGGCTTAGACTGACTCATGCATCAACAGATCTCTGCTGTACAAAGGTCCTTCTCAAGTGTGATTATTTAAAATAAGAAATATATAATTAATATAATATAATATAACAGTCATCATCATCTTCTTTCGGCTGTTCCCATTAGGGGTCGCCACAGAAGATTACCTGTTTCCATTTCTTCCTGTCCTCTGCATCTTGCTCTGTCACACCAACCATCTGCATGTCCACTCTCACCACATCCATAAACCCTATCTTAGGCCTTCCTCTTTTCCTGTTACCTGGTAGCTTCATCCTTAGCATCTTTTTCCAATATACTCAGCATCCCTCCTCAGCACATGTCCAAATCAATGTAATCGTGCCTCTCTGGCTTTGTCTCCAAACCTTCCAACCTGGGCTGACCCTCTAATATACTTATTCCTAATCCTGTCCACCCTCATCACACCCAGTGCAAATCTTAACATCTTTAATTCTGCCACATCCAGCTCAAACTCATGCCTTTTTGTTAATGCCACTGTCTCCAACCCATATAACAAAGCTGGTCTCACTACCCTCTTGTAGACCTTCCCTTTCACTCTTACAGGTACTCGTCTGTCACAAATCACTCCTGACACTTTTTTCTCCACCCACTCCATCCTGCCTGTACTCTCTTCTTCACCTCTCTTCCACACTCACCGTTACTCTGAACTATTGACCCCAAGTATTTAAACTCATCCACCTTAGCCACCTCTACTCCTTGCATCCTCACCATGCCTCTATCCTCCCTCTCATTCACACACATATATTCTGTCTTAGTCCTGCTGACCTTCATTCCTCTTCTCTCTAGAGCATATCTCCATCTCTCCAGGGTCTCCTCCACCTGTTCCCTACTCTCACTACAGATCACAATGTCATCTGCAAACATCATAGTCCACGGGGACTCCTGTCTGATCTCGTCTGTCAACCTGTCCATCACCATTGCAAATAAGAAAGGGCTCAGAGCTGATCTTTGATGTAACCCCACCTCCACCTTAAACGCATCCGTCACTCCCACTGCAGACCTCACCGCTGTCACACTACCCTCGTACATATCCTGTACCACTCTTACATACATTTCTGACACTTCTGACTTCCTCATACAATACCACAACTCCTCTCTAGGCACCCTGTCATATGCTTTCTCTAAGTCTACAAACACACAATGCAACTCCTTCTGACATTCTCTGTATTTCTCCATCAACACTCTCAGAGCAAAGATCGCATCTGTAGTGCTCTTTCCCGGCATGAAACCATACTGCTGATCACTAATCATCACGTCCCTTCTTAACCTTGCTTCCACTACTCTTTCCCATAACTTCATGCTGTGACTGATCAATTTAATCCATCTGTAGTTACTACAGCTCTGCACATCACCCTTATTCTTAAAAATCGGTACCAAAACACTTTTTCTCCATTCCTCAGGCATCCTCTCACTTTCCAAGATTTCATTAAACAATCTGGTTAAAAACTCCACTGCCATTTCACCTAAACACCTCCATGCTTCCACAGGTATGTCATCTGGACCAACAGCCTTTCCAATATAACAGTAATATATTTATTGTACCGTAATTTACTCTGGCATTCACCCTGCAATCATTACAGTGCCTGTTCACATTATCTGTGAATGTTTGTAGACATCAGTAAAACGCAGGAAATTGTAAATTAAAAAATTGCAAATATGCAGTAACAATACAAGTTTCATTTGCATGAATGTTATGTAAATGAGCTCTGATTGCTGCAAGCTCCTTCAGATACAGTTGTTGCTTTGGAGAAGTAAGAACAAATGCTGACCTTTCAGACCTATCATTGAGTATAATGCCGCCTTCAACATGTACTTGACCAGACATATGCAACAGTTGCAACCCCCCTAAAGCTTCCTTATCAGGAATACACACACACACACACACACACACACACACACACACACACACACACACACACACACACACACACACACACACACACACACACATACACACACACACACACACACACACACACACACACACACACACACACACACACACACACACACACACACACACACACACACACACACACACACACACACACATACATGCATGCATGCACACACCCACACACACACACACACACACACACACACACACACACACACACACGCACACACACATGCATACTCAAAGCCCTCTCTATATACATGGTCTCCTACAGGTTACTGGGAGGTGACCTATGCCTGGGATACAAGGCAGCCTCACGTCCAGCTCTTATGGACTTTTTGTACACCTGTAAAATGAACATCATCAGAACCAATAGAACTATGGATTTAAAATTTTGCTTTCGACATAAATAAGATATACCAGTTAAACAGATATGCAACTCAGATGCTCTGCAAAGGCTCCCCATTCATGTAAAGAAGTACCCATCCCTAACCAATGGATGGGAAATCAGAAATTCACCCCGGGTCTGGTTGCCATGTCTCTGATGGACAGAGACAGATAATAATGCCCAAACTAATATATCTCTTCCTAATAAATGCCCATGATACAGGGGCACAATTGGGCTGGGTTGCATGGCTAGGCATATAAAGGCCGTGGTGGTCATTAGCTCAGTATATACCTATGGACCTATGAATCTTGTTATTATGGTAACTGTGCAGGGGAGGAGGGCACCTAACCAAATGAAATGGTTTGGGAATACACATAAACCAACACAGTGTGAGCCCCAAATGCTATATAATATGGCAGTACAAAGGTTTCAAAAGGTATTAAAAGGCTGAACAGAAGTGATGAAAAAGAAAAGTAAAGTTTAAAGAAGATGTAAAGAGGAGCTTGACTGTAAGAGTGAAATCTTTAGATTCACTGCCTATCTATAAATCATAATATAAATAGGCAGACCAACATCAAGAGAAAATGTGAACGTCATATGTGTTGGTATGGTCTGGGGTACTCAGAAGA
>NC_056747.1:1347744321-1347778886 GCF_019279795.1 Protopterus annectens
TGGGGAGAAGCCCCTCCTCCCCCACGTGTATCTATATATCTATCTATATCTATCTATCTATATATATATATATATATATAGAGAGAGAGAGAGAGAGAGAGAGTAACTCCACAGCCTCACCTACATGAAAAAGGGGAAAATCTCCAAAAAGAATGGCATCACTGTCTACACACACCAAGAAACTGCATAAGCAGTGATTTCCTATGAAAACCAGTGAATTGAGAGAGTTTGACTTTGCCAAGATGAACTCCACCAGACAGGAACGTATCCACATTCTACTTGACAAGGTATAGGAAAACAGACCTGAGATCAGTAATTCATCACAGTTTAAATAACAATGTTTAAGATATAGAAATGCACACTTACTGCAATACCCAGCAGTTGATTCCCAGGAAGTCCTCTAACATCCAACTTTTTCTACAATGCTGATTTATTTTTCTACATGACCCCTTCAATCCAAGCAACTAAACATGTCAAAATAGCACCCATATTCTGAAGTTACCTGACTTCATCATAATAACATTGTTAAAACTGTCCGGGCCACTGAGGCATGCCATACACCAAGCTCTACAGCCATTGGCCAATATATGGGTATGTCACCCACAGAATGCCACCCCAGGTCCTAAATGGGCAGTACAGTGTCACTCAAGCTAGTTTGCTGCCTATGTAGTTTTGACAGGGGTGTCCTATGTTCTGTAGTTTCCAGCATAGCAGAAAATTGGGGTTTATGTTAAATCATTGAATGCTTAAAAAAGTGAACAATGATTTGTTGAACCCATGTAAGCGAAAGCTTACAATCTCGAATGCTTAGAACAGCAATTTTCTTTCAAAGGGAAAAAAATTGTTGTTCCACAAAACAAAAACATTTTTTTTAAAACATTACATAAAGTGGGGGGCTTCACCTCCACATCCCCCTACTTAAATATACCAACTCTGAGATCGCACTACAGTCACGAAAACAGTAAACTAACGGAAGCGGCCAACTGATATCTTTCACAGGGAAAGCATTCGCTTATATGCCATTTCGCTACTTTGCCTTTTCATGCTTTCAAGTTCAATCAAGACACATTCGAAAGAACGCGTCTTCGATCATTTAATATGAACCCGAAAATTGGGCAGTAAAAGAAAGAGGGAGGTCTATGCTAGCACTGTCAGTAATCCCTCTTAGAACTGGGTGCTGAATTAGATTGTTTGCTAATTAAAAAGAAAACTGGTAGTTATAGCAGGTGTCAGGCAGGCAGGCAGGTCTAATTGTCACTTGTTTTCATCTTTCTGCAAGATATATAGCTGGTAAAAATGGATATCTAATACAAATACCAGAGCTGCAAATCTGAAAGATGTTTGATGGACGTTATAAAGACGTGTCTGGAGCGTTTTTCCCCAGGCCTCCACTGAAAATTGGCTCATTCCAAGTTGGACTTTCCCGGTTAACAAATATAAAATAAATAAATAAATAAATTTGTACAGACAAGACTTTCGATCCTATGTTGCCTGTATGATTTGTTAGATGAAAATGAAATGTGCAAATAATATTGAATAGCTTCCTCTTTCTGTCTACCATCAGAAATGTGTCACACAAAAAAAATGTGTGTAAACAGTCATAGTTTGAGGCTTTAGTTGCGATCCCAATCCCATAACTTATTTTGCCCATTTAGTTGTCTTTATTGCTTACTTTTCTGAATGAGTGAGCAGTAGAAGTTGTGTAACAACTGATCATGGTCTTAAAACAAAGTAAAGAAATAAATAACCCTTTGCTGCTGTGTTTAACAGCCCTCTACTTAAAATTTAAAGTGAAGGATGCGTTTTGTCTTCCTTTGGTGGACAGCATTCTGCAAGGATCTGAGTGCATGTTCTAGCATTCCCTGGTGTGTACATCTGGCAATTAACAAGATTTTGTGGACATGCACAGTAAAAGAAACTGAAGCCTCTGAGAGACGCTGTGCACATTTAGCATTATCTGGCTGGACTGCTTTATTGTAAATATTTTTAACCTTTTTCTTCTCTGCTCCTTTCATTTCATTCCTTATTGTCTAAACAAGATAATATACATGGTTTCTTTGAAAAAGATTTTAAATGAGGAAGACTCCTTTTTCCTTTAGTGTCGGGAATGCTCAGTGTACCAGGGTCCCCCCATGCTGTTCCCCTCAAATCCATACTAGCTAGTGTCATGAAAGCACTTATCCTGTGATAAGTAGGTTAGCCCTTCGTTCGGGAGTTTCTCCATAATTTTCTATGCAACTAAAGTCAGACTAAAATGTTATTTCCTCGAGTTATTTAAGGCCCATCCTTAGGCCGTAGCAAACCAACAAATTTATCAAGCAAGAGTATACTACATTACAATTCTACAAAGTTACAATTCAGATACTTAGTTGTCCCTCTAACCCTACCCAGCTCAATATTCTACTATTCTACTTTTTTTGTTACTCTGTTGTGATGGTGTATTTTCATTTATTCTACCTTTCAGCTTTTAATCTCATATCCTACCTCCCCTCCTCTTCCTAGTTAGTTTCATTCAACCATTCTAGGTTTCTGTATTTACATCCCACTTTTGTGTCTCCACAACTGCAACCCCCCTTTCCTAATTTAAAGAAAATGTAGGCAAATTTATTTCCTGTAAAATTGTTATATGTGTATATATATATATATATATATATATATATATATATATATATATACACAAGTGTTCAGTTTATATGGTATTGTGATTCCGTTGTGATAATGGAGATTTCCTCCTGAGGGCTCCACTGAATATGAGCTGTGACTTAGAAGGCCGACCTGGTAACACATGACCCCTGGCTTCATTTCACAGTCACCTCTTTCCTATCACTTTTATCTCCTTTGTGTGTATCATCTTACTTTCCTTCAGAATATTTGTTTATATATGTATTTATTTATTTATTTGAAATTTGTTAAGCACGAAAGTGAACTGGTTAATTAACCTTTTTCATTCATGGCCCGGTCTCCAGAGGATCAAAGTATATAATGCAATAAAAAATAAACTGATAATAATATCCTACTGGATGCATGGCTTGGATATGGCTCTCCCCTCTGGTTGCTACTGTTAGGGTGTCATCCATGATAATACAAAATAGGAAAAATTCAAGTACAGGTGAGAAGGTGCTTTAAAGTGTGAAATGCCCCCCCCCCCCCCCCCCCGTGAAGGGGAAGGTCACACACCAGCATTCAGAGACACCTACAACTTACCCCTGTCTGGCTCTTTACTGCTATAAATATTTTAGGTAATTGTAGTATCTGTCGAGTATTAAGAACATTGCATAGGCAAGGCTGCATGTACAGTGGGCATGCATGGCTTACCTGTGGTTCACTGATGTACGCTCCCTCTGTGTGGGCTGCCTTCATGTTTAACATCCCTGAGCATTAGGGGATACATCTGTAGCTGTGCTTCTCCCACTCTGCAGAGCTTGCCTTATCACTAGTTTGCAGTGGGGCACCTTTACTTCTAGTCTGTGTCTTTTAACAGCCATGGCAAAACTTTCCCTCAACACATTTGTTTTACCTTTGTTGGGCTTGGTGTGTAGAAACACTGGGCTTGAAAAAGCTCAGGCTGATTGTCTCCAACTAAAGAGGGATGTGTGCCCACGTCTCTCCTCTCTGACCCCCTATTCCCCAGCTGCCCCCACTCCACTCATGTAGTCACACTGCTCTCCTCCCACTATTTAATGACATCACAAACCTGCTTAAAAACAATGCTACATCTCAGGACATGTCATACCATCCACCACAGTAGTATTGATATCCTCTTCCCTCCTCACTTCCTGTCTTACTCAGTGTTACTCTGTTAATACAGCATCCACCACAGCCTTCTGTGCCTTCCAGTGTGCATTAAGGTTTCCTCTGGGTGCTCCAGTACCCTTCTACCTAGGCTTCCACTAAAATAGCCTTTATCCTAGTCAGACTTTTCTGGTAAACAAATGTTAAATAAAAATAACTCCCCAAAAATTCTGGTCATTCATTAAATAAATTTTACACCCAGGAATTAACAATATCCTTAGCCCTTGCCCCAATAACTCCCACTGAGAATCAGCCATGAAGATTAACTTGTATTTCACTGATAGCATAGCTGCCCCCACCAACGAACCCTTTCCTGACTCCCCTAACTGATGCTACCCCCAACTACTAATACTCCCACCCCCAATTTAAAGCCAATTGCCACCTCCTTCCTAACAAAATAGTATTAAAACTTAAACAGTGCTCACCCTCTGCTGATAACCTTCCTGATGAATACTTCAAAATTACCGCCATTGCATATCCCTACTCCAGGAATCCTATATTCCTACCATCTGGAAAAACAACTCTCATCCCTCTCCACAAAGGTGACACTTCTACTGAAATATCGAATTTCAGACCCATTGCCATTTTATTTCCCCCTCTCAAAAATATTTGAAATTTGTGTCCATACACAACTACTCCAGCATCTGTTAAAGAAACAATTACTAACACTCAACATGGTTTCTACACCTGACCATAGCACAACAACCGATAACAAAAAAATAAAGCCAAGGATATAGGTAAACTTGTACCTTCTTTATCCCTGTACTTAAGAAATGTTTTTGACACTGTCTCTCATAAAGAACACCTACAACAATTGTCCACATTGGATATCTCACAACCTGCTTTTCAGTGGTTTAATAATTAGGATCATAAGTTGATATGATCATAGGAAGTTACTAGGGTAATGGCCCTAGTGCCCTTACAAGCCTAGCTAAGTTCTACCCTCATTTCCAGGATCAGCACCTATTGCTCTTGTCCCCTGGGGTGAATTTATGGTCACCCATCCAATCATCCAGATTGCTTTTGAAGAGGGCCAATGAGGTGCTCTGTTTGACAGGAAGTGGGTGTCTGTTCAAAGGTGTGGTAACCTCTGAGAGACAAATCTGTCCCTCCAGCAGGTTCTATTAATGTCACATACCAGGTTAAGGTCTTTAGAGTGACTAACCCGTGCACTATTTGATTTTTGGATTTGCAGCATTTCCAATAAAGCAGGGTCAGAGAATGTCTTGTATGAGCAGTCCGTATGAAACAGAATGAAGTGACAGTGATTTCAGATGATGCACATAGGACAGGTGCTGAAGACCTTGAATTTTTCTTGTGAGAAACCTTTGTGGTCTTTCCAATTGCTGCAGGTGCTTGGAAAGGTACATACCAAAAGATGCATCGTACTCAATTATCAGCCTGATAGAGGGGTTCTAACGTTTTTGTATTCTAGAGGCAATCCCCTTACTTATGAGATGAGCAATACAGAATTCCCTTCTTACCACTGTGGAGACATGGTGATCAATGGTAAGGTTGCTGTTAACCTGTGTGCCCAGGTCTCCCATCACTGAGTGCGTACTTAAGATGTTGCTATTGATGTGGTAGTTAGCAGGAACATCACTCGTACTGAAAGGGATGATAATACATTTTTTTGCATTGAGTTCAAGGCCATGACTTTGGCACCAATTATTTGTTTGCGTAAGACCCTCTTGTAGAATGTTGACATCATTTTGAGAGTCTATGACTGCTCCCAGTTTGCAGTCATCAGCGAACTTTGTCAGCCACAGACCTTTAGCTTATGCTTGTACTTTGAAGAAATAGATTCCAAACAGTAGAGGTCCCAGGACAGATCCCTGTGGAACACCGCTGGTTGCAGGTCTGCTGTTGGAGGTGGATTTCCTATTTTGACTATATGGGTTCTATCAGTGAGCCAGTAAGTGACTTATCTAATGATATAATGGTTGATACCTAGCTGGGTGAGTTTGTCAATGATGCCCAAGTGCAGGATAGTGTCAAATGCCTTTGCTAAGTCTAGGTAGGCTCTATGCACAGATTTCCACTCATCCAGGGCCTTAGACACTGTCTCGAAGAAGTCCACCAGGTTTAATAGGCATGATCTCCCTTTCACAAATCCAAACTTGAGTTGGGTCAAGTTTTTGGAGATTACCTATATCTTTGTTGATAAGGTCCATGATGATTCATTCCATGGCCTTGCAGATAAGGCTAGTTAGGCTAAAAGGTCTATAGTTCCCAGGGTGAGTGGAAGCACCATCTCTGTGCAAGGGAATAATGGTGACCATTTTCCATTCAGTTGGGATGAAGCCAGTGCTTAGATTATGACTGAAAAGAGTACCCAATGGTGTTGCTAATTCTTGTTGGAGCACATGTAGGACACAGCCTGGGATGTTATCCAGTCCCATAGATGCTGTGCTTTTGGCCTTAGAGAGGGCATTTACGAGAGATACAAGATAGGAGACAGGTGGTAGGGAAGTCATGGGGCACATTTGTTGGGGACAGGGGAGTGAAGATTTCACAGAACCAGAATCAGTATATGTGGTATCATTACCGACCAGTTCGGCATAAATCTGGCCTTTCCTTTTAGGTTACAGATGTAACTAAAGAATGCCTTATGGCTGTCCTTAGTTGAAGCTAATTTAGATTCATAGTTTGCTTTGCAGGACTTCACAAGAAGTCTTATTTGCTTGTTAAGCTAAGGGCGGAGTGTTTGCAGTTTAGGCCTCACTCCCTCTTACTCTTAGACAACAATTTCTTCCTCTTATTGTAAAGCCTTTTAATGGCAGTTGTCTACCAGGCAGATTTGCTCTTCCTTGAGGAACTTGTTTTGATCATATCAGGTAAGGCCTAGTCAATTCATTTATACAAGTGTTTGTATAAAGCATTGGTGTAGGACTCGGCATAGTTGCCAGTTCCATCTGAGGGGGGAGATCCAGTGAAGCTATTTATGCCATCCCATAAGAGGTTATAATCTGCTTTAGAGAAGTTTTTTAGTTTAGTTGCTGCTGGGGGGGGTGATGGTTACTTTGAATAAGACTGATTTGTGGTCAGATCACACCAAGGAAGACCTCACAGTGGGAATGCTACAGTGGTCCCCCATATTGGTAAGCACCAGATCCAAGATGGTGGCACCCCTTGTGGGAGTGTCAACCAGCTGGTCCAGGGAATTAGAGTTAACAAAGTCTAGGAACCTTTGGGCATCTCAGTTTGAGCACGAGTAATTTACCAGTCAATGGATGGGTAGTTAAAGTTGCCTAAAACCATGGTGTTTGGATGTATCTTGCTAGACTCAAGTATATCCAAACTGGCAAAGTGGGTATCCTGATTCTTGGAGGGGGTCCTGTAGCTGGCAATGACTTGAATAGGTGTCCTACCAACAGATAATTGCACCTAAAGTATCTCCAGGGAATCGTACTGTTTAACCAATCTGGAGGTGTATTTATCTTTAATGAATATTGATACATTGCCTCCTTTAGTTTTTATGCCTTCAGTTTGTGGTTTGAACGTGTGGAAGGAGGTGCTGTCCACAGCTTTGAACTAGGTCTTCTTGACTGCACAAATGTCTGTGGTTTCCAAGGTGAGGAATGCTTCCAGTGAATGCAGTTTCATGCTGAGACTCCTAGCATTTAGCAACATAATCATGAGTTTGTTTTTATATAGAGTTTTCACATCTGATATTTTGTCCTTGAGACACCACCTAAAAGGGCACTATGAGGGTGGCAAGATCCTTAGCCATTAGACGAAATCTCAGTGGTGACAGAAGAAGACCATCTCTGGCAAAGCATCAGGGTCCGTCAGTCATGTCATTCCAGGCTGACAGATACTGGATCCCCTTAGAATGACACCAGAAACTTAGCCAATTATCGAAGTCAAGCATTTTCTGTTTGTATTGAGCCATCAACCTAGGTGAAGGTAAAATGCTGCTTAAGGCTAGGGACATACCTGCCTGAAACACATAGTCCAAGAGCCCAGTCATGTCTGTCTTCATATAGTCCAGAGAGTTATGTCTCAAGTCGTTCACATCAACATGGACTGTGGCACATGACCCACAACACAACACAACACTAATCATGAGACACATAACTCTCCTAAACAGTGCGCCACTCAACCAAAGCCCCTAAGGCAAAACAGCATGCCCGACACACTAGTATTAGGTGACTCAATAGTGAGACACACTGATGCCCCCCTCACTGGGTTGAATAAGGAGAAAGTAACAGTCAGCTGCTTGTCAGGTGCCAGGATCCACCATATAACACATGCACACCGGTCCCTCAACAAAAGGTACAAATATGAGTCTGTCATTGTATATGTGTATGTGAATGACCTAAGACGTACCTCCCTGGACTATATGTTAAACTTATACTATCCTAGCCACTCCCCCACTTCTTCCTCCCAACCAGCATCTGACACATCACCAAGAGGCCCTCCCTCTCTGCAACCCACCTTTTCTCCTTCCTTTCCTGCCAAATCCTGGTTGAAAACTGTGCCCTATAACGGCCTGGCCCCTTGCACTGCTAACATCAACAAAAACACTAATAAATTCAAAACTGTGCCCTATAATGGCCTGCCTCTTGCACTGCTAACATCAACAAAAACACTAATAAATTCAAAACTGTGCCGTATAACAGCCTGGCCCCTTGCACTGCTAACATCAACAAAAACACTAATAAATTAAAAACTGTGCCCTATAACGGTCTGACCCCTTGCACTGCTAACATCAACAAAAACACTAATAAATTCAAAACTGTGCCCTATAACGGCCTGGCCCCTTGCACTGCTAACATCAACAAAAACATTAATAAATTAAAAACTGTGCCCTATAACGGCCTGGCCCCTTGCACTGCTAACATCAACAAAAACACTAATACATTCAAAACTGTGCCCTATAACGGCCTGCCCCTTGCACTGCTAACATCAACAAAAACACTAATACATTCAAAACTGTGCCCTATAACAGCCTGGCCCCTTGCACTGCTAACATCAACAAAAACACTAATAAATTCAAAACTGTGCCCTATAACGGCCTGGCCCCTTGCACTGCTAACATCAACAAAAACACTAATAATTTCAAAACTGTGCCCTATAACGGCCTGGCCCCTTGCACTGCTAACATCAACAAAAACACTAATAAATTCAAAACTGTGCCCTATAACAGCCTGGCCCCTTGCACTGCTAACATCAACAAAAACACTAATAATTTCAAAACTGTGCCCTATAACGGCCTGGCCTCTTGCACTGCTAACATCAACAAAAACACTAACAAATTCAAAACTGTGCCCTATAACGGCCTGGCCCCTTGCACTGCTAACATCAACAAAAACACTAATACATTCAAAACTGTGCCCTATAACAGCCTGGCCCCTTGCACTGCTAATATCAACAAAAACACTAATAAATTCAAAACTGTGCCCTATAACGGCCTGGCCCCTTGCACTGCTAACATCAACAAAAACACTAATAATTTCAAAACTGTGCCCTATAACGGCCTGGCCCCTTGCACTGCTAACATCAACAAAAACACTAATAAATTCAAAACTGTGCCCTATAACGGCCTGACCCCTTGCACTGCTAACATCAACAAAAACACTAATACATTCAAAACTGTGCCCTATAATGGCCTGGCCCCTTGCACTGCTAACATCAACAAAAACACTAATAAATTCAAAACTGTGCCCTATAATGGCCTGGCCCTTGCACTGTTAACATCAACAAAAACACTAATAAATTCAAAACTGTGCCCTATAATGGCCTGGCCCCTTGCACTGCTAACATCAACAAAAACACTAATAAATTCAAAACTGTGCCCTATAACGGCCTGGCCCCTTGCACTGCTAACATCAACAAAAACACTAATAAATTCAAAACTGTGCCCTATAACGGCCTGGCCCCTTGCACTGCTAACATCAACAAAAACACTAATAATTTCAAAACTGTGCCCTATAATGGCCTGGCCCCTTGCACTGCTAACATCAACAAAAACACTAATAAATTCAAAACTGTGCCCTATAATGGCCTGGCCCCTTGCACTGCTAACATCAACAAAATCACTAATAAATTCAAAACTGTGCCCTATAACGGCCTGGCCCCTTGCACTGCTAACATCAACAAAAACACTAATAAATTCAAAACTGTGCCCTATAACGGCCTGGCCCCTTGCACTGCTAACATCAACAAAAACACTAATAAATTCAAAACTGTGCCCTATAACGGCCTGGCCCCTTGCACTGCTAACATCAACAAAAACACTAATAATTTCAAAACTGTGCCCTATAATGGCCTGGCCCCTTGTACTGCTAACATCAACAAAAACACTAATAAATTCAAAACTGTGCCCTATAATGGCCTGGCCCCTTGCACTGCTAACATCAACAAAAACACTAATAAATTCAAAACTGTGCCCTATAATGGCCTGGCCCCTTGCACTGCTAACACCAACAAAAACACTAATAAATTCAAAACTGTGCCCTATAACGGCCTGGCCCCTTGCACTGCTAACATCAACAAAAACACTAATAAATTCAAAACTGTGCCCTATAACGGCCTGGCCCCTTGCACTGCTAACATCAACAAAAACACTAATAAATTCAAAACTGTGCCCTATAACGGCCTGGCCCCTTGCACTGCTAACATCAACAAAAACACTAATAAATTCAAAACTGTGCCCTATAACGGCCTGGCCCCTTGCACTGCTAACATCAACAAAAACACTAATAAATTCAAAACTGTGCCCTTATAATGGTCTGGCCGCTTACACTGCTAACATCAACAAAAGCACTAATAAATTCAAAACTGTGCCCTATAACGGCCTGAGCCCCTTGCACTGCTAACATCAACAAAAACACTAATAAATTCAAAACTGTGCCCTATAACGGCCTGGCCCCTTGTACTGCAAACATCAACAAAAACACTAATAAATTCAAAACTGTGCAATATAACGGCCTGGCCCCTTGCACTGCTAACATCAACAAAAACACTAATAATGTCTCTACTCCCCCTGATGCTCATCCTTTATCTCCTCAGCATCTATAAAAACCAGTATCGCCATGGATTCCGCTATCTAAAATGTCAAACTAGCACCCCAGACTTCTCTTACAAGTTTGCTCATCTAATTATCCCCCACACATCCAAGTCTCACCCCCTTTACCTCATCACCCAATTAAAACCTTAAAATCCAACCCAAGAGACAAGCACTATCTAAGACTTTTTCATAAGTTTCTAAATCTCATAATCAGATTTCAATATAATCTCATTACAGATGGGGACATCCATCCCAACCTTGGCCCGTCTTCACCTGGTGACAATAGCTCCTACTCCACCAACCCCATCGATATATTACCCCTTAACAGTCCTGCAAATGCTGTTATAGGGCACAGTTTTGAATTTATTAGTGTTTTTGCAGACATTTCTCTTGAACATTCGAAGTATAAATAATAAAATCCCCAACCTGAATGCCCTCTTAGAAGCTCATTCCCCAGACATGATATGTCTTACAGAAACCTGGCTTAAAGCTACTACAGCCGATAATGAGGTATTACCCCCAGGCTACAACATACACCAGTTAGACTGAACAGCTATGAAGGGAGGTGAGATAGCAGTTCTTTACAAAAATACATTGTGTTAATAGAGATCCAGTTCAACCTCCCCCATTTAATAATGCAGAAATCCTCGTTACTAAAGTACAAATTAACAATAATAAGAGGATAAATATTGTGTGTCTACATTCCCCCATGCAATAAAATAAACACTCTGGAAGATATCCTGCAATGGTTATCCACTACCTACCCCCAAGAAACCATTGTTCTTGGTGACTTTAACACGGACTGGTGCACCTGCTCAACTGAATTCCCTGTCACCCATATAAATCTGTTTGAGTTCACACAAATAATAGCCTCTCTCACTAGGATTAGTAAACCCACCAACAGGGAAAGTATCTTAGATTGGGTACTTATCAATAGCCACCCAAACTTGTATACAGCTGCGACTCTCCCTGATGACCTAAGTGATCATTTACTAACTTATATCATTAAGCATAAGGCAGAAACCCATCACAAGACTACGCACAAAACAATCAGAAATAATAAAATCTTCAATCCTACTAACTTCCTAAACAAACTTAAATTGGTCAACTGGTTAATCCTAAAAAATCTACTGCTAAATGAAGCCGTAACTTTCTTTAACAATAAATTCCTGAGCATCCTTGACTCCCATGCTCCTGCATGTACTACAAAGACTAAATCTAATACTGCTCCATGGCTCACAAAGGAAACTAAGATAAAAATCAAACTTAGAAATATAGCCTGGACTAAATGGTGAACAACTAAAGCCCCCCTCAACCAAGTGAGATATCATCAACTTAGAAATTATAGAAAAAAATAATTTTGCTAGACAAAAAAAAAAACTACTACCAGAACATCCAATTTAAACACCAAAACAACCCTCAAAAGTTTTGGGCAGGTATTAACCGACTTCTTCATCCAGGACAATCTACTACCCCAACCCCATCAAACTACACCCATAAATCCCCAGAAACTGTTGCCACTGCCTTTAATAACGTTTTCACTGAAACTATACAGTCCTTAGCTAACCAACTTACTCCCACCCACTCTAACTCTACCAGTAACACAGCCACTTCTCATCCCCCCTTTAACTTCCAACCTGTCCCTACCACTTTTATTCATTCCCTTATAAAAAAAACTAAAACCAACCACCCTTCCTGCTGACCTCCTTCCTGCAGACTCCCTACAAAAAGCTGCCGACGCCATAGCATTCCCCATATCTATCCTAATCAATAGAACACTAACTAATGAAACTATCCCCTCAAGCTGGAAAATATCCAATGTTATCCTACTCCACAAAGGTGGAAGTTCAGCAGAACTGTCCAACTACAGACACATTGCCATTCTCTCACCACTAGCCAAATTAATGGAAAAGTGCGTTCATAAGCAGGTTATGGACTATCTCATTCATAACGGTCTGCTTGCCAACTCTCAGCATGGCTTTAGGCCACATCACAGCACCATCTCCGCCCTCCTTTCTTTTACAAATACCATATTCCAAAATAGGAACAACAACAGGCTATCTTCAGCCCTAATTCTAGACCTGTCGAAGGCCTTTGATATGGTCAACCACAAATTGCTCATCCATTCCCTAAAATCCATCTCCCTAGATAACCATGCTATTCAGTGGTTCCTATCCTATCTGAATGGCAGACAACAGGGTGTATTATGGCAGGGCAAACTGTCCACCCTGCTACCTCTCACCCTTGGTGTTCCTCAGGGCTCTATTCTAGGTCCTCACCCTTGGTGTTCCTCAAGGCCCTATTCTAGGTCCTCACCCTTGGTGTCCCCTCAGGGCTCTAGTCTAGGTCCTCACCCTTGGTGTCTCTCAGAGCTCTATTCTAGGTCCTCACTCTTGGTGTCCCTCAGGGCTCTATTCTAGGTCCTCACCCTTGGTGTCCCTCAGGACTCTATTCTAGGTCCTCACCCTTGGTGTCCCTCAGGGCTCTAATCTAGGTCCTCACCCTTGGTGTCCCTCAGGGCTCTATTCTAGGTCCTCACCCTTGGTGTTCCTCAGGGCTCTATTCTAGGTCCTCACCCTTGGTGTCCCTCAGGGCTATGTTCTAGGTCGTCACCCTTGGTGTCCCTCAGGGCTCTATTCTAGGTCCTCTACTCTTTTCTATCTTCATCATCAATCTTCATACTGCCATCCCTGATGCAACCTGCATTCAATATGCAGATGTTTCTACCCTGATCTTTATGGCCTCCTCCCCTTTAGACCTGCAAACCATAACACAAAACACATTTAACACAGTTGAAAATTGGCTCTCTAATCATCGTCTGTTAAATACCAACAAAACTAAACTGCTCCTCTTTACCCCCACCAGTAGATCCACCCCATTTTCCTTCTCCATAGCATCCAACAACGGTACCTCTATCGCTCCAGATGACCATACTAAGCTTTTAGGAGTAATAGTGGACAATAATCTAAAATTTGATCTGCATATCAATAAAACTATAAAAACCATTAATAAGCAGCTTGGCTCATTATATAGAAGCAAACTTTTTCTAACTCCATTAGCTAGGACTGCAAGCGTCCGCTCACACCTACTCCCTACCCTTCTATATGCCTCCCCCATACTCTCCAATTTGAGCAAAACTGAACGTAGTGAGCTCCCTCACTGTTTGAACGTAGTGAGCTCCCTCACTGTTTGAACGTAGTGAGCTCCCTCACTGTTTGAACATAGTGAGCTCCCTCACTGTTTGAACGTAGTGAGCTCTCTCACTGTTTGAACGTAGTGAGCTCCCTCACTGTTTGAACGTAGTGAGCTCCCTCACTGTTTGAACGTAGTGAGCTCTCTCACTGTTTGAACGTAGTGAGCTCCCTCACTGTTTGAACATAGTGAGCTCCCTCACTGTTTGAACGTAGTGAGCTCCCTCACTGTTTGAACGTAGTGAGCTCCCTCACTGTTTGAACGTAGTGAGCTCCCTCACTGTTTGAACGTAGTGAGCTCCCTCACTGTTTGAACGTAGTGAGCTCCCTCACTGTTTGAACGTGCTCCCTCACTGTTTGAACGTAGTGAGCTCTCTCACTGTTTGAACGTAGTGAGCTCCCTCACTGTTTGAACGTAGTGAGCTCCCTCACTGTTTGAACGTAGTGAGCTCCCTCACTGTTTGAACGTAGTGAGATCTCTCACTGTTTGAACGTAGTGAGCTCCCTCACTGTTTGAACGTAGTGAGCTCCCTCACTGTTTGAACGTAGTGAGCTCCCCCACTGTTTGAACGTAGTGAGCTCTCTCACTGTTACAACCATACTGCCAGATTGGCCATCGGCTCAACATACAGGACACATCACTGTCAAAACCTCAGTCTTCTCGGGTGGCTAGAACTGGCCAGTCTACTTCTGTTCAATCAGCTTATAGTGGCACACAAAATTCTGTACCATCCTGAAAGTACTCCAGCACTTAAAAATATCATAAAACCATATAATTCAAGGCAGCTAAGATCATCCAATAAACTGTTGGTCCAAACCCACAAACCATTAACTCAGCTGGCGACTCCCTGTTTGCCAGCGTCATTGGTAAAATGTGGAATTCACTTCCATCTAACCTGACCCTCGAACCTTCTTTACGTCTCTTCAAAAAAGGCCTCAAGCAGTATTTTAAAGAGCACTGGCTTTGTCCCTGTTCTAACCCTGATTAATCACTACTTATTCAATGCCTTATTTAAATTAATATTGTATGCACCTCTTGTTCATAATAGCTTGCTGCAGCCTGTTGTTTTTGTATACTATTAAACACTGTGTATATTGTGAGTACCTACTAGAGGGCTTTGTAAATATGTTTGACTCATATCTGTTATGTTCTATTTGTGTTATCTGGGGCTTTTCTCCCCGGACCTCCACTGAAAATGGACATATATCCAGTCGGACTATCCCGGTCAACAAATGTAAAATAATAAAATATGAAAAGAGACATGGGGAGCTCTCGGATTATGTAGCCCAGGTGGGTATGACCATAGCCCTGAGCAGCATCCTACCATTACCCAAAATAATACCACAGTACAAGCAGAAAACGATTGATTTCAACAACTGGCCAAGTTTCTAGTGTCATTCTAAGGGGATTCAGTATCTGTCTGCCTGGGATGACATGATTGACAGACCTCGATGCTTTGCCAGAGATGGCCTGCATCTGTCATCCGTGGGCTTCCGGATACTGGCCGAAGCTCTTGCCACCATTATAGTGACTTTTTAGGTGGTGTTCCAAAGACCAAATTACCACTGTAACAGCTACAAACAAATGTAATCTGAGGGTCATACTGCTCAATGCTAGAAATCTAAATCTCAAAATGCACTCACTCGAAGCACTCCTTAAAATGGAGAACATTGACATCTGTGCTGTAACAGAGACCTGGTTCAAGGTAGCAGAAAGTACCCCTGCACTACCAGGCTATAATTCATTCCAAACCTTTCAGCCCAAGAACTTGGACTGAAGCTCCAAAGGCAGTGGTGTTTCCATATTCATAAAGGATGCGCACACCTCCAGACTGGTAGCCCAACTTAACACATCAGAGATACTTCAAGTGCAGCTAACGTTGCGTAAGACAGCGATTCAGGTCATAACCTGCTATAGGCCCACCAACCATGTCCCAAGACTTACAATCCACATTCCTAAGCACCCAGGAGAATATTATGGTCTAACCTAATACTCTCATATTGCACGACTTCAACTACCCTTCCATTAACTGGGAAAAATACTAATGTACCGATACACTCGTGCAACATTTCCTGGAATTCATTAATTCCAATGCCCTGGACAAGCTCATTCTTACTCCCACTAGAGCTAGCGACATCCTTGACCTGGTCATTGCTAATATAGGTGACTGTTGCTCTACACCAATAGTCACCTCCTCCCTGGTTAGATCTGACCACAAACTAATCACCTTGGAAATCCACATCTCTCCCTCCCCACAAAGGTAACTACCATGAAAAACTTCTCCAAAGCTAAGAATCTCCACAGCAATACCCATATTGTTTCTGAGCTACTACACAATGGTACCTCCTATACCAAGCCAACAGATACTGCCAATATACTATTCGACAGATTCAGTGCCAACTTTACCCCACCCCCCCAAAGGACTAATCACAATAACAGTAGATTGCCAGGCACCCAGTATTACTGCCATACAGGTTAAAACAGCACTGCTCAAGGCTACGGATACAGCTTCTATGGTACCTGACAATATCCCTGGCTGTGTTCTACATGAATTACAGAGTGAACTCGCACCTCACCTGTGTGCCTTGGTCAATCACAGCCTCACCTCAGGCTTTGTCTCTACCGAATGGCACACTGCTACAGTCATCCCTCTCCACAAAGGAGGAGCGACTAAAGACCCTGGGAACTATCGCCCCATTAGCCTGCCAAGTCTGATATGCAAAGCTATGGAAAGCATCATCATGGACCTAATAAACAAGAATATAGGAAATCTCCAAACTCTGGATCTCTCACAGTTTGGTTTAGTGAAGAGTAGATCATGCCTGCTCAACCTGGTTGACTTCTTTGATTCAGTCACCAGAGCTGTGGTTCATACAGCCTACCTTGATCTGGCCAAGACCTTTGATACCATTCCCCACTCAGGAACCATAGAAAAACTCACTAAGCTAGGCATCAACCCCTATATCACTAGGTGGGTTGCAAACTGGCTCACAGATAGAACTCACAGTGTGAAAATAGCTGACTCTAAGTCAGACTACTAACCAGTCATGAGTAGAGTCCCACACGGTTCGGTCCTAGGTTCTCTCCTGTTTGGTATCTACTTCTCTGAGGTCCAGGCCAACACAAAGAGACTCTGGCTGACAAAGTTCACAGATGATGGCAAGTTGGGAGCTATTATTAACTCCCGAAGTGATGTTGACATCCTATAGAAAGGCTTCACTGAGACCAACGACTGGTGTCAGAACCATGGCCTTAAGCTCAATAACTAAAAATGTGTCATCATCCCCTTTGGGAAAAACCCAGTTCACATGAATTACCACATCGATGGTAGTCCACTGAACACAGAAGGCATTATAAGAGATCTGGAAACACAGGTTGACAGCAACCTCTCTTTTGACCACCACATTGCCACTGTGTTCAGAAAGTCTTTCTATGTGGCACATCTCATTACTAAGGCTTTTGCATCCAGGAAGAAAGAGATTGTCTCCCTCTACTCTTCCCTCATTAGGCCAATCATCGAGTACAATGCCCCATTTGGCATGCACCTCACTAGACACCTGCAACAACTGGAGAAGCCACAAAAGTACCTCACTAAGAGGATCCTAGGCCTTAAACACTTGCCCTATATGGGCAGACTAAAAAAACTCCAACTATTCTCTGTCTCATATCGCCTACTTAGAGGTGATCTCTGCTTGACTTAAAGCCATGCCTGACCCAGCTCTGTTAGAAATGCTGCATCTAACAAAATCCCAATCCCTCCGCATCACACACTCCAGAGACCTCAGCCTCTTTACCACAATCAACAGAACATGCTGGAGGGACAGGTTCATAACCCAGAGACTGCCCATGCTCTGGAATAGACTTCCCATACATGTCAAACAGAGCACCTCACTGGCCTTCTTCTTGAGTGGATGGGAAATAGAAATTTCACTCTGGGGATCACTCCAGTGGCTCTACTCGACAGAGGCACTGGGAACTAAGGTCGGGTGGTACAATGCCAGAGTAATCCTCTGGGCTAGGCTTGCAAAGGCTCCAGGGCTATTAGCCTAGTACACACCTATGAACCTATGATGGAGTCATAGCAGTACCTGCTGTTGAGATACTTGAGTGCATGTGTGATATGGCACATCCTGGCACCTGACAGATGGCTGACTGTGAACCTTTCCTTATCCAGACTGGTGAGAGGGACATCTGTGTATCTCATGATAGAATCACCTATGACTAATATGTTTGATTTTGTATTTTGCCTTAAGGGCTTGACAGTTGAGACATTGGTGCATGAGTTATTTTGCATATTGTGTTCTGCAGAGGAAGCATTATGTGTAACATGCTTGTGTTTGTGTTTGGGAGGCCTGTGGTGTTTAGGTATGTTTCTGTTGAGGGTGTCTGCATATGTAGGTACATGTGATGTGAATTTGGGTGGAGTAGAAGGTGAGGTGGGCATGCTGACAACCCAGTCATTGTCATATATGTTGATTGGTATGTGAGAAAGCATGGATTCAAGGTTCTTAATATAGTTGCATTTCTCACGTGTTGAATTGGTGTGGACTAGGAGTAGAGGGCTGTCAGTAAACATGAGGCAGTTGCTACACTGCCTCAGGATGCCCATGTTGACTAAAATGGTTGGAGAAACTGTGGGAAATTGTCCGCCCATAGTGTTAGGTAAATTTATATGGTCAGGAAAAGGGGTCAAACTTAGGAATGGCTAGTGGGTGAGAGTTGTGTTGGTACCTCTGAGGCTAGGCTTAGTGTTCCACCTGACAGTAGAGCAGGGCCAGGAAAAAAAACCTGGAGGACCACAAGTGGTAAGGGAAAACTTAACAAGCAAAATATCTGTGTCTATAGCCACCAATGGTAACCATTGCTATGAGGCAGCGCACAATGGTGTGCTACATGCCAACTAGTACAAACTTGGAGCTTAAATAAAACAAGAAATAACCCTTTTAACTGAAACTAGCCAATAAGGACACTTGCTCTGAGCTCTAGTCCAATCATCCTCGATTAGCTGGGACCCAGACAGCACTTTGTTCTCACATGGGTGCAAAAGGGCCTTCACCAACAAAGATGGCTTGAATCTGATGCTCAGAAGTTATAAAACAGACCCAGAAACAGCAAACCTGGAACTGGGCTATTTTACAGCTGAACTAGTACAGTATACAGTAAAATGTGGCAAAGAAACAGATCAGACAATTCAAACAGACAGTAGAATGCAAATACAAATTAAAAGTGCAATGTAAGAGCAAAAACACACACTTATAGTTAGTTGGAAGCAATGGATGCCTCTACAAGATAGATAGAGGAAGCTACTACAAGATAGAGCAAAATCCTTGAAAGGTAAGACACCTTTGATCATTATAAGTAAAAAACTAAGAGCTCTCATAAAATCATCCAAGGCAAATTTTGAGAGAAAAATCGCCAAGGACTCTAAAGAGAATCATAAGGCCTTCTTTAGCTATGTTAGAAACCTAGGAGGAAACTCCCAGATATGCTTAGAATTAGTTCAAAATGATGTGAAAATTACTGAACCTACACACATTGCCAACATACTGGCTGACAGGTTCAGTGCAAACTCCCCCCCCCCAAAAGGAGAGATATCTATTCCAGAGGATTGTAGCCCCAAACATCTCCAATGCCCAGGTGAGAACTGCCTCACTAAGGCAGAAACACAGCATCCATGGGACCGGATGGTGTCCCCGGCTGTGTGCTTCATGAACTCAATGAGGAATTAAACCCACAGTTAGGACAGCTGTTTAATCTTAGCCTCACCTCAGGATACGCACCAAGGAGTGGCGACGCGACTGTGGTCCCACTTCATAAGGGCGGTGCCTCCACAGACCCTGGAAATTACCGCCCCATTAGCTTGACAAGCCTTATCTGCAAAGCCATGGAGGGGATCATAATGGAACTCATAAATAAAGACATAGGGAACTTGCAGACTTTGGATCCAACCCAGTTTGGCTTTGTCAAAGGCAGATCCTGCCTCTTAAACTTGGTTGACTTTTTGAGACAGTCACCAAGGCCATTGATGAGGAAAGGCATTCCATACAGCCTACCTCAACCTGGCAAAGGCCTTCGACACAATACCCCACTCAGGTATCATCAAAAAACTCATCAGCTTGAATGTAAACCCATACATCACAAGATGGGTTGCAAACTGGCTAAGTGACAGAACCCACAGGGTCAGAGTTGCTGGAGCCATGTCAGACTCAAAGCCTGTCACAAGTGGTGTCCCACAGGGCTCAGTCCTGGGTCCACTCTTGTTTGGCATCTACTTTTCTGAAGTACAAGCAAACACAGGAGGGTTATGGCTGACAACGTTTGCAGATGACTGCAAACTGGGCCATAGTCGAAAACACATCTGACACAGATATCCTCCAGAAGGGCCTCACAGAAACGGATAACTGGTGCCAGAGCCATGGCCTGAAGTTAAACGCCAAAAAATGCATAGTCATACCCTTCGGGAAAAATAAGGTTACCCCTAGCTACCATATAGGTGGCAATCCACTGAGCACAGAAAAAGTCATCAGAGATCTGGGGACCCAGGTTGACAGTAGCCTTTCGTTTGACACTCATGTTGCTAAACTAGTTAGGAAAACCTTCTATATCACCCACCTGATCATGAAGGGATTCACATCTAGATCAAAGGAGGTCATCGTCCCCCTGTACTCATCACTCATTAGACCTATGATTGAGTACAATGCCCGCTCGAATGTATCTGACCAGACACCTGCTGCAGCTTGAAAGGCCCCAGAGGTTCCTCACCAAAAGGATAAAGGGTCTCAAAAATATGTCTTATGCTGCCCGACTGAAAGAACTCCAGCTCTATTCAGTCTCATACCGCTTGCTCAGAGGTGACCTGTGCCTGACATATAAGGCCATGTCAAACCCAGATTTGATGAATATGCTTCACCTCAAAAAATCTAGATCCCTCAGAACCACAAGGGCGGGAGACTTAAACCTTGACACGGTTATAAATAGAACGTGCTGGAGGGACAGATTCATCACCCAGAGACTCCCTATGCTGTGGAACAAAATCCCGGTACATGTGAGGCAGAGCACCTCTCTGGCCTTGTTCAAGAGGAATCTTGACCAATGGATGGGAGATTGCAGATATACCCCAGGGATTACTTCAGTGTCACTGCTTGACAGAGGCACAGCAAAATGATAGGCATAGTTTTTATTCAAACTAAAGGGGTGGCGAAAGCCACATAACTATGGGCTAGGCTTATAAATGCCCTTGGGCAGATAGCCTAGTATGAACCTATGAACCTATGAACCTATAAGATCTTTTAGTATCTCAATGAAGAGCTGATTTTAGTGCTCAAAAGTGATACCAAACAGTCTAGATTCAGGAAGTCTGACTCTAGCCTATAGACATATGCAGAAGTGCTAGAAATTCAAAGTGCATAAAATGACTTGTTAGAATGTTACCAGGCATTGAAATGGAATTCTACCTTTTCCTTTATTTACCCATCATTACAGGTGTACCACAAGGCTCTATCCTCGTTCGTCTTCTATTTAATATTTTTATAAACAATCTTCATACTTCTGTACAACAAACATCTCCCTGTACATATGCAGATGATTCCACTCTTATCTGATGGTCAGATAATCTAGAAAATTTAGATAAGATTACAAAACAAGCCTTCAACTCTATTGAAAACTGTCTGTAACCACCATCGCCTTAATCCAAAGAAAACCAAACTCCTTGCATTTTCCCCAAATCACTTACCCATGAGAAAAATAACTTTAAGATCACATCCCTAAACAATATTCCAGTTGAATTAGTGCCCTGTACAAAACTGCTGGGGGTTGCAATAGATGATAACCTCAAATATGACCTTCTCATATAGAACAACATACAAAAACCTCACAAAAACTAGGAATGCTATATATAGCCAAAGAATTCCTTACTGCATCTAGTTGTCACTCTTGCTACAACATACCTACTCCCCACTCCCTCTTTATTATATGGTTACCCCATTTTGACTAACCTTTGGATAACCGTAAAATATTAACTAGAACAATGTTGCATCAAAGTAGCTACATTTGCAGATTGCACAAGTCACACAACACATCACTGTTCTGCACTAACAACTCTAAAATTGCTAGAATAATAGCACCAACTAAATTACACCCCACTTCTCATAACACACAGAATTATATTTACTCCCCCTTCCAGGCCAGCTATAAGTGCAGTTCTTCTCACTGTATCTGCACAGGATGTGTGAACAGTTTCACTGCTGTCTATAGCCTGAGTGACCCCTTCGAAGAAGTTAACACACTCTAATAGGCAGGATCTCCCTTTCACAAAGTCAAACAATCTAATAGGCCGGATCTCCCTTTCACAAAGCCAAACTGTTTAGTGACAAACCCAGTAAGACTTTCTGATGTCGTGTTGATGAGGTCAGTTGTGATACTTTCCATAGTTTGCAGATCAGGCTTGTCAGGCCGATGTGCTAATAATAACTGGGGCCCACGATAGAGTCATCCTTATGGATGAGCATTACCCCTGGAGTGCACCTTAATCTGGAACAAATCCAGCAGCTAAATTTAGACTAAACAGTTTGTGGAGACATTTCTCCAGGGCATGTTTAGCACACTTTGTTAACCATTCAGGTACGCTGTCAGGTCCCAGGGAAAAAGTATTCTTTGCCTTTGACAGCACCTTTAGAAAATCTTCCTCGCTGATAATGTAAGGTGGAATGGATACCAGGATATATGGAGTCTAAATAGATGTTTCAGGTGTAAAATTTGCACTGAATTTGTTAGCTTGTACATTTGCAATATCTATTGGGCTGGAATGGGTGCTGTCATTTAGAATAAGTTCTGAGCACTGTTCAGTATTTTCCTTAGTTTTCTAATGGAGCTAAATAATGACTTTTAATTTTATTTCATTTCAATTGCTAGCTTTTAAGTCCATGAGTTACTTTACTAATCCATATAAATTTTTTCAGTTCCCTAGTAATATTTTTGCACTGTCCTTGTCAGGTGGAGTTTTGGATGTACTGGATAATTTCAGGATTTTACTTTTCTTTACTCTAGTAAAATTTGTTTATGTTGTTGGACCACCAGGGTGGTTTGCTTTTAAATTTCCCATTAATGGTGAATTTTGTGTTGCTCTTTTGGGGAATGTGCGTTTATCTAAGTGAGTGTAGAATGTTTTTGTTGCACTTATTTCAGCATCAGAGCTGGTAATGATATAGCAGAATTTTGAGATCTAATCATGGAATTGTATGAGATTTGCTATTTAAAATTCTTAAATTCTGTGACTGGTTTCAGGCAATTTGAAAATTTGAAAGCGAATGTCACAAATTTATAGTCCAACATAACTGGGAAAGGAGTCACCAGGGGAATAATACATCAATTGGCTGTATTTGTGAGGACTAAATCTAGAATATTGTGTCCTCTGGTAGGTTTATTAAGTGTGTGTTCCAGGAAGTTTTATTAAGTGATTAATTCCAAGAATATCTGGGTATAGCCTATGTTGGAGAAAAAAGTACACCATTTAATTGAGGGGTAGTTGAGGCCTTTCAGAATAATCTAACTCTTGTTAACAGGGAGTTTATTGAGTCATTTTATGAATTTGATATGATTGTCAGGAGATGGAGTAAGTCCTGTAGCAGCTGCCATGAGGTTTGAAGGCACGATCAGTGCAAACCCCCATTATGATGTGGGTGCTGCACTTAAACCAATTATGACTGATTGCACAGCCATGGATGCAGTCCAGATGGACAGTGAAGAGACTGGCCAATTTGGCTATTGAGACTTAGAGCTGTACAGGAACTGCTTAGTCATCTATGGATTTTATATATTTATATACTTGTTTTCAGTTTTTATTATTGCAGGAACTTTTTCCTTCGTGTGTACTTTAAATATAGTAGCAATCCTTCACTTAGACTTCTAAAATAAATTGACTTGATTTTGTTGAATGGGGGTTTGTTTGCCTGTGCACCTAACAAGGGGTGAGCGGAGATTAGGATGGAAGAAAAGGGAGATGGAAAGCTGTAGATACAGAAAGATATCATTGTGGTAGAGAAACGAGAGGGTCGGGAATGGTGACAGGTGGACAGATATAGAGGTGGTAGTTTCAGCATGTGTTCATTTATTAGCACAGGTCACTCTTTGCAGAGGTGATGGAATTCTGTCTGCTTAAATGACCTGCTCAGAGCAAAACAGCTTGTGGATGGAAACTGAATTAATCAAACCAAGGATTGTAGGATGAAGATTATAAGACTCGTATGGCCTTCACATAATTCTAAAATTCAAGACAACTGGTTCCCACATGACTGGGGACAGGAGGAAGGAAGGAATTAAGCAACCTGGAAGGTAGAGAGATAAAATAACAAAGACAACCCTGAAAACCCTGAAACAAATTACAATAATTAGTATGTATACAGCACCAAAGTCATGTGCTGTTGCCTTTGAGGAATGCGTACAATTTCTGTATGAAACACAGAAAGGAAAAATGTTTAATATCTTGAGACTTGAATTTACCAGAGGCAGACTGGAATAATATTGATTCTATAGCATTAGTAAGGAAATTATTTATAACTTATATACAGGAACAAGAACTTCTGCAGATTGTAAACAAACCTAACAGAGAACAAAAATACTGAATATTATTTATGTTCCTAGATAATTGTTATGCCATGCCAACTTTACTACCTTTGATTTGCAGTGATCATGGGGTCATAAAGGTTAAACTACTGGTAGGAAATTCAAATCTGCACCTCTGCACAGAAGATAAATAGCAAACTATATGGAAGCACAAAACAGGTATTGTCTTAAACTAATTGAAGTGAAGCATTTGGTGATAGAATCTGTAGATTCGTTTAAGGACCTGGGCAGATGTGTATATCCAGCTTTGAGGTTTTTTGATCATATTGACCAGTTGGATAAAACTATACAGTTATAAAAATATTTATAAAGTCTGGGAATTTAGAAATGATGAAATCATTATTTGTAAGTTACATTAGACCCAAATAGAGTATTTTGAGTAAATTGGAAAAAGTACAGAAGAAATACCCCAACAGCATCTATGAATGTGAAAGTTTAAGTTATTATGAAAGACTAAAATATCTGAATTGTACAGTGTCTTATATAGATATTTAAGTGGAGACCTTATTTAGGTGTATGGGACATGTAGAGGCAACTACCTCTGGGAATGTTTGGGATTATTAAAAAATACAGAATTCAAAGAATTAATGTCTACACTATGAGAAATGCCACAAAAAGGGAACTTGGTCAAGAAGAACTCACCAAGCAAAGGGTAAATGGTTACTCAGACAAACCCTTAAGTAAAAACTGCAACAACGACTCAGCTAAGCTAGATTACTCACTGTGTAGTACCTCAAAACTCCTACTGAGGGGGCCCTAGGAGGATGATTGTTCTGGTATATTGGCAGGCTAGAGAGACATTATTGCTCATATTTGACACATCTGTATGTATGCATATACGTAAGTAAAAGCATGTGGCTGGAGAAAGAGCTAGCAGGAGATGAGAAAGGAGGGAAGCTGACTGACGTAAAATGTCTAAATGGTGTTAACAAACAGAGAAATGGGCTGAGGAGTAAAGATTAAAGAGTTTGCATTTATGAGAGTATGTGAAGACTGAAGGCTCAGTGGGACATTAACTGTATAAGTATTACAGTGTTTACTTAATAGAAACAATAGATAACATAAGACATAAGGGCTAACAAATACAGGGCAGTGTGCAAGACAGAGAGACAGCAGCAAAGGAAGGCTGGCTCTTGTAGGATGTGTGGAGTGCATATTTAGGGATGTGTGCTGTGCATGTGTAAGGATGTGTGGAGTGTACATTTAGGGATGTATGTAGTGCATGTGGAAGGAGGTGTGGAGGGCACATGTAAAGATGTGTGCAGTGCATGTATAGTGATGTGTGGAGTGCACATGCAGGGATGTGTGGTGTGCATGTATAGGGATGTGTGCAGCAGGAATGTGTGGTATCCACATGTAGGGCTGTGCAGAGTGCATGTGCAGGGATATGTGGAATGAACATATAGGGATGTGTGGAGTGCACATGTAGAGATGTGTGTTGTGCATGTGTAGGGATGTGCAGAGTGCACCTGTAGAGATGTGTGGAGTGCACATGTAGGGACGTGTGCTGTACACATGTAAGGATGTATGAAGTGCAAATTTAGGGATGTGTGGAGTGCACATGTATGGATGTGTGGTGTGCAGATGTAGGGATTTGCGATGTGCATGTGCAGGGATGTGTGGAGTGCATGTGTAGGGATGTGTGGTGTGCATGTGTAGGGATGTGTGGAGTGCACATGTAGGGATGTGTGGAGTGCACATGTAGTGATGTGTGCTGTGCATATGTAGGGATGTGTGCTGTGCATGTGTAGGGATGTGTGGAGTGCATGTATAGGGATTTGCGCTGTGCACATATAGGGAAGTATGGAGTGCATGTGTAAGGATGTCTGCTGTGCATGTGTAGGGATGTATGGAGTGCATGTATAGGGATGTGTGCTGTGCACATGTGGGGATGTATGGAGTGCATGTATAGAGATGTTTGCTGTGCATATGTAGGGATGTATGGAGTGCATGTATAGGGATGTGTGCTGTGCATATGTAGGGATGTATGGAATGCATGTATAGGGATGTGTGCTATGCATGTGTAGGGATGTATGGAGTGCATGTATAGGGATGTGTGCTGTGCATGTGTAGGGATGTGTGGAATGCACGTGTAGGGATGTGTGCTGTGCATGTGTAGGGATGTGTGGAATGCATGTATAGGGGGGTGTGCTGTGCACATGTAGGGGATGTGTGGAGTGCATGTATAGGGATGTGTGCTATGCATGTGTAGGGATGTATGAAGTGCATGTATAGGGATGCTTGCTGTGCACATGTAGTGATGTATGGAGTGCATATATAGGGATGTGTGCTGTTAACGTGTAGGGGATGTGTGGAGTGCATGTGTAGGGATGTGTGCTGTGCACATGTAGGGGATGTGTGGAGTGCATGTATAGGGATTTGTGCTGTGCATGTATAGGGATGTATGGAGTGCATGTATAGGGATGTGTGCTGTGCAGATGTGGGGATTTATGGAGTGCATGTATAAAGATGCTTGCTATGCATGTGTAGGGATGTATGGAGTGCATGTATAGGGATGTGTGCTGTGCATGTGTAGGAATGTATGGAGCGCATGTGAAAAAAGTAGTTGAAAAAGAATCAGAAGGAGAATGACAAGACAAAGATCAGCAGGGTGTCCATGTGCCACTGCAAGTGGGAGTGGAAACCAGAACACTGATGTGCATGAGTTATGGGGTACATATGTAGCAGGGCAAGTGGGGAGTGGAGCTATGGGGTGCGTATGTAGCAGGCAAGTGTGGAGTGAAAATTAGAACACTGATGTACATGAGTTATGGGGTACATATATAGCAAGACAAGTGGGGGGGTGGAAACCAGAACACTGATGTTCATGAACTTTGAGGCAGTTATGTACCAAACAAAAGATGAACATTTGGACTAAAAAATGTTAAAAGGTGTACAACTTCTTGGGTGTGTATACATTACAGAGATAAAAGGAAAAGGCATGTTTCTTTATATTCTATTGTGCTGGTTGTCTGCTAGGCAGGATGTTTTTCAGTGGACATTATGAGAGGAAAACTAGATATTCTGATAATAAATAATTATGTAGCAATAATAACTGGTTAAAGTGAAAGTGAAATGTAACCATCACACAACAAGCAATGAGGTGGAAATTGTGGTATTATAAACCACTTCTATTTTGTGGAGCTGTGGCAGTGATGTTGCTCATGTGTCTAGTGCTTGGTACAGTCCCCAAGCTAGCAAAATAAATAAATAAATAAGACACTGTGGACCAGATGTCACTTCTTTGTCATTGCTGTAATGTATATCATCTAAGTCCGCTTCACTGTGGTTCTGTTGCTGCAGGCTCCTTCCCTGATACTCCTTTAACAGGTATGGAAGGTCCTGCCATGATGTTCACGTTCTGCTCCATTTGCCTGTACGTGTGGCACATGCAACAAATACCTTACTGTACATCCATAAAATAGAACAAGTAACACTGGTAAAACAAGCAGACCAGTGCCAGAAGAACCATCAGCTTTATTTCAAAAAACAAAACTGACTAAGCGTTTTCACCCACCACTGGGCTTCATCAGAGTCAGTGAACAGTGCAACAATAATTGCTTAAATACTTAATTAAAACAACAAATCACATGAGTACCTTGCATACAATTAAAATTAACCCTCCAACATCCAAATTTAGCTTAAACCATTGTGCTTACGTAAACAGCATAAATAAATGAACAAAATAACTAGATAATATCAAACATGCTGATAAATGTGTAACTGTTACAAACTGAGGTTCTATAATAAAAGTGGATGATCATGAAGTGTATTGTGCAAATGTAATGTGTATTAAATAAACTGAAATTTGAGTTTTAGTTCACAGGCTGTAGAAATACTTTCATTAATGCCTGGTGCATTAGATACATCCAGGCATAGCTGCTACAGGCATTCCCTGACTTCAAGTAGGGTTTTGAGATCTCCCCCAAAATCCTTTTTGGGTAGCTTGTCAATAACAAAAAATATTTTTTTTTTGTAGTTAGCACAAACCTTGCTATGATTAAATAGGGCATTGGTAGTTTTCTTATTCTTAATATCCCTAGTATGTTCCAATATATGAAGTCTGAGTTTTCTTATAGTCATCCCAATGTAGAACGCAGTAAATGATAGGCATGTAGCCACATAGACAACCAACCTTGTATTACAGTTACAGTGTCCTGGACATCTTAATGTTCTTTTGTAACTGCAAATCTGTACATATGGTCAATCATTAATGTATTTACACAGACTACATGTACCGCATTTACTCATATGTGAAGGTCTAGTGTCATAGCGCATGCAATTTTTCTCAAACAATTCTTTTAAATTAGAATCTCTGCTGTTACTAAACTTGGGAGCTATTCCTAATATGTCTATCTTGGGCAAAAGCACTATCCCACACAGCATTCATAATGTTCCTAACCTTTACCCCTGTTGGGTTAAATTCCATAACCATACCAGAGGAATAATTTTGACTTGGGTTGTCATTAGCAGAGATGTTAACTTTGTCCTGTTTTTTGTTGTTGTCCATAAGGATGGGTATAAAATCACAAGATCTCCTCTCAATCTCTATACTATGTTTGTGAAGTAATTCCATTGGATATCCTCTATTCCTAAACATATCAACCAAGTGTGTAATTTCAACGTTGAAACAGATATCCTGGCTTATCAACCTTGATATCCATATCATTTGCCCCTTAACCACATTTTTCTTTTGGTGGTCAGAGTGGCAGCTGTTGTAATGCAAAAAGGAGTTACTATATGTTTTTTTGCGAAAAATCTTAGAGTGTATTAAATCATCCTCTACATATAACTGAATATCCAGGAACTCAGTTTGGTGTTTATCAATTTGATTTGTAAATTTCAAAAACTCAGTTGTTTGATTCAAATAACTAAAAATGCTTCCACCTCATTTTTAGAGACCTTCCAGAAAATCAGAATATCACCCAAATATCATAAATATAACATAATTTTGTACTTGTATTCTGATTTGAAAACAAAATTCTGTTCCCAGTCTGCTAGTACCAAGTTGGAATAAATGGGTGCGCATCTGGCTCCCATCACAACCCTGTTAGTCTGTTTATAATATTCGCCATCAAAGAATATGAAATTATATTATAATACCATGTCTAGTAATTCTGACAAAAGACTTCTCTTAAATCACTATGTTTCAAAAGACTATTGCTGAACATTTCCAACCCGATCTGGTGGGGGATCACTGAAAACAGACTGATGACATCAACCGTCACAAACCAAAATTCCTCACTAACATCAATATTGGTATTCCTAATACAATCCAAACAATGCCACGAATCTTTGAAAATGTATGGTAATTTATCCAGTGTGTTCTTGCATGTAATATCAAGCTAGGGGGTTGGTCTTTGAACCCTTAGCTGCAACAATAGGCCTAAATGGTGGACAGTTTTCATTTTTGAGGATTTTAGAAATACCAAATACTGATGAAATAATGGGATGTTCCACTGAAAGATATTTAAATTCATCATGTGAAATAATCCGCTCACACAAGTATTCATATAGCTGCCAATCAATTTTCATGTAAGCTCATTGTACATCAAATTTAGATACCATTTCATAGGTTCCTACATCATTGAGTAATAACCGCATTCTACATTCATAATCAATATTTGTCATAATAACAACTCCTCCACCTTTATCGGGTTTCATAACCCTGTATTGGTTGCTGCCAGACAATTCTTTTTGACAAAACCACTATGCTGTGGTTAGGTTGCTGTTGGACAGTGTTTCTCTTTCTAAACATCTACATATTTGTGCAGCAGACAAACGCTCAAAAATCCTAACTGCTGGGTTGTATGGTGGAATGAAAACACTGCTCCTTTTAAGACTTAAATATTTGTTGTCACAGTCAGGGGAAGTTTTATTATCAAAAAACAGCCTTAAATTAATGTAACTTAAAATTAATTGTAGGTTGATTGTATTAGCACTACAATTAATTTTAAGTTACAGGGCGATCATGATTTTAAAATTTACAACTATCCTGATTTTGTGATTACTGAACATCACGTTGGTCTTTTCAAAAGAGGTTTTTCTTTTGTCCCCACTTTTAGATCTGAGACAGGAAGAGTATTAGTTAACCTCAGAATATATACCAGGCTTTTTAATTTAAGGCTTTTTTTGATAATAAAACTTCCCCAGACTGTGACAACAACAGCAAAAGTCTTTTGAAACATAGTGATTTATATCAAGTTAAGAGAAGTCTTTTGTCAGAATTACTAGACATGGTATTATACTATAATTTCATATTCTTTGATGGTGAATATTATAAACAGACCAACAGGGTTGTGATGGGAGCCAGATGTACACCCATTTATGCTAACTTGGTACTAGCACACTGGGAACAGAATTTTGTTTTCAAATCAGAATACAAGTCCAAACTTATGTTATATTTATGATATTTGGACAATATTTTGATTTTTTGGAAGGGCTCTAAAAATGAGGTGGAAACATATATTAATTATTTGAATCAAACAACTGAGTTTTTGAAATTTACAAATCAAATTGATAAACACCAAATTGAGTTCCAGGATATACAGTTATATACAGAGGATGATCAAATACACTCTAACATTTTTCGCTAAAAAACATACAGTAACTCCTTTTTGAATTACAACAGCTGTCGCCCTGACCACCAAAAGAAAAATGTGGTTAAGGGACAAATTATACAGATATCAAGATTGATAAGCCAGGATATCTGTTTCAACGTTGAAATGACACACTTGGTTGATATGTTTAGGAATAGAGGATATCCGATGGAATTACTTCATAAACATAGTATAGAGATTGAGAGGAGAAGATCTTGTGATTTTATGCCCATCTTTATGGACAACAACAGAAAACAGGACAATGTTAACATCTCTGCTAATGACAACCCAAGTCAAAATTATTCCTCTGGTATGGTTATGGAATTTAACCCAACGGTAAAAGTTAGGAACATTATGAATGCTGTGTGGGATAGTGTTTTTACCCAAGTTATTAAAGACATATTAGGAATACAGAAAAAATCAGAGGTGTGCACCATGGACTGGAACAACAGGATACTGTCCAAGAGAATAAAACTCACAATCCGAATAAAAATCCAAGTTTTAATATAGTAAAACCATACAAACAAACAAGTAGACTGCAGTGGTAAGCGCTTTCACGTTGTACTCAACGCTTCATCAGACATCTAATGCAGTGACTAACAGCTCTTATATACATCAAGTGACATCATTGTCTTATTCAAATGGTCAAATCAGATACTAAAAACAATTAAATACTAATTAAAAACAACAGAGACCTGTAATAAAATAAGAAATACCTAAAATTAATGCCTTAATGGTCTGTTGGTTAGGAAGGGTTTTAATGTTAGTCTATCATTCAGCCCAAATCTGTGGGCTTGTAATTTTAATATCCATTTCCCTTCCCTCCTTGCGCTCACGTAAAGTCCTAGTCGTCATACCGACGTAAAACAACTTACAAAACTGGCACTCTGCAACATAAACCAAATTGACAGATCTATAATCAGCATAAAATTTTGAGACATATCTACGTCCAGTGAGAGGATGTGTGAAGCAATCGGAACGTGAGCGCATGAGGGAACATGTTTACGCCATTGAGAAAGCTAACATCAATAATGCCCTGGCAAAGCACATTTTAGACAATGGATCCTCTCATAACTTTAAATTCAGGGTATTGGAGTTGGTTAACAAAGGAGGTAGATTGGGTAATATCAGGAATCGCACCGAAGAGAGGGAAGGGAAATGGATATTAAAATTACAAGCCCACAGATTTGGGCTGAATGATAGACTAACATTAAAACCCTTCCTAACCAACAGACCATTAAGGCATTAATTTTAGGTATTTCTTATTTTATTACAGGTCTCTGTTGTTTTTAATTAGTATTTAATTGTTTTTAGTATCTGATTTGACCATTTGAATAAGACAATGATGTCACTTGATGTATATAAGAGCTGTTAGTCACTGCATTAGATGTCTGATGAAGCATTGAGTACAACGTGAAAGCGCTTACCACTGCAGTCTACTTGTTTGTTTGTATGGTTTTACTATATTAAAACTTGGATTTTTATTCGGATTGTGAGTTTTATTCTCTTGGACAGTATCCTGTTGTTCCAGTCCATGGTGCACACCTCTGATTTTTTCTGTATTTATGGTCTTCTATATAGAGGGTGCTTTACCTGGCAAATATTGTTTTTGTGTTTACATATTAGGAATAGCTCCAAAGTTTAGTAACAGCAGAGATTCTAATTTAAAAGAATTGTTTGAGAAAAATTCCACGAGCTATGACAATAGACCTTCACATATGAGTAAATGCAGTACATGTAGTGTGTGTAAATACATTAATGATTGACCATATGTACAGATTTGCAGTTACAAAAGAACATTAAGATGTCCAGGACACTAACTGTAATACAAGGTTGGTTGTCTATGTGGCTACATGCCTATCATTTACTGCGTTCTACGTTGGGATGACTCCAAGAAAACTCAGACTTTGTGTATTGGAACATACTAGGGACATTAAGAATAAGAACACTACCAATGCCCTATTTAATCATAGCAAGGTTTGTACTAACTATAAAAACATTTTATTTTTTGTTATTGACAAGCTACCTAAAAAGGATTTTGGAGGAGATCTCAAAACCCTACTTGAAGTTAGGGAATGCCTGTGGCAGCCACACCTGGATGCATCTAATGCACCAGGCATTAATGAAAGAATTTCTACAGCCTGTGAACTAAAACTCAAATCTCATTTTATTTAATACACATTACATTTGCACAGTACACTTCATGATCACCCACTTTTATTATAGAACCTCAATATGCATCAGCATGTTTGATATTATCTAGTTATTAAGTTTGTTCATTTATTTATGCTGTTTACGTAAGCACACGGGTTTGAGCTGAATTTGGATGTTGGAGGGTTAATTTTAATTGTATTCAAGGTACTCATGTGATTCGTTGTTTTAATTAAGTATTTAAGCAATTATTGTTGCACTGTTCACTGACTCTGATGAAGCCCAGTGGTGGGTGAAAGCGCTTAGTCAGTTTTGTTTTTTGAAATAAAGCTGATGTTTCTTCTGGCATAGGTCTGCTTGTTTTACCTTACTGTACATGTTCAGACTGTATCACAGTGCCCCTCCTGAGGTGTCTAAAAATTGGAAGTCTTTGTTCAGTACTAGTGCTCTTCTATATTTTGGGTTTTTGCATGGGTTATATTATAGATCACCTTTTGCATGGTCTAAGGGCTGTATATCAGGGTCATTAACCAGAGCACTTGGGGAATATCAGGTCTCACCAGCAACACACAAGAAGCAACAAATTATATGTGTCCTGTTTCCAGCATGTATGGTACATGTGTCTATAGGCCTGTCTATATGGCATGTGTGGACACCTACCAACCAGGCTACTCTCTGGGAAGTGTCCTCTCAGGACACATTGGTATAGGCAGGATGCATGCTAAAATGTGTGAATTTTATGAGCTGCATGAATGGCAGACAGATACCTTTTAAATATTGACCTACACAGACCACCTCACAGTTCAAGGAATAGAAACTCCTCCTGTTTATTTAGCTCACTCTGTCTGGACTCTGTGAGGTTTTAAAAGCTACAAGGGTGTAATCATGTAGGCCTTCCAGAATATCAGGAAAATAGGTTATCTGACAGAAGGCCAGTATGATGTTGGTGCTTTCCATAGCCCACCCCTCAGATCACTGGAAGGTTAATGCTACACCTGCCTCTGTGTCCACAGGAATGGACATACTATAAATGCCCTTTGATTCTTCTTGTTGGGGACACAATTCACCTAAGTACCTTACAGCATACCTGTCCACTCTTGTTCAAAGCCTGTTGGCCTGTAAGATCATGGTTTATCAAGTGGCATCTGTACATCTTGCAGTGGTCTGGATGACCACAATGCAACATGAGCATATGT
>NC_056747.1:1347779386-1347791886 GCF_019279795.1 Protopterus annectens
AGATAGTTAGCTGTAGAACCAAGCTGAGGCATTGCTAGTTAGTCTGAGGTTGACCAGATGTTGAATTAGTAATTTATGTGAGATAGTTAGCTGTAGAACCAAGCTGAGGCATTGCTAGTTAGACTGAGGTTGACCAGATGTTGAATTAGTAATTTATGTGAGATAGTTAGCTGTAGAACCAAGCTGAGGCATTGCTAGTTAGACTGAGGTTGACCAGATGTTGAATTAGTAATTTATGTGAGATAGTTAGCTGTAGAACCAAGCTGAGGCATTGCTAGTTAGACTGAGGTTGACCAGATGTTGAATTAGTAATTTATGTGAGATAGTTAGCTAAAGAACCAAGCTGAGGCATTGCTAGTTAGTCTGAGGTTGACCAGATGTTGAATTAGTAATTTATGTGAGATAGCTGTAGAACCAAGCTGAGGCATTGCTAGTTAGACTGAGGTTGACCAGATGTTGAATTAGTAATTTATGTGAGATAGTTAGCTGTAGAACCAAGCTGAGGCATTGCTAGTTAGACTGAGGTTGACCAGATGTTGAATTAGTAATTTATGTGAGATAGTTAGCTGTAGAACCAAGCTGAGGCATTGCTAGTTAGACTGAGGTTGACCAGATGTTGAGTTAGTAACCAGATGTTGAATTAGTAATTTATCTGAGACTATATCAAATCCCTTGGAGAGGTCTTGGAGAAGAGTAGCATCCAAGTTCCATCTGTCAAGCTTATGAGGAAGGACAGAAGGTATACCTTAGGACAGGTAGAGAGAAGTGGAAAATGGGAGGAGTTTTAATTTGTTGGTGCAGATTGGAGGGGAAGCAGTGGTTTTCTTGGGTTAGAGGAGACAAATGTTGAAGAGAAGGTGGTAGCTGGGAATTGGAGGTAGGGTAAGGGACTATAGCAAAGCTTTGGGTAGCAAAGCTGAGCAGAGTGGGGTTACATCCAGCCTTAATGTGCTGAATTCTCTAGAACCAACCTACTGCAGTAGAAAAGTTAGCCCGCCTTCTCCAAGGTGTAGAATCTGAGAGTACCACTGTATGGGCCTCAGCATCATAGCTGTACTTGGCAGAACCATGGTATAGACCTCACTTTGTCAAGCGACTGGGTGAGGTAACCATGTGTACGGGGTAATTGATAGCCATATTCCTTCTTTCTCTGTAAGATATGTAGTATGCCACTCTTCTCCCTCTGTTTTGTTCAGCTGAGTATGGAAATCCCAGACTTTCCTAGTTGTTAGGGTGAAAGATCGCATTTGGTTGCTGGCTACCTAAGCTATAGTGCTTTTTAAAACTATGTGTGTAGCTTAGCAAAATATATCATATGCAATTTTTTAGTGAGCAATTTGATTCTGTGGAGATGTGCTGACATCAACAACGTCACTGATGTTACTCAAACATCAGTGGTAAGTCTCCTCTTTTCCCTCTTGCTTGGAAATTTGGGCTTATTAATGGAGAGATCCCAACCTGTGAAAAAGAGATATTCTGTTTCCTGTCTACCTTCTCTGCCATGGGGGTGGAGGGGTGGGCTGTCATGGAGGCAAGTATAAATAATGTAAAAGGTGTATGTTAGTTCAGAATTTACAAGCCCTGCTTAAGAATGTGGCAGATGCATTGGGAAAAATAGCTCTTCCAAAGAATTTTTCTTAGTTGTTAACTAATACCTTATTATTATTGCCTGTACTTTTGCTTAGTAATATATGCAGTTTAGACAGAGTTACTTGGCATGTCAGATGTCATTGTCCTGACATTTATTGCTGTATGCCTGCTCCCAGTGTCCACACCTAACATTTACTGCTGTGTATACATTAACATAATGTCTAAATCAGGGGTTAACATGTGGTAGCATGTTTCAGATTGTCACCTCTTTAAATTAGGTAACATTGGTTGAACAAGGAAAAAACACATTGTAGCAGGCTTCTGATTATTAAATTAGGTCAAGCAAGGTATGCTAAAATTAATATTTTAAATGAGGTAATAATGGGTAATTCAGGTGAGAACACATAGTAATGTGGTTCTGATTATTACATTAAATAGATCAGGGTGTGCTGAGATTAATATTTTAAATGAGGTAATGATGGCTGGACAAGGAGTGAACATGTGATAAAGTGGTTCTGATTATTTAAATAAATCAGGGGATGCTGAGATTAATATTTTAAATTATGTAATAATGGCTGAATAAGGACAGAACATGTGGTAATGTGGGTCTGATTATTAAATTAAATAAATCAGGGGATGCTGAGATTAATACTGTAAATCGAGGCTCTCAGGAAAGTATAGCTGAGTAGCAATATATGTGTTAGGGAAATACAGGTGGGTAAGGCATCACATTGTGCTGTTGTGCCTTTTCCTGCCACTTGAGTGGGAAAGACAGGTTAGTGGAAAGATAAAACTCAAAATAAATGAATAAGTAACTAAATAATGTATGGCCTATAAGGCATTATATGATGAGGAGTTACGACAGCTACTTAAAATGCTGGATTCTAAATTTGTATCAAGAGGGGAATTTTACTCTTAAAATGAATAGATGTAGGACCTCATTAAAATACAGCCTTTTATCTCAATCAGTTTTAGGTTTATGGAATAAAACCGTTTTAAATATGCACCATAGTAAGACATTGTCAGTTTTTAAGGATTATTTCGACAACTGGATGGGTCAAAATGTTTTACGAACTGAAACCAAAGTCTGAGTTTTAATTTGGCTTTGAACCTAATGCAGTAATACTATAAAATGTGAAACTTGAAAATAAAAACCTCGGAGAAATAGTTGCATTCAGGCACTCTAGCTTTATTGCTCCCTTCAGTTATATCTACTGAATTTTATAGCAGTGCAATTTACAATTCTATGGGTCACTGACCTTTGTGAGTGTCGACTAACTAATCATACAAATAGGGTGCATTGGAGGCTTTACCTCCATTCAGTCTGCAAAGAAATCCACTGTGAGGATAGAATAACCCCTTTCCAGCGTGATGTACTGAGTATAGTCTGGACATCTTAGGCCAGTGAAGGATGTGGTTCAAAACAGCATCAGCACATAAAGAGCAAATAAAGCTTCAAGTCCTCCATGTACGTAATGGTGAACCTGGAGAAATACAATCCAGGGAATAATATGTGTGCAGGGGAAAGGGTCAGTCTCTGGAATCCAGGTCAAGAGAAGGGGTTTAATGAATGCTGTTACTACAAACACATGCATAGTAAAGCTTACAGCAAAAGGAGACAGTAAGGAGAAATCAAATATTATGATGTATATCCAGGGACAGGAAATGAGGTAACCTTGGTCTGGAACATAAAGCTACTAAAGTAAAAACTCTTTGAGCAGTTTTGGAGATCTATCTGGGAGAAACAGTCCATTCTGCTTCCTGAGCACACAGTAAGGAATCGGATTGTGAACGATGTTGAGGAATGTCACATGATCACATGAATTAATACTTGTCAATGTGGATTGTTCCACTTAAATATAGCAACAATAGATGAACATTGCTTTGTACTGAAGATGCTATCAAGGAACTATGTAAGGAATTACCTGAAATGGGAAGACAGAGCAGGAAAGAGAAGATGGCCTACCAGATTAAATGAAAACAGTTCAGTCTGGATATTAACAGCCAATTCTTCATTGCAATAGTGATAGATATGAGGAATTAGTTGTCAGAGTGGGTGGTAGAGGCTTGTCTAATTTGGGTGTATTAAAAAAGCTTAGGATAGCCAGAATGACAGGAGGGAATAGGAAAAAGTGCCTGTCCATTGTTGCAACAGTAACTCTTGGTCAGATCAGATAGATTTGAAGACTCCTGTCATCAATATGAGATAATATGTTATATTGTAAGCAGTGACAAGCAAATGTAAAATGGTCTAACCATGCAGATTGTGTAGGACAGTGATCAGACAGTAAGTGTCATTACAGGAGTCACTGATGTTTGCAGCCACACACATTATAACAGGTATCAGAGCACCAGTGCAGTGGATCTGTAATCTTGCCTGCCCACAGCTATCACACCAGGAGTTAAAATACAAAATAACTGTTTGTTTGTTTCACTTAACGTGTCCTATTACCCCTTACTCATAACCTTTGGTTCTCCTTCTCTCTCTCATTATTTCTTTTTACATGGCCCTTTTTACTGCCCATTACTTTTGTCGGTTTATAATTCATGGCACAAATCAGAATTGTTTATTCATTCTTTGTACACAAAAACAACAATGAAAACAGAGAACAAGGCACACCAGTTTTTGTGGCTGTGATACTGACAGCCCCACCAATATTATACAGACGAAATGTGCTGCTGCTACAGAAGGGATGACATTCTTCTGGGGTGGGTCAGCAACAGGACAATGCTGGCTGGACACTCTGTCTAGTGATGATGTAATACAGAGCACAGCAAGAGGAAGTTATTAAACAATGAAGAACACATCAAACAAGTCTTTGTGGGATCATCATTCAGGGTTCAGATCCTTGGCTTAATTCAGTGTGACAGTACCCCCTCACATGCAGCTGGCCTTTTGGCCCAGGCCTTTGTTGCAGCTAATGACCACTAACAACAGAGAAGTTGCATGACATTACTTTCACCATGACAAGGTACAACTGTAACAGCTGTGATTGGCTAACATCAGAGATACTCCTTATATATATAGACCTGCAGACTGTAACTGATGTAATTGGTTAATATCAGAGATATCCCTGATGTATACAGAGCTGCAGACTGTAACAGTTGTGATTGGCTAACATCAGAGACATCCCTGATGTATACAGAGCTGAAGACTGTAACAGCTGTGATTGGCTAACATCAGAGATATCCCTGATGTGTACAGAGCTGCAGACTACAACAACTGTGATTGTCTAACATCAGAGATATCCCTGATGTATACAGAGCTACAGACTGTAACAACTATGATTAGCTAATATCAGAGATATCCCTGATGTATACAGACCTCCAGACTGTAACAGCTATGATTGGCTAAAATCAGAGATATCCCTGATGTATACATAGCTATAGACTGTAACAGCTGTGATTGGTTAACATTGGAGATATCCCTGATGTGTACAGAGCTGCAGACTGTAACTGCTGTGATTGGCTAACATCAGAGATATCCCTGATGTATACAGAGCTGTAGACTGTAACAACTGTGATTGTGTAACATCAGAGATATCCCTGATGTATACAGAGCTGCAGACTGTGACAACTGTGATTGTCTAACATCGGAGATATCCCTGATGTATACAGACCTCCAGACTGTAACAGCTGTGATTGGATAATATCAGAGATATACCTGATGTATACAGAGCTACAGACTGTGACAAATGTGACTGGCTAAAATCAGAGATATTCCTGATGTATACAGAGCTGAAGACTGTAACAGCTGTGATTGGCTAACATCAGAGATATCCCTGATGTATACAGAACTGCAGACTGTAAAAGCTGTGATTGGCTAATATCAGAGATATTCCTGATGTATACAGAGCTACAGACTGTAACAACTGTGATTGGCTAACATCAGAGAGATCCCTGATGAATACAGAGCTACAGACTGTAACAACTGTGATTGGATAACATCAGAAATATCCCTGATGTATACAGACCTCCAGACTGTAACAGCTGTGATTGGCTAACATCAGAGATACACCTAATGTATACAGAGCTGCAGACTGTAACAACTGTGATTGTCTAACATCGGAGATATCCCTGATGTGAACAGAGGTGCAGACTATAACAACTGTGATTGGCTAACATCTGAGATATCCCTGTTGTATACAGAGCTGTAAACTGTAATAACTGTCATTGGCTAACATCAGAGATATCCCTGATGTATACAGACCTGCAGACTGTAACAGCTGTGATTGTCTAACATCAGAGATATCCCTGATGTATACAGACCTGTAGACTGTAACAGCTGTCGTTGGCTAATATCAGAGATATCCCTGATGTATATAGAGCTACAGACTGTAACAGCTGTGATTGGCTAACATTGGAGATATCCCTGATGTGTACAGAGCTGCAGACTGTAACAGCTGTGATTGGCTAACATCGGAGATATCCCCGATGTATACAGAGCTACAGACTGTAACAACTGTGACTGGCTAACATCAGAGATATCCCTGATGTATACAGACCTGCAGACTGTAATAGATGTGATTGTCTAACATCACAGATATCCCTGATGTATACAGACCTGTAGACTGTAACAGCTTTAATTGGCTAATATCAGATATATCCCTGATGTATACAGAGCTGCAGACTGTAACAGTCATGATTGGCTAACATCAGAGATATCCCTGATGTGTACAGAGCTGCAGACTGTAACTGCTGTGATTGGCTAACATCAGAGATATCCCTGATGTATACAGAGCTGTAGACTGTAACAACTGTGATTGTCTAACATCAGAGATATCCCTGATGTATACAGAGCTGCAGACTGTGACAACTGTGATTGTCTAACATCGGAGATATCCCTGATGTATACAGACCTCCAGACTGTAACAGCTGTGATTGGATAATATCAGAGATATACCTGATGTATACAGAGCTACAGACTGTGACAAATGTGACTGGCTAAAATCAGAGATATTCCTGATGTATACAGAGCTGAAGACTGTAACAGCTGTGATTGGCTAACATCAGAGATATCCCTGATGTATACAGAACTGCAGACTGTAACAGCTGTGATTGGCTAATATCAGAGATATTCCTGATGTATACAGAGCTACAGACTGTAACAACTGTGATTGGCTAACATCAGAGAGATCCCAGATGAATACAGAACTACAGACTGTAACAACTGTGATTGGATAACATCAGAAATATCCCTGATGTATACAGACCTCCAGACTGTAACAGCTGTGATTGGCTAACATCAGAGATACACCTAATGTATACAGAGCTGCAGACTGTAACAACTGTGATTGTCTAACATCGGAGATATCCCTGATGTGAACAGAGGTGCAGACTATAACAACTGTGATTGGCTAACATCTGAGATATCCCTGTTGTATACAGAGCTGTAAACTGTAATAACTGTCATTGGCTAACATCAGAGATATCCCTGATGTATACAGACCTGTAGACTGTAACAGCTGTCATTGGCTAATATCAGAGATATCCCTGATGTATATAGAGCTACAGACTGTAACAGCTGTGATTGGCTAACATTGGAGATATCCCTGATGTGTACAGAGCTGCAGACTGTAACAGCTGTGATTGGCTAACATCGGAGATATCCCCGATGTATACAGAGCTACAGACTGTAACAACTGTGATTGGCTAACATCAGAGATATCCCTGATGTATACAGACCTGCAGAGTGTAATAGATGTGATTGTCTAACATCACAGATATCCCTGATGTATACAGAGCTGCAGACTGTAACAGTCATGATTGGCTAACATCAGAGATATCCCTGATGTGTACAGAGCTGCAGACTGTAACAGCTGTGATTGGCTAACATCAGAGATATCCCTGATGTGTACAGAGCTGCAGACTGTAACAGCTGTGATTGGCTAACATCAGAGATATCCCTGATGTGTACAGAGCTGCAGAATATAACAGCTGTGATTAGCTAACATACATCAGTGATATCTCTGATGTATACAGAACTACAGAATTACAGCATCCTGTCAGCCTTCTGCTGTCTACTTGGGTGCTTTAAATGCAAATATTGAGTTTAATGTATGATAAAACTAATTTTTTATTTTTAATTTATGATCTGTTTGTTGGAAGAAAAGAAAATGGTTATAGTCATTTGTTTTTGTATTTTATCCACAGATAAATTGACCAATGAATTACTCCAAAACACTGAAAACACAAGAGGTACGTAGTATATTTGCAACATACTGCAAATGTGTTTCCACTGATATAAAACAATTTAAATTGTAAATTGTGTTGTGTTTTTACAGATGAGACAGTGACTGTGTGTGTGTGTGTGTGTGTGTGTGTGTGTGTGTGTGTGTGTGTGTGTGTGTGCGTGCGTGTGTGTGTGTGTGTGTGTGTGTGTGTGTGTGTGTGTGTGTGTGTGTGTGTGTGTGTGTGTGTGTGTGTGTGTGTGTGTGTGTGTGTGTGTGTGCGTGTGTGTGTGTGTGCATGTGTGTGCGTGTGTATGTGTGTGTGTGTTTACCATAACTTGAAGCTTTTTCTGTCTTTATGACTTCTACCATCATCATCACTTTCAAACAACAAAAATAGTTTCATTAAATCTTCTTGTTGAAAACTAGATAATTTTGGAAAAAAAATGTTTAAAAGCCAAGATCACTTATGCTGTCTATATTTTCTGGACATTTTATCGAATTGCTTTTCTCAGTAATTTTTTCTGAAAAATATATTTTATTTTTTAGATTTTCCATCCATTTAACTATAAGACCAAATATGTTCTATTTCCTTTTGTTCTGAAATAAATGCTCATTCTTTGGGGAAAGTTATAGAGTTCAAATTATTTTTTCTTCATGTAATCTAATTTGTAATGTAAAACGTGATGAAATATATTACTAAGAATATAGAAAAATATATTCTGGAAATTTTGTTGGACTTTTGTAGAACTGCTAAACAATTCACAACAGCCTGATGTTCAGTATATTCCATTTTTTGTAGTGCAGTAGCCCAGATAAAAAGTTCTGAGTTAAAGAAATAAATATATAAATGTATAAAATATAAGAATCTAGTATCATGTCAGTGAGTAAAAACATTTGAAATAAACAAAAAAATCTTACAAAGTATTTAGAAAATATGAGTAAGCACTTTTGAACACAGACTTCATCAGGCCAATAAATTACATAAAGCAATCTGTTTATGTAGACATTACTCAGATGATTCTAAGCAACAACATTCAACAGATGATTAACTTTTAATGTTCTTCTTTAAGCACCTTCACTTTAAGGCCCTTAGGTTCATTGGTTAGTACTAAGCTAACTGCTCCAGTGACCCATTTTAACCCTATCCAGGTTTCTTGTTTCTTGATTGGAATCAACCATCCCATTTAATGCCAAGTTTAACCATAACCATATATGACATATAGTGTGCTACCTCTAATGGTAATAACCGGGCTCATTTAGAAAGACTCCAAGTGACAGTTACAATGTTTAGGAACTGTCTCTCCTAAAGGAGGTACACTAGGATGCATTTCATATTTCCTATCCAGAAATCTAACTAGTGCCTGAATTTAGACAGGGATCAGCTTTATTTTGCATGGATGTGAAGTCTGTTTCAGAGCAATGGTACCCTCTGTAAGATATACCTGTTCCTCCAAACCATTCTGTTGATGGTGCAGAAAATGTTCAGATCTCTGGACCATGTATTTCTGGTGCCATTTGACTTGTTGATGTGTAGTAGCTCCATCAGTATTGGGTCAGATGATACCTTGTGTGAAAGACACAGGTCATATCATGGCAGTCTGTAAGAGACTGAGTAAAGTAACAGGGCTTTGAGGTGGTCCATTTATGACAAATTGTTTAAGTGCAGTATCCTTTCTGTAAGGTATCTCTGAGGGTGTTTTAGTTGTTGCATGTGTTTGGTCTGATAACTGCCAAATGGGGTGTGATTGGCCTTAAGAGAGCCAAGCAAAGGGGAGCAATGACATCCTTGGGCCTAGAATGCCTTTACTTATTGAGCTGCACAATACAGAAGGACGTCCTTACCACAGTGGACATGTTGGTTGAGTGATAGGTAGCTGTCCACATACGTTCCTAGATCCCGTACAAGTGAATCAACTCTTATAGGGGTATTATCATTGTGATTGTTCCCTGGGGTAGATGACTTCCCAAAGGGTACGGTAAATGCATTTCCTGACATTTAACTTTAGACTATGTTTTTGACACCAGTTATTTGTTTGGGACAAGCCTTACTGCAGCATGGCTAAGATTTGGGGGATTCAGTAACTGCACCTGGTTTGCTGTCATCTGCACACTTAGTCAGCTAGAAGCATTTACGAGTGGCTTACACTTCTGAGAAGAAGATGCCAGAAAGGAGCGGTCCGAGCACTGATCTCTGGGGACACCACTGGTGACTTTAAGTGGAGGTCATTTCCCTTATTGTGATATTCTGCTTTCTATCTATGAAACAGCTGGCAATCCATCAAGTGACATAAGGATTCATTCCTAGTTTGTTAATTTATTAATAATTATTTTACATTTGTTTACAGAGAAATTTCGACTGGACAACATGTCTATTTTCAGTGGAGGCCTGGGGAGAAAAGCTAAAAGATATACAAAGAATTAAAAGTTAACAATTTTACAAATGAGAAGTTAACAAGTTTAGCATATTACATAATATTTTGTAAGAGAAACTATAAAGAAGTTAATTTCATTTTGAGAAGAAAACCATGTTACAGCTGATAGAATATTAGGCAGGGAAGAAAAAAGACAGACTAGTAGCTGAGGTTACTATTGAGAAGAAGAAAAAGTTGTATAGGTAGTTCTGTTCTAGCTGGTTACTTTAGTGCAGGCTTTACCAGGTTAGTTAACAGCTGTGCACATTGGCTGTGGGACTAAGTAAGAGATGTGTGGAGGAACAGAAGATACTTGATAAGTATGTAGGGAGGTTCCAGGGATGGAGCTAGAAGGGATTTTAGTTAAACTACATACGATGATAGTAGCGGAGACTAGAAGTATTAACTTTTTTAAATTATTTGTCTAGTGTGGTATGAGTTAGATGGTGTTATGGTTATTTTTAATTTAGTAGTTTTTTTATCTTGGTTCACTACATGGGCATGGTGGGCTTTTAGTAGTTTTTGAATTGTTCAATGTTAGCATTTCTTTTGATGTCTAATGGAAGACTATGCCAGGCTTGATGATGTAACAGGAGTATAAGGAATCTCCAGCGTGATTTCTGCTTTTTGTTATTTCTAATAGTGCCTTATTGCTAGAGCGAAGAAGACGTTTATTGGAGTAGTTTGTTAGTATGTTCTTTAGGGCTGGAGTTTTTTCAGGCTGGTTTATAATATGGTGGGCCATTTTGAGCTGATTGTATTTTAGCAGTGAGGGGAATTCAAGCCATGAAAGTTTTCTAACAGAGTAGCAGTGGTGGGATCTATAGTTAGCACCTGTTGCAAGTTTTACTATTTTATTGTGACCATTTTCTAGTTTTGTCATATCAGCCTTTCTAATGTTGGTAAGGATTGGGGATGTGTAAAGTATGGTTGACGTAAGGTGAGTTCTAGCAATAGTAACGCTAGTGTCAGCTGTGAGATAGTGTTTACTCCTGTATAGGCACCCTAGTTTTTTATGTACTTTTTTAATGGACTGTGAGATGTGAGCATCAAATAGCAAATTATGGTCAATTGTAACCCCTAATAGCTTAGTACTGGGAAGTGGTTATAGTGGTATTATTGACTGAGATTATTTTGAATGCTGGGGAGTATCAGGGGCTCTAGTAGGGTGAAATAGGATTAGTTGTGTTTTTCGGAGATTCAAAATTAGTTGGGTATTAGTTAGCCAAGCTTCGATAGCTGCAAATGACTGTTGGGTAATTTGTTCTAGTTGTTGGAGGGTAGGAGTGGCACATATAAGGGTTGAATCATCTGCATATTGTATGAGTGTGGAACCTTTTGTAGCTGTATAAAGTTTGTTAGTGAGGATTGTGAAGAGGAGTGGGCCAAGGATAGAACCTTGTGGGACTCCTATGGTTATAGGAAGAAGAGGGCAGAGGTTTTGTTGCAGTAATACTTCTTGTTGATGGCCATTCAGATGGTCTTTAAAGGATGCTAGTGCTGTCTGGCTGAGGCTAAAATCAGCTATGGCATTTAAGAGTTTGGAATGGAATACAGTGTCAACTGCCTTTGACAGATCCAGAAATGTTGAGGAAACTAGATTTCCTTCAGTACAAAACTGGTTAATGGTGTAGGTAAAACTCATTAGTGATGTAGTGGTACTATGATTAGGTCAGAAACCATGTTGGGTGAGAGTTAAGAGATTGATTGTTAATAGGTTTTCTAGAAGTTGTGTATGAATGCATTTTTCCAAGATTTTTGAAAGGGGGAACAGTATGGGTATGGGACGATAGAAAAGTCTTTAGCGTTACCTCCTTTATGAAGTAGAATTATATGTGCTATTTTCCAGAGTTTAGGTGTTTTATTTTCAGTGATAGAGCAGTCTATTAAGATGGTCATGGAGACTGAGATGGCATCGGTGGCTAATTTCAGAGGTTGTTTGTGGCCAAAGTAGTTGGCTTGAGTTTTTTAAGACATTTTCTATGGTAGTAGTAGGGACTGGATGGAATTAAAAGCAGCTGGGATTGTTACTTGGTGGTGGTGGGGTAGTAGTGAAGTTAGTATTTATAAGGTTTAATATGGATTCGGTGAAGTATTTGTTAAACTGGGTTGGAATATCATCTTTGCAATTGGGTAAGTTTGGGGCTGGGGTGTCAGTATTGCCTGGGTGCAATACTTTATTAATGGCAGACGAAAACTTTTGGGGATTTTTCTGATGTTTTATTTGGATGTTATTATAGCAGTCTTTTTTGTCTTGCCTGCACTGTTTTTTGACTGAGTTTCTAAGTTCTAGGTATTTTTGACGGTTTGCGGTGTTTTTTTCCTT